>NC_136529.1:17360348-17572848 GCF_910591455.1 Pholis gunnellus | reverse complement strand
ATGAATACTCGCGCTGCAGTCCGGTGCCTTGTAGGTGTGTGTTCTGGCATGAGCCACTAGATGGAGCAAACTCTCTGTAAAGAGGAGTGTTTGTGTGACTGTACCTGTTTGGTTAAATCTTCATTTTAAACTCACACGCTGGACTAATGAGCGATACACTCTCTTGACATGAAATGGAGGCTTACAGTTCACAGTGTTAGGTCAACGTTTGACGTGGGTTTTCACCCACCGCCTCTCAGCGATTGGTTGTGTCTTGTCTCTGATTGGTGTGTTTTTGTGTTCATCAGACTGTAGTTACACCTGTCACCTGGAGTGTGAGAGCCAGGTCCAGCTGGACTGCAACCGGAAGGACAGGGAGCCTAAAGAAACTCCATCTCCCAGAAGACGCTGCTCCTCTGCAGCCCCTCAGCACAGGGTGAGCATTCAAATACAAAAGAGAAAACTCACCCAGCAGAAGAAGAGGTCGTGGAGAACTATTTGTGGCATTTTTAGGGGCACTACAGAAGAGCAAACACATTCATCTACAATTGAGTGCGTTAAACTTTGTGAGTGTGTGTGTGTGTGGTGCAGAGGTGTACATGAGTCACAATTGGGTAATGCCAGGGTTCACTCTGCAGCATCTCTCGTAGCCTACACTCTTACATAATCCTCCTCCTCTTTCACAACATGCTGTCGCTCCACCTCCACCTCAGTTGTCTACTTGTGGATTTATATATGCGCTCATCTTTTTTTATTTTTTGTCACAGAATGTTCCCAGGACAGAATATGCTCCGTCACATAAACATCTGACGTGTCTCCATCTGTCCTTTACCTGCTCTGTTGCTCTCATGGCCTCCATCCTCCTCCTCCTCCTCCTCCTCCTCCTCCTCCTCCTCCTCCTCCTCCTCTTGGAGTCTCTCTTTTCATCTCTCCTATCCTATATTATCATGTAGTTTGTAGTATGGGCACTGATGTCCTGACCTTTAGCCTTTTATATACGAGTGCAAACTAATACATTTCTCTGTAGGAACTTCCATAATGGCAAAGCTGTGTTAGCTCAACCAATTCTCAGATGCTATGTATGCTAGCGGAATACATTTAGTCATCCGCTATTTCAAACGTTAAACTCAAAATCTATTCATACTCGTACTGTATGAGCCACAGGATACAGTAATTATGTATAATAATTATGTTAAATTCATCCTCAAAATAGTGCTTTGCCCGCTCTTAGTGTATGCACATGTGAGCGCGCATGCTGCTCTTGGCAGCCCAGCCTCAGTCACCCACGCAATGTGGTCCAAACGCACACATAGCGTGCACAAAAGAAAGCTGGATAACCCCACAGGCCTGCAGCAGAACCTTGGCAGCTACTCTATGCCGAGGGGGCAGATAACCAGATTTAAACCCCGGGTAGAGTGCCAGGTACTGCTTTTGCACACAATTATTCTTGCCCTGAAAGACGTTAATGGGTATGGCGAGAATTTGGAGCAAACAAAAAGGGGATAAATTGAGTACATTCTACTGAATGTCTTTTACCTTTCAATATTCCACATGTACTGCAACAAAATTATTGTCATTATTGTCAAAATGTGTGGTCATTTTCAGCTTATCCCCTGCTACTTCTTCTTTCCGAGTGTAATGACCGTGTAGTTAAAGATAATGAGATGAAAGTCAGAATTAAGTGAGCGTTGATGATGTCTGTCCTGAAGGTATCTGAACTCTCTCTCCACACTCCAGTGTTTTTAGTACACGAGCACTGCAGACAAGAGCAGATATGACAGTTTATTTCCTGCAGTCCTCTTTCTCCCCTTTTGTGCGTGCGTGTGCGTGTGTGTGTGTGTGTGTGTGGGTGGTTGTGTCCCCTCTGTCTTTACAGGCCCTTATTGTGTGTGCATCAGCAGAAATTGATCCACTTTTCCCTTTTAAGCACATACACTGCTGCAGTCACACATACATGAAGCACACTGGCCGGGCTGTTATTGACATGAAGCCAGCAGCAGTGTTGTTCAGCATGCATGTTTATTTATGCGTGTGTGTGTGTGTGTGTGTGTGTGTGGCATCCCACCCCCTGCACGCTGCCTTCTCCCTTAGTGATTTTACTGATGGGAGTGAGGAGCAGAGCCACAGGCAATCAGTCTTCGGCTGTCTCAAACCTGACACAAAGACACCAGATGAAAGGGTGACACACTGCCCTTGCATGCTGCAGCCCTTCACCATCATATGGGTTTACCTATACTCACGCGTGAGTGGATTTTAAAATCATACTGCACGCACAGAAACAGCACGTGCGGACAGATGATCATATGCGGCATCGATCTCAGCAGTGACAGGGGCATTAGCTGCTTTGTGACAAGGCGGGTCACTGCCAGAGTCAGAGGGCAGATTGCAGGATCAGCGTTAAGGTTAGAGGTCACCGTAATCCCGATTCTGATGGCAATCATTCATTATTTTTTGTAATCTCACCTAAAGCACATGTGAGCCGTCCCCTCCGCCGAACAAAGGTGACATGCAGCTGTGGAGGTGATGTTGTACTTCTGGACTGTATCTGTCCCCTGATTGGTTTGGATGTCCATAAAGTACATAAAAACAATAGCCCTAAATATGGCATGGTCCAACACAAAAGCCACATGTTTATAGTGGTTGTCATGGCTTCTAATAAACCGTTGCATCCTGCTGCAGAATCTCAGGATCTCACTGGAGAAGCAGCCATCTTCCCCCAGCCTCTCTGCTGCCTCCTGTCACTGCTGCTCTTACGTATGTAACACAAGAGCCGTGAGGCTTCATATCTCTCACTCATAAGCATTTCTCTTTCTACTTAACCATGCCGCTCTCTCTCTCTCTCTCTCTCTCTCTCTCTCTCTCGCTCTCTCTCTCGCTCTCTCTCTCTCTCTCTCTCTCTCGCTGTGTAAGAGGAAGTGGCCATGCTTTGCAGGGTGCAGTTGCTCGCAGGAAGAGAGAGAGAGAGAGAGAGAGAGAGAGAGAGAGAGAGAGAGAGAGTGGAGGGAGAAGGGGGAGGGAGCTGATAACACACTCAACCACAGATGGTTGAGCAAGGCTGCAAGAGACTGAGGGAGTAAAGCGGGCGCAGAGACAGACAGACAGAGAGAGAGAGAGAGTGAGGAGAGGAAGAAAGAGAGAGAGGCAGAGTGGGAGGCATCCGTCTCTCTTGTAGTATTGACAAAGCATCGGCGAGAAGAGGAGAGAGGAAGGATTAAGGAGTCTGTGAGCGTCTTGTTGCTGCAGCCAAGAGATCTTCTGCTGCTGTTTACTCCGGATGGATGGATGCTCACAGAAATAAATGCCGGACTTGAATTGAACCGTTACATTGTTTTCTTCGCAGTGGTTCATCACAGAGACACAGACACAGGAAATGCAGGATGTGGTATTGCATGCATGCCTTTATGAGCGTTGGATTGTGGGTATAACAGGGGGGCTGTCAGGTGGAGCGTGGTTAACTTGAAACCGACCTGTAAGCTGACTCCAGGACACCGGTGTGTGCCTATGTGTGTGTGTGTGAGAGGGTTACATACTGTGTGTACATGTGTGAGCTGCAAGTGACCAGGTACATATACTGTATGGTGTGTCTGTGACACCGGCGTCACACACACACACACGCACGTCAGGAGGAAGTGACTAGCCTGTACTCTGTGCTCTCGGATTTCCTGGTCCCCTCTCCGGTGGCACGCAAAGCGCCGAATCTGAGCCGAGTTCACCTGTCTCGCCCTCCCCGGCGTGACTTAAACTCTTCTGGATGCATCAGCAGAGGAGCGCTGACTTTTTCTGGATGAGAGAAGGACAATTAGACGCGCGTGGACTCTGATTGTGGGCCGAGTGTCACATCAGCCCCTGCGCTTTTTGGAGATAAAAAAAAAAACAGCACTTCCTCAACGTGTTGCACCGGTGCTCGGGCGCCGTCTCTGGACCTCTCCATGACCGTCAACACAGTGCTGACCCCCTCCATGACCAGCAGTAACAGCATGAGCAGCGGGTACTGCAGCCTGGATGACGAGAGCGAAGACTTCACTTTCTTCACGGCCAAGACCTCGTTCTTCCGCCAGCCCAAGCACGCAGCCAAGGTACAGAATCAGGGCTACGCTCCCACTGATAGATGGAAGTGTAAGAGTAAAAAAAAAAACTCGGATGGGGTCTGATGGGTGGGTGTTTCCGTTGGGCTGGGAACCAAACTGCCATTTATATCAAAAACATGGTCCCAGAAAGCAGAAGTGTGGGGAGGAAGTGGTGGTGTTTGTGCATTCTTAAGTGGGCCTCTAGGTGTGTGAGAGTGTCGGAGGGGGTTACTGTCATACAGCTGTGGCGCCACGTTGATCGCGCGGCCTTGTTCATCAACCTTGATGCCGTTTTTAGCGGCTCATCTATCACGTTAGTAGTGACCGTTATAGATTCAGCATCACTGTGTGAAAACAGTTTGGGGGGAGAGAGAGATAACTTTTTTTTTTTATCTCAGACTAGTAACAACGATGGACAGAGATAATGTATCAGAGACACTGAGCTAATGATGGCAGCCTACAGATTCCATAGAGGCTTCTTCTGCACCGTGCGTGGGAGAGGTTTCTGTAGAAACAGAGCTCATACTTTTGCACTAGAACAAGTGTGTGTGAGTGTGTGTGTAGGGCAACTACTACTGTGTAGCAAACCATTTTCCTAGTTACCATAGCAACTCTGGGTTTTGTTGGCACTCATTTGCTGAGATTTGTTTTTAGTCTACTGTACGTTGTATTACTTCACACATAATTGTGTCGGATACTTTAGTTTTCGATATTGCCTGCTCTGCACGGTGTACGGTGCCGCTTGTTTTGTTGTAAAGGTGACTGAATGATTTCCTGTAGACAGATAGAAAAGTTAAACGTGTAACCGGGTTGCACAGAAAGCCTGCAGATGAAACTCTTGACTACTACACAGACGTGACATTTGCATTCATGTAAAACACACGCAGCCCTCTTTCTGCTGCCCTTGTCCTGACAGGGCCTTTGCTGTCTGACTTGGAGAAGGTATAATCTCTGAATAATTGACCGGCTGTGTTGTCAGCGTGTGGAGTTAGGGTTGTGCTGAGGCAGAAGGTGTATTGGGGTTAGCTTGTCTGGGCTTAAGTCGTCGTCCGTGCATGTGTGCATTTATGTACACACAGACGCACAGGGAGACAAACAGTGGAAGGGGAGTTCAGAGCTTCTTTTCTTCATGAATTATTTCCAGAGCTGAGCCTTTTGCTCCAGATTAGCCAGCCAGCTTTAATGTGTGTGTGTGTGTGTGTGTGTGTGTGTGTGTGTGTGTGATGAGCAGGAGGTATGTTCAGTTCATCCTGGTCTGCTTTTTGATGCAGTAGAAATGAATGAGTTACATCGCTGTATTTTTCACATACACATTTACAGCATGACTGTCTGCTGCAGTATCTCATACACTCCACACATCAAGCAATTAGTAGGAAACAACGTGCGTAGAGGTGGACTTAATACAGTACTTATTATAGAACTGTTCTGTATCAAGTATGGCTTTTGAAGTAATGGTAACTGATGGTTAGTTATGTCACAGATAAAGCCTGTATGTACAATATACTATAAACTTTAAAATATGATGCACAGCTTTACATTACAGCGCCATAAAAAGTAGATTAGCACCACTGGGATCACATACATCAGCTTGTGTGTGTTCTCCATCTTCGCCTCCTCGTCTCTTGACCCAGTAAAGGCGTTGCGCCAACGTGTGTGTGTGTGTGTGTGTGTGTGTGTATGTTAATGCTTTATCGTTG
Organism: Pholis gunnellus; assembly: GCF_910591455.1. Lineage (NCBI taxonomy): Eukaryota > Metazoa > Chordata > Actinopteri > Perciformes > Pholidae > Pholis > Pholis gunnellus. The sequence goes on along the minus strand of NC_136529.1, from coordinate 17,567,105 downwards.
AAATTTGAATTTTTTGCTCTGTATTATTTGAGTATCGTTAGTTTAGTTCAGACAGCGCCGCCGTGTCCTCAATCTTGGCCAGTTGTAACAGATCCTAGACTCCAGTGTTACCTGAAGATCAAGATGTCAATCGCACACACACACACACACACACACACACACACACACACACACACACACACACACACACACACACACACAGGTTTGACTGAAGCAGTCAAGAGTGAGTTCAAGTTAACAAAAAGGTTGTCAGGTTTGGCACATGGTTTCATACGGACTACTTTGCAGCCACATTTTCCAGCAGTTATATGACCTCTCTTGTCTTATCTCATCAGAGTGAGAGCATCAACACTTACTCAGTCACCCTGAGGGGAGTGTGTTTGTGTGTGTGTATCTGTGTATCTGTGTGGCATGTGTACATGTGTGTGTGTGTGCGTATGACCGTTATGTAACAGCGTATCTTACACGCTAAAGCTGCTTTACATCTCTCTGAATCCTCCATCATTAAACCGGATTAACTGGCCTGGACCTGTCACCTGTAATATTGTTATTATCAGACCATGACCAATCATTCTGTTGGAACACTTATTGCTAGAGGCTAATGCTTTCTGGGTAAAATCGACCTTTAGCTGTCACATCCTTTCAGTGAAGAGAACATATTTAAATCACTTGTGTCATCGGGTACACTGTTTGCCCAGACGCTCCCTGCCTATCACTCTGCATGTTGAGTTACAATTAAGAACTTATAAAAGTGCTAAATGCAGAAAAACCTGATCGTCTGGCGTACGAGATAAGAACATTTTAAATATAACATTAAAAAAAATAAGTATCACTCTTTATTCTCCAAAATGCACTCTGGGAATATAAATGATTTTCATGTGTTTTCTATAACCACAGTTCAGACTGCTGAATTATTTTTCGGAGATCTCTCTCTGCTTCTGTGTCTTGCCGGTCATTGGCTCTCTCGTGACCTGGTCCAAGCAGGGCAGTGTCCCAGGACTCGTGGAACTCTCAGGGGCGGAAACTGCTCTATTGTCCCGCTCTATTGTCCCCTGACCACTGACTGGTCTGCAGAAAGGGAGGGCAGGGCACTGCCTCTGGTACATTTAGAAACTTGCATACAAACGCAGGAATTCCTGCGAGGTTCTTTTCACTTTGTTGCCTTAGACTGGGAGGGATTTTGCATACAAGTCGTCTCCTCCGTGCTCTGCCACGCACACTTAATGTTTTATTATTATTTATTATTATTATAACCAGTTTTATTAAATGTGTGTGGATTTATTTGATCAGCGGTCCGATTAGTACACTTACTGATTCCTCGTGAATATTTGGAGATGCAGAACCAGAGCGCTGTGAACTAAGGTTCATTTTTAAAAATGTTTGCGTCCTAAGAGGTTTCAATCGTTGAATTTGTGGCGTGCTGTGACCATAATATCAGCCGCTTTTACTGCTGTTTCACTGCAACATGGAAAATGACTACGATAGACCGGCCGTAATTGCTGGAGGACTGGCTGATGAGAAGTGTGGAAGAGATAACAGCAGCAACAAAAAGAATGAACAATGTGGTCGACAAAACTCACAAGTCCCCCTGTTCTTGCTGTTCCTATTCACACATGGACACACACACACACACACACACACAGAGAGAGAGTTCAGTCCTGTTATCTATTTCCAATCGTCAGTATTGAAATTTGAAATATTATAATGTGACCACCTCTTTTTGATGCTGGGATGAGCTAAACTGCACTAGGTGTGTGTGTGTGTGTGTGTGTGTGTGTGTGTGTGTGTGTGTGTGTGTTGTTGCACACACAGAAACACACTCATGCACTTACACACTGCATCTGTGTTGAATGAAAGTGTGACTTCATCACACAACCCGAGGACTCCCCTACAGAAATGATTCCCTCCCTGCATTCTCTCTCTCTCTCTCTCTTTCTCTCTCTCTCTCTCTCATTCTCTCTCTCTCTCTCTCTCTGCCCCAGAAAATGCAAACGAACAAGAGAAGGAAAGAAAACCTGCTATTGTGAGATAGAGAGGATGCATCCCACTGTACTATAAATAACCCAGTCAAACTCTGTGTTGCTAAGGCTGGCTCAGCAGCCGCTCTTTCATCATTCCTCACCCCTTACTCGCCTCTTTCACTGCCTCCCCCTCTTCGCCTCCTCCCTCCTTTCATTGCTCCTTCCCTCACTCCCTCTCTTTCTCACTCCCAGTCAGAGAGGGACATGAGTGAGAGGGAGGCAACGCTGTCAATATTCTCGTGCTGCAATGCTGAATGCCTGATTTGCTCCATTGACAAACATTTCCCGTTGAGCTGAGGAGGAAGAGATAGTACAAAGTCTGTTAGAAACCCCCATCAGCTTCAGGCAGAGAAGCAGGTGTTCCCCCTGATACAGATGGATGATTGGAGAAGGAGGTGTTGTCACAAGTAGCGCAGGAAGCAGCCGAGATCCTGTTTAGTCTTGTTTTCAACCTAATATAACACCTGATATGCCTGCAATCAGTTAGTATACTTTAAAAAAAAAAGGAGGGCTTCTCTTGATTCTGGTGTATTTCGATATCCATTCATGAACTTGAGTCAAAGCAAGACAGAGCATTTGATTTTTACACGGACTTGTGGAGGAGGAAGCGCCATCTGCTGGTTAAAATAAAAGATGACAAAACTACTCGATGTTTGAACGCTTCTCTCATTGCCTTTCAGCCGAAGGAAGCAAAGGAGGAAGATGAGAGAAGAACAAAGGACCTGTCAGAGGAAGAGGTGTGGACAAGGATAGAGGAGTATAACGCTCAAGTCTCTGAAAATGGCATGAAACTGGTGAGTTTTGAACTATTGTTGTAGCTGCTGACTGTACTGTGTGATATAATGTCAAACTAACAATGCAACTACATTTTTTACAACTTCCTTGCTTTGATGAATAGAAAGAGGAAATTGAGCTGGGACATAATGTAAAACAATATATACAAAAGTAGGAACAAACATAAGTTGTTAAAGACTTAAGATAAGAGAGATAAGAGCAGTGAGGTATTGATTTGTTTTCCCTAATAAATGACGTGCAGGGAAGTCACCATTAAAGATGCATGAAATATTCTACAACAGTTTCATCATAATAATGTAACTTCTATATACATTTTTTTGTTTTTCATCCTAGAGGTGAAAAAACAGTAGTTCCATGTTGACTTTAGAGGAATAGTTTGACATTTTAGGAAATATGGTTATTGGCTTTATTGACCACACATCATTCTTCTTTCCAGTCCTGCTATAGTGCACATATCAACACCGATATGTGCCTCCACTCTCTTATCGTCTCCCTCTTTCTCTCTGTGCGCTCAAGGCTTCAGACGGATCCTACACAGGCTTCATTAAAGTCCACCTGAGGCTCAGTCGACCAGTCACAGTCCCCGATGTGGAGGCGGCGGACTCGGAGGGAGAGTCCCGGCAGACGGCTGGCCGCACTCAGGCACCGTCAGAGGGCCAGGGAGGGACGGACTGTGGGCAGAGCGAAAAGAGGACATCCTTCTACCTACCATGTGACTGTGTGAAGCAGCTCCACATCAGCTCTCTGACCACCACCAGAGAGGTCATCCAGGGCTTGCTGAAGAAGTTCATGGTGTTGGACAACCCCCGCAAGTTCGCTCTGTACAGGCAGACGCACCGCGACGGACAGGGTGAGGAAAAGACGCCCAGTTACTAGATCAACTGCAGAAGACGTGTGTAATACACAGCATTGAATGATCTTTGTGCTCCCCCTCCCTCCAGATCTGTTCCAGAAGCTTCCTCTGTATGAGCGTCCTCTTCTTCTGAGGTTAATAGCCGGGCCTGACCCAGAGCAGCTCAGCTTTGTCCTGAAGGAAAACGAGACTGGAGAGGTGGAGGTTAGAAAACACCCATATTTACCTGTATTTATCTCACATTTTGTACATGCTTTAATTGTCATAAAAGGGGAATTATACAGGTGGCTGAGGCCAATTCCTTTTTCTTAGACAATCATAGAAGGCTAGTAGCGGTATAATAATGTGTGTTTCTCATTCTCCGACAGTGGCATGCGTTCTCTGTCCCTGAGTTACAAAACTTCCTGGTAATCCTGGGGAAGGAGGAGGCGGAGCGTGTCCGGACAGTGGCGCAAAAATACGCCGTGTACCGACAGAAGCTACAACAGGCCCTTCAACAACATGACCCCTGACCCCTTCACCTGTTAAACCTTACGACTTTAACCCAGGGAGAGAGACTGACTCTTTGAACGCCGACCCCCTCAAGACCCGTGATCTATTCAGAGACCGGAGCCAGAGCTGATCTCGTCTCCCACCCTCCACACACATATACACCCAAACATACAGTATATCCACACACAGATGCATTCCCTTTCTCAGGACGCATACAGGCCCCCCCCCCCCCCACCTACACCCACCCACCCACCACCCACACATCCACTCCCCGAGGAGAGAATAAGGGGTTGAAAGCGACGTGAAAGGCTACAGGGTGTGTGGTCAGATAGCTGACACACACAGAAAGATCACAGCAACACAAGATCTGAAGCTACAACTTGAGATCTCATTCGGGACTGATATGAATCGGTAGTGTTTTTAAAGATTCCCTCTTCTTCTGCTACTTCTGCTGCTGCTACTGCAAGTGTTACTTATGCATGAGTGTATTTCAGCTCAGCCCCCTGCACATAGAGCTAGAAGTAAAAACGGAAGGCATGATTTCTTTTGGATGGAAGGACAATCATACTGAGGGTTCTTTTTTAATTCTTTTGTCTTGGAATTGATGTTTAGGGTTATCAGCTGCTGTATTATATCTGTGCTGGAATATGAGACGTGTGGATTTGAGAGGGAGGTGTTTGGGGTCGGGGCTGGAGGCAGAAGGCTGCGTTTTGCTTTGGATGAAAGAATGGAAAGTTAAGAAAGCGAGATCCATTCTCTGATTTTTCTCAGGGAGCATGCGTTGAGCAAAGAGAAAACCTAAGGGAGGCAACAAACTGAACACCCTATTTCAGCCGACTTTGTCCCAAATCCCCGCCTTTTTTTCTTATTTGTCGCTATCATTGTATTTTCCTACTTTAGCGCCATGTGAAAAGACTTCGATCAGACCCAGTTACCACTCCCCCCCCCCCCCCCACACGCAAACCCAAACTCTTCTCAGATGATAACTGTGATTTCCTTTGACTCCCTAAATCCCCATCCAGCCAACTTTGCATTTGCATGGACTGCTGAGCGAGGCAATCCGCATATCTTTTCAGATTTGACACTTTATTTTAAAAGTGATTTTACACTGTTATTATATGGGTTGCATTTGAATGTGAGGATTTTTTTTTTTTTTACACCAAAGTTTAGAGGGACAGATATATTGAGAGGATTTTAAAGGGATAAGAGACATTTAGAAGTTTATCTAATTAAAAGTGGTGTATGTAAAAAAATAAAATAAACCAGCTTCTGTTTTTGCACATAGAGATGCAGGTCACTGATCAGCCCACATCTCTGTGGGTGGGCATGCATTTCTGCTTCTCTTTTCTTTTCATCTCCCCACGTTACACTCCAAAAAAACAGAAACAAAAAGTATATACGATTCATGATAATGGCTATGATGTACCAATGACGTGTTTGCAATGCATATGTATTATGTAGACACTGGAAAAAGAGTGATGAGGTTTAACTTTGTTCTTACGATGATTATTAGTATTCTTTTGGTATCATTCCTACTGGTCAGCGTGTGTGTGTGTGGGTGTGTGTGTGCGCCTGCACTCATCTAGTGCAGGGAGAATAATGTGAATTGTGTTTTATAATGAGTGTCTGTGTGTTCTCAGCGCTCCCTCATTGGGCCTCTCTTATCAAGTATTAAAAACATGCATTGAGTGCACATGAAATACAACACACCACAACTGCAAATTAGGATTGTTTTGGAAAAGATATTTAACATGCATGCATCATCAAATGAATGCATTGAACCAAAGCATTCACTGTAATCATTTCCCCCACATTATCCATCTCTTACAATAGAAATACTGATAAATGAGGCCCGTTGTCCATAAGCACATGCTGCTCTGTTGATTATGTTTAACGCCACCACCCAAAGCCCAAGCTGTTCCTGCTGGCAGTGCCTTTTGTTTCACGTGCCCCTGTGGATCTATGTACGGTGTGTTTCAGCGCACAGGTGCCTGAGTGTATGTGTGGGTGCTTTTGCATGGTGTGCAAATCTGTGTTTCTTGGGTGGTGTTGACATTTTTCTTTCTTTCCAGCACCCTTAATGCATTTGTCTATCCAACAAACCCTCTGTATGGGTCGGCGTGTGTGTGTGTGTGTGTGTGTGTGTGTGTGTGTGTGATTGTGTGTGTGTGTGATTGTGGTGCGTGTTATTTATTTCATGGTCCACCTCATCCCTATGATTGATATTATCTCAAGGATGATGAGACTTAATGCTTTTTTTCCTGCAATTTATTTTGTTAAATTTGAAGAAGTGTGTGTGTATAAATATAGCAGTAGAACTGTACAGAATATCACAATGAAATAAAAAGGTCGTCCCTTTATTGAAATGTTCTCGTACCCTCGTGTGTTTGGCTTCGACGTGGCTTCACTGAAGAACACACAGCAGTATAAAACATTACTCCTCCGCATATTAGGTCTGTCTCTACGTCATGATGAGGCCCAAAATGGTTCCCTTTGTATGGGTGTTCAACCCCAACATGAGCAGAAAATCACATCATGTAGACATTTATCACATCACATGAAACATTTAGGAAGCTATAAGCCATGGGGCGTGTCCTAGTAGAAATCCTGAAGTGATCCCAATCAGTTGCCTTGACTGAAAAGGCTTTTTTTTTATAGTTCTTTAAAACAGGGTTGGGTTCTAAAAAAAGATAAATAATCTACACTAGTTCAACTTATCTGTGTTGGTCTGTCCAGCAAACGTTTCTTTGAGCTAAATACTTAATTCAAACCATCCAGTGAATCAATAATTTGCTGTTTTTACTGATTATGTGCACATCATCATCATATATAGACACTGTCACAATGTCATAAAATCTAATCCACAGACACTAAAATCTTGTGACTTTCACGATTTTAATCGCCCGTGGATTAGATTTATTTATCCATACATCTTAATAGAGAGACTACAAGCATCATTAAGTGATTCAATGATTTGAACAGAATATATTGTCCAGACATGCCCGAAGTAGAAAGTGCAGTAGCCAGCTTGTATTACTTTCAAACCCCCAGCAGATGGCAGTATCTCATCTAAACTGCAGGTACTATCTTATTATGCAAAATATAAACTGTGTGTTTGCACGCAGATGCACTTGTGTGTGATTTTGTTCCCATGTGTTGTGTTATGCTCGATATGATAAAACACCTATTTTTTTTTGTTGCAGTGGCACAGTTTTACACAATACCTTTTCTGATATATTGTGTTTTCAAAGGGCATTCAAAATGAGGTGTTAGACTAATAAATCCCCACAGGTGTCGGTGTCTGTCACAGGCTCTGAGACCAAATACAGCCAGAACCCACAACCCCCACAAGGACCTATAGGTAGCTTTGCACCTGGTCCACTCCCCTGCTGTGCTCCTAAATTCACTGGCTGGGATTAAAGTGCCGATTCATTCACACACTTACACCTTGAACCCTTTCGAGAAGAAAGTGCAATAAGCAAATCAAGTTATAGGCACCGTCACCCTACTCTCACTATACACCACCATCTAAGAATAATCAGCAGGGTCAAGCTGGCCTTAAGGGCCACCTAAAACTGTGTCAGTATGCTTATTTATGGCAGCAAATATAGACAGACCCCTCTTCTCACCTCTGAGAAAGAGCTAAGATTAGCATGACCCTCTGCCAAGCATGTATCACTGTCTGAATTTAGACTGTTCCCCTTCTCATGCCGGCCCGGTCTCACTCCGTCTGTCCTCTGCCCTGCCCCTAACTATATCTATCCCTGTATAGATCTCCATACCGTATCCAGTTTCAGTCCACGGTTTAGCTTTCCCGACAGGGTACGCAAACATCAAGGTGTAGGCCTAAGGAGAGGTCCTGTTTGGTCTATAAAAAGTAGAAAATAAAATGTGAAAAATGGCTGTCACAATCCATTAAAAGGCCAAGCTGATGACTTACAATAGCCGGTTTCTTCTGACTGACATTTCAAAAAGAACCACCAACTACTTCCAAGAAGTCAGAACCACTTTTACTCAAAAAGGACTTTTCTGTTGATCAAGTAATTGATACATGGAGTGTTTGTGTAAAATGATTGGCACATGCACAAACATTTGGTACCGCTTTGTAACAGGTTTATTAGTTGTAACAAAAGGCCTTATTAGTGTTAATAAATAATGTACTAATGCTTTACAGAACAGTGGGCCTTAATAAAAGCAACTCTTTATAAATAATTTGTCTTTTTATCTTTTCGATTCATAAGGCGCCAATGCATTGAATGACCTCTGACCTTTTAAAAACGTGATGCAGAGCTTGGATTTAGACCAATCAATTAACAAATGATTACACTTACACCCGCAGTCTTGGATTATTGTTATTACCGGTACTACTCTCTAATGATGATTTGTCACCATTTATAACTACAGACTGAATGCTAATTATCCTATATTAAGGATCTATAGCTATATATTTGATGTGTATAACCACATACATAACTGAATATGTGATCATGTATTATTACCCCTTTATCAATTACTTCACTTGAATGACAAGAAAATGTATTTGCTTGAGCACACTCCACCATCGGCTCCTCTGCAGAGCTCCAGGTGGCCGCTGCGGGGCGCCCTTCTGCTGGCTGTCTGGATGCTAAGCACCGCCCCTCTGCTGGCTGTCTGGATACTAAGCACCGCCCCGCTCCCTCCCTGTTTGCCTGCTGACTCCGGGCTCACTGAAGACGCCCTTAGCAACAACACACAGCTGCGTCGAATAAGACACTTCTACCAACGGAGAAGACGGATTAAACACCGCCGCTTTATCGCACCGAGTACAGGCGAAGCTTTTTCTGCGACGGCGATGCTCCGGTTGTCTCTGCTAACATGGGGCTCGAGTACAGCTAGCTCGCTAGTAGCCTGTTGTGGCTAGCCATCCCCGAAGGCGAGCGAAGCTGTTCCCGAAGGAGGACACAGTCGTGGGGGGTTCAACCGAGTGGTAGCATCGCAGCTTTGCTAACGACCAAAGTCTAGCTAACCGGGAATAAGCACGGGAATGGTGCTCGGGATCGACTCACTGTACCGACAGAGAAAGGCGAGGGGCACGCGGGTCAGACCACCGAGCTGTGATATTTGGACTCAAACGGTTTTTAACAGAGGGGACGGCTCTCGCGCGGACGACTGTTTTTGTGACTGTGCGAGCTAGCTGGCAGAGCTAGCCGAGAGAAACGACCCCCACAGGTTTCTAAACTGCAGCCCAGGCTAATGTTAGTAGCACGCTGAATACACAACTCTGCTTTTAATAAGAGAAGGATAAAACACAGTTAATGCCCAGACGAAAGCACGCTAACCCCCAAAGGAGAAAATAACCCGAGTTATTTAATTAAGATCACAAGTCAAGGGGTCTTTGGACGTATTAGCAAACACTAAACCGATCAACGGTAAAGTCATAAATGCTGTTAGTTAACTTTGCTTCGTGACTCTAGATTTTAATCTGTTTTTTCCACTTTTTTTTTTTGTTATTCGGGATTTTTTTGTTCTTCGGATGCTGGCATCACATATTAATTGCAATCATGATGATAATAAGCAGAAAACCAGAGGGCCCAATAGCAACAGGTAACGTTACCCTCAACAGAGTGCTGCAGTGTTTGTTTGTGCTCTTTGTTTCCTAACTGTTGTCCACGTCTTGTTTAATGTCGGAGGTGAAGGGATTTAAACAGTTAGCTGCCAGCATGGCGTTAGTTTCAACCTCGAGCTCCTCTTGTTGGCATTTACAGAAAAACCTTCCCCCTAAAATGACTTTGATTGACAGAGAACGGCCAGATGTCGCTTTCACACGAGACGGGTAGTAAACATGTTTTCTTTTGATTTGCAACTCCGTCTCGATCACGAGACTCGTATGTGAGTGTTTTGGAAGACAGACCCAGGAAGCGCTGCTTGTTTTTCCTGTCGTCCTGCTCGTAAGCATTCATAGTCTTATCAACGTTTTTACAAGCCTTGATGTTTATGTCGGGTACTTTTTAAGGTGTGCCAAGGCCGTCATTGTTGTACTTATTGTATATGTATATGGGCCCTGACCTCAGGTGTGTGTGTGTGTGTGGTGGGGGGGGGGGGGGGGTAGTAACGTTTGCCATTTGTAGAAAACAAATGTGGGGTACTGTAACAACTTCGCCTACTTTCAAGAATCGCGAAGAAAGGAGGAAAGAATGTCTGAAGAGGTGAAAACAGCAGCAGCACGTGTAGCTTATGTCGCTGGAGGTTTGAGCATATCAGAGAAGAAGAACACTGTGTGACATTGCTCCCGAGCCGCTGTCAGATGGTGCACATTGGACATATTGTCAGCAAAGAGACATTTTGTCCAGAATATCAGGAAGAGGAGGACCAAACGCTGTGACTTCACTCCCCCCCCCCCCCCCCCCCCCCCCCCCACCCCACCATGCGCGCGCGCGCACACATGTTTTATGACACATGATCTACTGTATGTCTGCTTGCTTGAACCTTGTTCTTTAGCCTTTGCTGTGCAGAAGTTGGTTTTCTCAGTGTGGACTGCCCAACGCCAGCTGGACACAGTAGGCTGGATGTTTGGTTACATACACTTTTAGGCTTTGTTTGATTATTGTTTCCCCTTAACACGTTTGCTTCTGATGTTTCACAGGAAGTGTTGAGCCCCCGCTGAGTAATAATTAGGAGTTTTGCAGAGGACTAATGAGGCCCGTGTGTTGCCTGATAATGTGTGTGGAGCACTAATGCCTCTGTTTACTGGGCTGTGCAGGTCTAATGCACCTGTATCCAGGCAGCAGGTCTAATCTGTCTGCTGACGAGCTCACGCGGGGGACAATGTCTCTGATGCACCTGCACACTCTCAGTGACTCGCCAGAGAGAACATCAAACCTACCACCGTTTGGCCTTTTTTGCTAATGACCTAATTCAACACAATAGCCCTGTAAATGGCTTACGCTAACAGCATTACTTCTGTTGCAGTGGCAACTTGTGGGCTAAACGACCGTTGAGACGAACAGCCGGCCGATGGAGGCTTGTCATTTGAGTAACTGGCTTCCTCCCACAGTCCCAAATGCTCGTCCATCTAGTCGGTGTCATCTCACGTTAGTGTGCTTGGCACGGCGCCGCAGAGGTGAGCTCGTGCACACACACACACGGCGCTATTGAACGACAAGCACCCGCATCCTTCCACACGGGCCCTATTTCTGAGCACACCTGGTGTGTGTGTGCACTGCATGACTCGGCCCGGGCGGACAGATGGACAGACGGAAAGATGCTGTCGTCACACCGGCATCTGTTACCCCTATTAGGCCAATAATACCACTTGCAGCGCTAGCGATCTGGGACCCTAAGCCCTATCTAAGCTGGTCAGGTCGGATCTCTGGCCCGGGATACAATGTATTGGGAACAATAGATACAATGGACGTGTCTTGCTAATAATGGCCCTTTCACTATAAATGTGGGTTAGGATGTGGTGGCAGGCAATGTGCATTCCTACTGGGTTACAGAGACCAGGTTCGTGGGATCTGTCCTGCTGAGGTTAGCTCCTGGGTTTTTTTTGGGCCACACCAAATCATTGGTTTTAGTCTCAAGTTAGTCGTTGGAACTGGGTGATTGATGAAGCAATTGATTGGTTTGAGCCACCAGGGGATTGTCTGCCTGTGGAGATTAGATTGCGCTCTGTAGACGTTGCCTCTGGACGTCATCCTCGGCCTTTATCCCCGAGTGCGTCTGTGTGGCAGACTTTGATGATTCCACGTTATCACACTGAATGGTTTGTTTACCTCTGTTCCTTCAGCTCGCCATGGTGATGGTCTCTATGACTCGTACATGAGGACAGACCACATCCTTAAAGACGAAGCGGATACAAACAGTCCGCCTGGGCTGCCCCCTATGCCCAAACACACAGTAAGTACACACACACACACACACACACACACACACACACACACACACACACACACACACACACACACACACACACACACACACACACACACACACACACACAGTCGACAAGCCTTATTTCCTGTGCCGGAGCATGCTGTCTCCAGACATCCTGTTCCTCAGAGAGATATTCCCCACTCAGCTCGCTCCTTTTCCCCTCAGTCTCGATTTGCAGGCTTATCTTTTTTATCTCCAAACTGTATAATTCAGTCAAGTGTTTATACCCTTCAATGAGAGTAACACGCGATCATGTGAGTAATATTGATTGACTGCCCGGGGGGGGGGGGATACGAGGCTGTGTGTTACAGAGGGCGATCCTCTGTGACCGTGTCAGATTAGCTGAAGGGAAGTAGCCATTTTGTGTCTCCCGCTAAAGCAAATGCTGAGATCCAACAGCAACTACCAACCACGGGAACATTTGTGGTTTGAATGTTCACAGGATGCAGATTTACACAATATATGTACGTGCTGTAATATATCTACTCGGGACAGTGTAGTGATGCACATTTACGGGTATACCAGTAACTCCCATCAGTAAGATTCTGGTCATTAGATTTTGAATTAAGTTGTTTTTTTGTTTTGTTTTTATTTTCATTATAACTTTGAATACCATTTGGACCCTGGTCATACAAAATAGGCATATTTAAGACATCCCTGGTATCAACATCTGATTTTTAACATGTTTTACATGAATATATTTATCAACACTTAAAAGATACCCCTTGTTGGATTCCTTTCCGCTATGTTTGCGTCTCTGAAAAGCCCCGTTGGCAGAAAGTGCACAGGCAATAATACGCCATCGACCTCGCACACCAGCAGAAGAGAAGAAGGTTGGTTTAATATATTGTTAAGGTTTATTGGGCTTGAAAATGTGACCCACAAACAAAATCACCAATCAACCCCCCCCCCCCCCCCCCCCCCGTCCTCCCCTGCTTCTCTCTCGTGTAATCCTGTCGCTGTGTCCTGCACAGAGGTGCGGCCTAGTTCTCTCTCCTAGCCTCGTCCTCCTTCCTTTGTATTCTCTGTCACGCTCACAGAGGTAATACCCTCTGTAGAATGTGACCGACGGCGGCTCGCCCCAGTTCAGCTCGTTGTGCTCGGAGTGGCCTCGTGCTCTATTAAAGTAATCAACCGGATGTCGTCCCCGGTCCTTTGTCAGAGGAAGGGTCAGACTGATACCGTACATTGTAGTAGTAGTAGCAGCTCCGGGATGAGAAAAGCACACTGAGCACGGAGATTAGCTCTCCTCCATCTGTTGCGCCGTGCAGATTTGCACACAGAGGACTCTCCGCCCTCAGTACGACTTCATGCTAAAGAAGATTCACGCTCCAACAGCGGCTTTCATTTCCAACACTGGTCACTTTTCAAAATGCTTTTTTCTAATTGCGCACCCCCCCCCTCTGTCCGGTCAATCAATAATCCATCACAGTAGAAAGCTTTGATTTTTGTGTGTGTATCTGGGTGAAGGGGCTCAATCGATGACATTCCCTGTTTTTATAGTACAGCTTTGGGACAACAGCTGCGTGGGATCCTGGGTCAGCCGTGGGGCTGTTGTAATATATGTGACTATATGGTTGCATGTATGGAAACTGCATTCCAGCTCTATTTTAGGGCTCAAACATACAACACAAACGCGCCCCGAGCTCAGCCCTCTCAACTTGAATATGTCAACGCCTGCTTTTTAAAGTATGTTTCCTCGTTGTCTTTATCGGCCGACATGGTTTCACGTCAGCTGCGCGTACGAGCCGAAGCCACGAGCTCCACGGTACAGCAATCTAACGGGAGAAAAGAAAACAGTCCAAAAATGTCCCGTCCAGCAGATGGGTGAACCCGCACTGCCGTTTAAATGAGGAGAGTTCATGTAAAATAGAGCGCGCTAGAGCCTCTCTGTGTGTCTGTGTATAGGAAGACCACGCTGAGTTTACGTCTGTGTGTCTTATTAACTGCCACACTGCTTCTACAGTGTGGGAGTATAATCTAACTTTAATGACTGTCATTTCCCTTGAGCTCCATCATTTTGCGGAGGGTTCTTTCCGCTGGTGAGAGAGCGAGAGACGGATAGTGAGGAGGGAGGAACTCCTGGGGTTGCTGAAACAAACAGGCGAGAGTACGACTCGAGCTTTCTTGAAACTCTTCTAACCTTTTCAGGTCGTCCCAAGCAAAGGTGGATGTGTCACTTTTTAACGTTTTCTCCGCTAAAATATATTCAGAAAGGATTGCTAAATGTAAATGTTATCCCCATCACTCAATTCAAACTTAATTGCTTTTGTTTTGTGCACTGAGGAGTCATTTTGAACCCCAATCAAAATATGCAAATCCTTTTTTAGAAGAAGCTAAAAGCAAGACTTTACAAATTAAGAGATTATTGCAATGCTGAGCAAAGGATTGCCCGAACCTTTTACCCTTTAACAGCTAGCAAGCCAACAAATAGGCGTGTGGTCGTTTTGCATGAGTTACTAGCACACTCTAGTTTTGTTTATCTGTCGTAACTCTTCTTTGCTTTGCAAAACAAGCCTCAAAGACTCATCAACTCTCTTTGGGTGTGTTTATTTATTTAATACTGACATGATTCAGGCCAACAAAAACATATATTTTGTGCATGACTACAGTCTCTTCTGTTGCCTCTCAGTTAAGAGCTTGCGGGCCACATGTGTCACTAGTCTGTAGACCAGCAAAACAACCAACAAAAACACTTTTCACTCTATGGAATGCATTCATACAACACAAAAAGCGACATGTCTCCTACACCATGAAGTACAACGTGTACACTTCTGTTCGTAGACTGAATAAGCTACAGTGGAGGATTTACCAGAGGGATTTTCTAACGGCTTTCTTTTTGTCCATTGTCTTTCTCCAACAGGTCGTCAGTAACAAGACCGTAATGAGGGATCAGGTCACTGTGCGAGGTGGTCAGCTGAAGGTGAAGTACCTGTACGAAGACTCCACCAACAACCGAAAGGTCAACACCATAACCACAGGAGCCCCTCACAACAGTGGGACCTCAGGTCAGACGCCCAGTAAACCTGCCCCGTCCTCCAGCCTGTCCAAGGAGCACAGTGTAGACAGGTGAGACAGATCCAAACACACAGACACCAAAAAAAACCGTCTCGCAAAGCATGTTAATGCGGCCAAAGACGCATTTTAAAAGCAGGAGGGACGCCACTTCAGTCGTTTCAACACCGTGTTTCTGTCATGCTTGTCTGACGCAGCACTGAATCCAGTAAGGGCTCCGCTGATTCCTCCGGGCCGAATGGAGTCGGAAGTGGAGGGAACAGTGGGAAGCTGTGCGGCCCTCTCACTCCGGACCAGGCTCTGAGACTGTACCGCTCTCAACTGACCACCCTGGAGCAGACGGAGATCCACTCCTACCCAGACATCTTCTTCGTGGGACCCAATGCCAAGAAGAGGCCCGCAGTCGCCGGAGGCACCAACAACTGTGGCTACGACGACGAGCAGGGTGGATACATTCATGTCGCCCACGACCACCTGGCGTACCGCTACGAGTTCCTCAAGGTCAGACACGAATACAACAATCGCGGTCGAGTGTGAAACTGATAACGTTTGTCTCTCGCTGATGTTTAGCTAACCCAGTATTTCTCTCCCCCTTCAGATCATTGGTAAAGGCAGCTTTGGCCAGGTGGCGAAGGTGTACGATCACAAACTGCAGCAGCACCTGGCTCTCAAGATGGTGCGCAACGAGAAGCGCTTCCACCGGCAGGCGCAGGAGGAGATCCGCATCCTGGAGCACCTGCGCAAGCAGGACCGCAACGGCACGATGAACGTCGTGCACATGCTCGAGAACTTCACCTTTCGCAACCACATCTGCATGACCTTCGAGCTGCTGAGCATGAACCTGTACGAGCTCATCAAGCGCAACAAGTTCCAGGGCTTCAGCCTGCCGCTGGTCAGGAAGTTTGCACACTCCATTCTGCAGTGCCTGGAGGCCCTGAGCAAGCACCGGATCATCCACTGTGATCTGAAGCCAGAGAACATCCTGCTCAAGCAGCAGGGACGCAGCGGCATCAAGGTAAGACGCCTGACACATGCATGTGGGGGGGGGGGGGGGGGGGGGGGGCAGTGAAAACCAATGACGGGATTTCTACATTGATCCTTTCCTCTCTTCTTCTCTCTGCCAGGTGATTGACTTTGGCTCCAGCTGTTTCGAGCACCAGCGGGTGTACACGTACATCCAGTCTCGCTTCTACCGAGCTCCAGAGGTGATCCTCGGTTCCCGCTACGGCCTTCCCATCGACATGTGGAGCTTCGGCTGCATACTGGCCGAGCTGCTGACCGGCTACCCGCTGTTCCCCGGCGAGGACGAGGGCGACCAGCTGGCCTGCGTCATGGAGCTGCTGGGCATGCCCCCGCAGAAGGTCCTGGAGCAGGCCAAACGGGCAAAGAACTTCATCAACTCCAAGGGCCACCCTCGCTACTGCGGAGCCAACACCTTGCCCACGGGGGCCACCGTGCTCACGGGCTCTCGCTCTCGCCGCGGCAAGATGAGAGGCCCCCCGGGTAGCAAGGAGTGGAGCGCTGCGCTCAAGGGCTGCGAGGACCCCACCTTTACTGACTTCATAAAGAAGTGTTTGGACTGGGACCCCTCGTCTCGTCTCACGCCGATCCAGGCCCTCAGACACCCGTGGCTGTACCGGCGCCTACCCAAACCTCTACCGGGGGCCGAGAAGAGCCAAGGGGCCACTGTGAAAAGGCTCGCCGAGCACCACAGCACCTCCTTCCCCTCGCTCCTGGCCAAAGGGGGGCCCGGCTTAGGCGGCGCAGCCGTCAACAACAAACTGAGGAGCAACATGATCGGAGAGTCGGTGGAGGCCGTACCTCTTCGCACAGTCCTACCCAAACTTGTCTCCTAGAGAGAGAGAGCCCCGTGATCTCCTCTCTTCCTCCTCTGCACTCCTCAGGAGGAGTCAGAGCACGGGACAAAGTGGAGACTAGCTCTCGTTTGGTTGTTCTTTTTATTTGTTTTCTACGGAGAGGTGTCGACACCCCCCGGTTCCTGGTTTTAATATTAGCTGAACAGAGAGAAAGAGAGACAATAAAAGAAACGCAGTTTTTATATAGAGGACTTCCTTGAGCGGCTGTGGAGTTTGTGTATACAGCCATTGATGAGGTTTGATTCTAAGACGATGTTTTTTAACTTTCTGGTATGAGTGGACGGCTCTCGAAAAATGAGCAAATGTTTTTAACCTGCGTGTGTTCTCAACGTAAGTGGGGTGTTTTGGTAAAACACACTCAAGCACAGCTGCACTCGCCTCGCGCCACACTCTTAACTCTCAGAGGACGCCTCCCTTTCCTGGCAAGCGTGTGTTTGAGTGAAACTTGAAAAGGGCTACAAAGATTACTCGTATCACTTTAGAGTTGGCAAAGCAACGCTCTGTTCAGCACAACGTGATTTGAAAAGAAAAACCAGAATCAAGCGGTAGCGTTTGGGGCCCCGCACACACTGAAACAGTTCTCCCTCATAGAAACAACGGCAACGCCTTCACACGGGGAACGAGGGATTGGCATTATGTAGTGAAGGATTAGGAAACCGTTTTCTAGCAATAAGTCTTCACTTCTTTGTCTTTTTCTAGTGACGCTCTCTTTCTACCTTTTTTTTTTTCTTTCTGATCTCTGGTGCTTGCATGTCAGCTGGATCTGTGATGTTCGTCTGTGCGTGTGCTTTAGCTTCGTGGTGCTCTGTGGGAGGCACATTGAGAGGGCGTCGGGCAAACCTATTTACAGTCCTCCTCACAGCGTCCCTATATTTGAGTGAAACGTCTGGGGGGGGGTGAGGAGACCGTAGCTCAAACTCCAAACTGTCACAAAGGTATCGCCGCCACACTGGTCACTTCACACACCGAGTCGGCCTCGTGAGTCTGGCTCACATAAACTGATCTATATATATATATATTAAAGAGAGAGAGAAGGAGAGAGAAGGAGAGCTGCAAGTCATTGCACATACTCGCCTTAGGGGTGGAAAGTTTGTATCAATGCCCCCTAATTAACTGTTGTTGTCGGCAGTGGTGCATTAATCCTAATGGAGCAATCGTGCAAGGTGAGACAGGTCATGGGATAAGAAGAAGAGCGGTATGTTTAATATGAGCCAAGCTGTGTTTTTTTTTTTTTTTTTTTCTTTTCATTTCAGGGGGTGTTGTAGAAGAGTTGACAGGACGGGCCAGTGACTGAGTGTCTTTACGGTACTGAAGGAAGAAGAAGCGTTTCTCAGGGAGACATACTTGATACATCCCGTAATCGTATTTACTATGTTCCACTTACAGTCCCGACCGCGGTTGAGCATGCGTGTAGTTCTGTCCATTGAGAGCAAGAGAATGCGTACACGAGTGCGTCTGCAAAGGGGGTCTGCATGCTCCACAATCTGACCTAGATTCTCTCTCCCCCCCCCCACCCCCACCACCACCACCTCGGTCTATCGTCTCTCACTCTCGTCTCATGTAGGGCACGGAACCTCTTAAACTCGCACGTATACATTGAATTATGGTGCTGTCCAAAATGCACACACTCACAGACACACACACGCACACACACACGCACACACACGTCAGGTGCACGTTGTATGGACCACACCGCTCAAAGAGTTCTTTCTCTCGTCCCTCGTTTCCCAAGTGAATCTGTCAGGGATTTCTACTCTGTCTCTGTTTTTTTTGTTTTTTTTATAGAAGTGATTTCTATTTGCTATTCAGTCCAGAATATCAGAGGATGTAAAACGCGAAAGCTGAAAAAGAGAAAAGCAGTATACTGTCATGTTGTACCTAGTGGTGTGCGTTAGTAGGAGGGTGTTTGGTGTTCCAGCATGAAATCACAACCTGTTATCAGACCGAGTGACTACGAGAAGAGAAACTGTACAGTAACCAAATGAAGTTGTGATAGTTTCTTTTTCTAAGGAAAATAAAAAATGATTATTAACTTACATGTGCTGCTCTGGGGTGATTTCTAGTTTTTTTGCCCATGGTTTCTAAAATCTGATTTTGAAGCTCAGTTCTGCAGGAAAGCTCTCTGCAGAGATGGTGAGACAATGGATCAAGAGAAGACGTTCCTCATGGGTCCCCTGCGTTTGCTACGCTCCACCTGGGGCCTGTGTTATGAAACAAAAGTGTCTCCAGGCGGCCCCCCTGGTTCAGTCGGTACAGTGACTCACTATAAAGTGAGTTGGGTTTCAGTCCGTGATTAGGTTACAGATTCAGTGAACACTGGGACACTGATGAGTCAGTGGCCTGTGACACAACTTGGAGGCAGCGTGTGATCCTCGCACTAACTTGTTATCCTGCACTGCCACGGCAGTCATGAAGAACAGCGCGTTAACGGACCAAAGCCTGTGACGGAGACGTGAAGATTCCCAGTCATGGTAGAACGGGGCGGTGCCAAGTCACAGTCTGCAGTCGCCTTTTTTACTGATGTGGTGCTTCTGGATCGTGAAACATAAGTAACTGTCACAGCTGCAGCTAATAATATCAACGATGGGTACAGGTTTGTTTACAGTGAAGCGTTGACAATAACTGGTATTAATATATAACTCTTCAGGTGGGTAATGGCTTTCCTTTAAGTCACATTTAGGAGGGACTCTTTGCAATCAAACCAGTCTACTGTCCTCCCCCTGCACTAGCCATATGCATCTATTTTAATATCTCTCTGTGAGAGTGCTTTGCACCTCTTCATACCACACCGTCACCTGTATGGGTTACAGAGCAGCATGTATACATCTACGGGAACGTTACCAGGAATAACTCCTGTGAAGAAAAGAGTGGGAAGAGGTTGTTGAGGAAACAATGACGCTGATATCTGATATCCTGTAATGCTGATGACTCATGGGTTGTTTACACTTCTCCCAAGGGAAGAAGAAGAAGAAGAAGTCAGGTAAACGCAAAGGAGGAGGAACCGGTTGAGCGACATCGCCTCCTGAAGAGAAGACGCCAGTGAGGTGGTGTTTGGTGAGTGGGTATGTGAGCCGGGTGATCAATACCAGCTGGTTTTGAGAGGATGACGGACATGTCCTGGTGAAATGACGTGGGCATCGTTATTTCTCATCGCTCTGGGCGTGACTCACTCTTTCCATCAACGGCAAGGTGTCGAGGTTTAACCGAATGATTATGAGATCAGGTTGAACAAACAAACAAACAGATGAGTAGACAATATATGAGAGGAGATTATCCTGTTGTGGTGAGCTTAGTGGTCCTAATTCTTTCCTTCCTTCCTCAATTTTTTTATATATATATATATATATATATATATATATATATATACACACACACACACACACTGTTTTTGAAATCTAAATGACTCTCTCTCTTTCTCTCTTCTCTTTCTATTAATGTAAAAGCAGATTAGCTCAATCCCATTAGACACCAATCCATTCACCTTCTGACCATATGGTCCGAAGCGCATGTCCCCACGTCCCTTTGGCAGACTGACTTCTCTTCTCTGAACCACACAAGTTAGATGGTGCGTCTCCGCTCTCTTCTATGTAAGAAGGCGCTTAAGCCTTCAGACCATATGGAGCCACAGCAGCATCGTTTCTGTTGGTGAGCGTGGCCGAGGAGTGGTGACAGTTCTCTGAATACCATGGGAGGGTTAAGAAATCCTGACCTGCTTGCTGTTCCATGTTTGGCTCAAAGTGTAAACATCTCTTTCCCTGTTTCATCTTGTTGATGTTGTCATGTGTGGATACCTCTGGATACATGCATTATATATTGTGCCTGCAGGCAGCCGTTGTCAATGCTCTTTGTGTGAGACGAATCATGGGTTTAACACCTCCGTTTTTTGGTATGAGGGGTAAATTCACCTGAGTTGTAAAATCAACTTTTAATCTAAAGAGCCTCCATTAGTTAGTACAAGCTTTCTTTCAGGATAATAGGACCAAAAAAAGCTTTAATCTTGAAGTTGAAGAACATAAATCTACATGATCGTTTCTCACATTGCTTTGAATGTGTTTAAGTGTATTTTGCTTCTACCATTAAGGCTTAAATTGTACTTCTATTTGTTCTTCCTGTCAATTTTCTGTGAGAGCAGACTAGACTCACTCAACCTGTATTCAGGGATGTGACGGAGGCCCTGAAACGTGAAGCACTGCCCCCGAGGCCTTGCAGTGCTTTTGTGAAGTCTTCTTTGTCTGCACATTTGCATGTTATAAAATATTCTCCATGTGGTTTGTTTGATGTCACTGTGAGCTCTGATCGTGATCCACCAGAGGAACTTGTGTTGCCTGGACCTAAACTTCAACCACAACAGCGTCTCAGCACTACACTGCGCTCTAACGCAGGCTCTTCTGTGCATCAATCCTCCATTTACTCGAGCCTTTTTTTGCTTGATTTTGGAACAGACAATATAGTGTCACATACACACACACACAGAACTCAAAACTATAAACACACACAGTCCTGGGTCACAGAGTGCAGACACACTCCAGAGCTATGTGTGTTGTCTGGCTTCGGTCCACTGGGACAGCTGGGGTACGAACCTGGCGATGGAAGCAGCAGGAGAATTCCCCCACCGCCCCCTCCACACACACACACACACACACACTGTTGCACCAACACCCACAGAAAGAGATACAACACATGTCCCCACATGCACACAAAAGCCGACTCCAGTCTACTGTTCCTTACCTCATATACGTACAATGACACACTCACAGCTGAGCGCACACTAGTCACACACACAAATGCACAGCTGAGCACATGTCTACACAGGCTGAACAGATGCAGATCATTGGGAGAGGTGGGGTTGTGCTCCAGGAACATTTGCTCACCCAACCCACCAATCTACATTCCACACAGACTGCAGGGTAGGAGCTGTGAGGTTTTGCATGCTCGGTTTTTTTGTGTTTTTTTTTTTCCTTTTCAAAAAGCATATCTTTTTTTTTTGTTGGTACCTTTAACTTCATCTCACTGGTTGAAGCCTCAGCTGCCCCTCTGTTACAGATACAGTAGTTGCTGCCTGCATATGCAGCCCCCATATTTAGGTTTTCAGTTTTCTTGTCTTGTTTACATGACCCGGCTGGGTCACAGTTGGGCCTGGAATAGAAGATGAGTCATCCCCTGTCTACAGAGCTGAGTCCGACTGTCTGTCTGTTTCTCTATATGTGTGTGTGTGTGTGTGTTTATGCGTGCTTAAGTTTGCATGTGTTTTTCATGGTTGTGTCTTTCCACTTCTCTTATAGCCTGAAGGTAGCAGGTCTGCATAGCAACACTCTGGGAAGAAGCTCCAAGGGCACATCATCGTTTTGCAATATCGGCAAACACACCTACTCAAAATCTCTGCGGAGGTTATTTTCCACAGTCTGCTCTTCTTTTGTATAAAATGAGGAGGCGGGTGAATATATTTATCATAAAACATGCAGTTCAGAGCTATTCCTGTGATCGATTGCTTCATAATAACCCATGACTATAACTGCATTATATTTTCACATATTATCCGACTATTCTGGGAAAAAAACAACTTTTTATGCATATCTGGGCCATAAAGAAACACACACACACATCTGATGCATCTCTGTTTACCTCCTCATACTGTCTTTTCTCTATAGTTTATTTGTGCAGCATCTTTCAACACTATTGCAACTCAAAGTGCTTTACAGAAGACATACAAATTCATTAAGACAAGAGCCGAAAGAAACAAAAAAACTATACGTACATACATAGGGATTTAAAGGAGAAAAATGAAAAGAAAATTGTATAAAACCAATTAAATATGTGACTAAGAATCAAGGTGTTGTGCAAGACATTAATGAAGAGTCCCAAATTGAATTGAATAATTATAGGAATCTATCTTGGGCTGTATGTGTTGTGTTTCTTTGCCGGTACTCATGTTCGTAACTCAACCTCTGTGATGAAAGGGAGCTGGAGATGGAGTGTATGTCCTTATATGTGCCCATTACCAATGGAAGCCATAAACGGCTGCTTCACCCAGCAGTGCCCAACTACTGTCCTTCATAAAACTCAGTTCACTGTATGACACTATCTCCTCTTTTCTCTACATGTTATACCCCCCCCCCCCCCCACACACACACATACACACACACACACAAACACTCCCACACTACCAAGAGATGTCCCGATGAGCAGGGTGAGCCAAGGCTGTCCACTTTAAACACATCACCGTGATGCGACAGTAGCTTCGCCGCTTCCGATGCTGCACGGGGTTATGTTCTCACTAACAGAATGAGCCTGCAGGTTGTCTGTGGTCCTATTGTCTGGTAACAGACCTACAATATGGACGCTGTTGACACAACCTTTCTGTTGCTGGGTAAATGGGATATTTATGGTTAGCTTCAGGTTTCACGGAGAAGAGAGGAGGACAACCTTCAGCGGGAAATTTTAGGAGTTTGGGAGACAGTCATGGTGGCGTGAACCGTGGCCCTTGTTGCTAAGATACCTTTAGTTGAGTGCCCCTTCAGTAGTGGACTGTCGGTGCGGATGTCTACCCTCTTTTTTACTTTGCAAATGTATTTCATTTTACTAGGATTATTGAAGTCCTGTAATGTATTTGTGGTTTTAATCTCTCTGTATTTGTGAATGTAATTGTGGCTGAGTTGCTTCGATGATGTACTGAGTGTTTGTGTTATGTTCAAGAAATACCTAAAATACCTTCAGTTGTATCTCTCCTTCAGGACTCTGGTTGATACTGATGTTCAGTTTACATCACATTCATTTAATAATCTATAGTTTCGAGTCATTTTTAAACCAGGGCAACTGCATTTGTAAAGCGAAATGGAAAAAAAACATGCAAATGTCCGGTGCTTACCTGGCCCTGCCGAGTTTCTGGTTGCATGTGTGTATGTAAACGAGACAAGCTCATGCACTGTTTCAGTAAACACAGACTCATCAGTTTCTGTCACATGCTTTCTCTTGATTGTACTTCCACTGAAACTGCTTTTCAAGCACAAAACTCAGTATATGCCGGTGTTATTCAGAAAGAGCAAAGACTTCTGTGAAACGGCCATTTTGTGCCACCGCAGGTCAACAAGAACAACAATTTCGTGTGCTCCTGTTAGGTCATCAGTACTTTGATGCTCTCGTAAGAGCCAGTCCTTCTCCAGCAGTGTGTACTTGGTAAATCAATTTAATGCTGATTACAGTTAATGTCATTTGAAGATGACACACTGCATTACTTTGTCACAAGGGACAAAAGCTCCATTGAAATGCTCCCTGAAGATATTAAACATCACGTTATTTGGCAATGTTTGCAGGGCAGGACCAGGCTCCAGTAGTGTGCACAGCAGATATCTATATTTATGTTTATATGTTTGTGTGTGTGTGTGTGTGCGTGTGAGTGTGGGCATTGGCCTCATTCTCTCCGTTGTCCTCATTTTCTCTCATCCATCCCTCTCTCTCCTTTGTAGCAGCTGCTGTGTGAATTGTTGTCCTAAGAGCTTTTTCCATGGCAGTATGAAGAGCCAGTTTCCGCCTGCTTCTGACAGGATACTCGTTGACCTGCTGAGGAGAGGAGAGGGAGGTTGTCTTTGGAAGACAAATCACACTTTTCATGGTGGATTCTCCTTTTCCTTTATCGGTCCGTCTGTATTTCTGTCTTGCACTCACACCCCAACACATACTCCGAGGGAGACCGAAGAAATGTTTGAACACGTCCCATCAGCTGGGCATCAATAATTCAGTCATTCTGCGCCGCGTTAATGTTTATGTTTCACTGGTGACTGAACACAGAAACTCCGTGCTATATTAAGACCCGGAGCCGCGGTGTTGAGAGGAAAACGTCCTGCTTTGTAAAACATCACAGAATTGTTGAGAACGTTACATGCAGAAACATTGGCATGCAGCAGGGCCTTGGGTCGTGTTTGAACCTGGGCCTGCTTAGGACTCAATCTTAGTACATGTGCCCAGGCCTCCAGTGTTATAGTAGTAATTTGACAACTTGCTTTCTGACAGCGACTTAGATGAGAAGATTGATACCTTTCTCATATTTTGTCCATTCAATACAAGCCTACAGCCAGCCAGAACAAAGACTGAAAGCAAAGGGAAACAGCTAGCCCGGCTCTGACAACAATAACAAAACTTGCCTACCAGCATTTTTAAAGCTCACTAATTGACACTTTATATATTGTTTGATTAATCTGTACAAAATAATTAGGCATAAAAATGACAGTTTGACTTATGTCTCGACTACTCCTTGCCAGGCACAGTAAATTAAAAGAGTTTCTACGAGTTGCCTGGAAACTGCTCATCCAACAAGCAGGTCTGGCCCCACAACTCTCTGCCAGAAAGCGAATGAGCGTATATCCCAAAAATGTCGGCCTTTTGCTTTGACCCTCATTCCACCAACATATTTAACATACAAAGACTATTGACTGGGGTCAAGAATAAACTTCTGAAAGAAACAACCGTCATTGCAAAATGTTAACTTATTTCTTCTCAAAACTTTATAAGTTTAGACTTTAAAAGGATTATTTTTACTTTAGGAAAAGTCATTTGCAAAGATAGACAGAGCACATGAGGAGATCTTCGTCTGCTGCATCTGAGCCAGTCTGCTTCTAAATGACAGAGTGCTATTGTATCTATTAAAACAGCATAGGCTGAAATTGGGTGCTATTGACTGGGGTCTCATTGGACCCTAATATATTTGAATTTAAAATGATAATTTAAAAGCACTAATTAAAACCAAAAACAACGATATGAATTCATTAGGAACAAGTTGATTGACAAAGGTCGTGAACAATTAGAATGATAGAATAAAGCACCTGTCACGTATGACACAAATGACACCTCTGGGCTCTGCAGGGACCCCAGTTGATAAGATGAACACCCATTGTTGCCCCGCAGGTGCCTGGGAACCTGTGTACACACATCAGAAGGGTGTAACTTTGCTCATTACATGGTGGTGCACACCATCAAGGTCAAAGTCAAGACTTGGCTTAGATACAAACACACATACACATAGATTAATACAAAACAAATCCATGTGAGGGCTGCTGGATTGAACAGCGGTAGTCCATCCTCTATGTTCTCTGATGTTAAGTCCCGGGTTCAAGAGTTCAGGGCTTACTGTTTCTAATCTAGTCAGTTGAGAAATGTACACTTGTGAAATGTGAATCAGGCAGTGCAGTATTATGTATATACTGTACGGGCAGTATAGACTAAGGGCCCATAATGACGTCTATTTATGTCACTTATGTGAAAATGGCACAGGTTCACGTCTTACAGACAAACAGGTGTGTGTGTGTGTGTGCTGCATAACCACATGGACATTCTGTATATGTATGCCAGGAGTAGGACAGCTTGTTGGCATGAGGCGTGACAGGACATGATATTGGCTGAGGGGAATATATGATTGAGGAGTGAGCTCCAGGAATGGAAATCCACACCAGTGGGATATGCTGGTCTGCGGGTCATACAACCATACAAGGACATAGCAGAGGGTGAGGACTATCATACTGGCCCTGCACATGCACACACATCCATGTGGGTGTGTGCGCATCTGTGGCAGGGGAGGAGTGATAGGGTGGTAGTGCCAGCTGGGCAGCTTAAAAATAGTGCCGAGTGGAGCATTGCAACTGCACGGGACTCTAAGAATACATGTCCGCCCGTCCAATAGTAATTGAACAGCGGATTTCTCACAGTCATCTGACGAGACAAGAGAGGATGATTAAACCGAGTTGTCTCAAAGGGCCCTTTCTGAACTGTCTGTTTTTAATCATGCTAAACGGGTGGAAGCAAAGTGAGTGTGCAGTTAGGGGTGATCCGTCAGGTAGTGCTTACAGGTGACACAAAGCTAGTGGACTGATGAGCACGGACTCTGTGGTGAAGCGAGCCGAGCAGACACGCAGGGGCAGTGGGGCAGTAGGAGTGTAGGAGGCGAAACGTGATGGGGATCAGACTGGCAG
Organism: Pholis gunnellus; assembly: GCF_910591455.1. Classification (NCBI taxonomy): domain Eukaryota; kingdom Metazoa; phylum Chordata; class Actinopteri; order Perciformes; family Pholidae; genus Pholis; species Pholis gunnellus. The sequence continues at coordinate 17,540,182 of NC_136529.1, read as the reverse complement.
GATTAAAGAGCACTGGACTGACCTCTGCCAATGCAAAGAACAGAGGGAAGGGATGAAGAACTGAGGGGGAGGATGCAGGAACAGCTGCTCATTAAAGAAGGACCAGCACTCTTCCCCCTTCTCCCCCCGCAATACATTCACACTCATGCAGATGTATTAATACATGTGCACACTCAGGCACATACAAAAAACGTGCATACAACATAAGCAAACATACACTATGGGAGTGATTTGAATTGGAGGATAATCCCATGCACAAAGTGGCTCTTTCCACTCATGTAATCTCAGTTTGGATTAAGATGGATTATTGGATTACAAGGGCCTCCCGATACGAGGGAGACAGACAAACAGATACAGAAAAGAGATGAGGCTTAGAGAATATATAGGATGAATGCATGATATTTAATTATTGTATTATGATACAAACCTTACATTGCACTTCATACCCCCCATTGTACAGCATGTATATTCATATTTTTCGAGTCACTTTATGACTTCTGCTGTGCAAGCTCCTAACATTTCCCCTAATTTCCACTCAATGTCTTATATTTCTAGGTACTCCTTGTATTTCCCTTTAAAGCGATAGTTTGACATTTAGTTAGACTAGAAAGTGTATACCATTCACATATCTGTATGATAAATAAGGATTTTACACTTGCCACTTAAAAGTGTTAAAAAATAATTGAAAACAAATTTTTTTCCCGGCGCTGATGATTGAAGGAGCTAAGGAGTGAGCCGTCTTGCTTCTTTCTCATCTTTGACAGAGATTATGAGCTGAAGCGCAAGCGAGCATTTCAATTACCCTGGAAACAGGAGTTTAGTTGGGAAGCATTAGAGAATGGGAGAAACTCCAGATTCATATACTTAAAGATTAAACATCAAAATGAACTTTAGGTTTTGTTGTTATTTGATAGCCGCTTATAAAGAAAACAACAATTTACAAAAGTAAAAATGTACTTTGGGCAAGTGAAAAAGATCTTTAATGTTAAACCCCACACAGGCAACACAATCAAATAGCATTTATAAAGCTCACTAATTAATTAATTTTTTTAATCAAAAAACTAAGTATAACAATTTCAAGTAATGTTTATACTAAATGTTGAAGAAAATCCTCATATAACTTGTTATGTTGAACTTGGTTTTATAAGAACATTCCAAGAAAGTGATAAAGGCGCGCCAGACAAATCGTTCCAATTGATTCAAAACATTTCCCGTACGTGTATCATCATTTGTCAGAATGTCATCTTGACCCAGACGAGGCCATGAGAGCATGACATAATGAGGAGACCAGATGCACGAGTAGTGCCAGCAAGAAAGTGACCTTAACACAGGAATTGCTCAGAAATGAAGGATGGGACAGAGAGGAGCACAGACAGCCATGACAGGCTGAGAGTCAAGTACCAGCATTCTGCGTGGACTTGACTGCAGAGTAGGGGGACAGGTGTGTTGTCACTGAGACACTGTTGATCCAACAGACACAGGAAGTTGACTTGAACTGAATACATGGGCCTCCAGAGTGACATTTATGCCAATCTGTCAAGGACAAACTGAGCAACTGATTTATTATCTCTTATTTTACACACAACACGCTCGCTCGTACACGCTATGTAAATGTCCATGAAAGGCACCTTATAAACCCCATCATATCCCAGGCCCTCATAGCGGTCCTCACACTGGCCTTTGTGTGTTTGTGCCAGTCCAAGTGTCTAAACAGACACATTCAAGGGCTTGTATGAGTGCGTGAGCGTGACTTTGTCTCTTCTCCCTGAGACCCTGAGTAAGTGGCCTGGAGTGAATCACGGAGAGAAAGCAGCATGACATTGTTGTGTCTGTGAGGAAGTCGGTGTTATATGCCAAAGCACAGATAACTCCAGAGACACTCTCTGTGCGGGAGAACTGGAGCGTCTTGCTGCCCCCTCCTCGCTGGGCCAGCAAAATCCTGTGTATGTGTGCAAATGTGAGAAAGAAACATGGGGAGAGAGCCACACGGATGGAGGCGAGAACGATAAGTGTGGGGTGAGAGTGCGCAGTCTGTGTGTGGTTGTTTGCTGACGGGCTGCAGATCAAATTAGGGCATTCTTCACAGCTGAGTAGGGCAGAAGACTAGCTGGCAACAGAAGTAGGTTAAATAATCCTCCCTTATCATCAAACGGTCTCTTGTTTATTGGGGGGCAAGAGGGGGAACAGGAATGTCCATGTGACTAAACTGAGTCGTGAGCGCAACTGCTCATACATAAGCTAACAATATGTTGTCCTACTATCCTCAAAAGAAAGAAAGAATGAACTTGTAGTGGGTCACTCCTCATGTTTCTAGTCCAGTTTACCCAATTTCTAATTTCATTTTTCAAAGTTTTCTTTCATTTTGCGTCAGTTACACTTTGCCCTTTATCTCTTTGTTTCTCTTTCAGTCACCAAAAACTCTCCCTCTCTCCTCAGCGCCGCAGCCTGTGGTCGATTTGAAAAGGCCAGCACACAGGATCACTGAGGGCCCTCATGCCTCTGCAGGGACCTGTGTTGTTCAGGCTCTGTCCATAGATGAAAGGGGGATTCCAGTGGCGGTCACATGCTCCCTGCAGGGCTACAGAGGAGGCCGTCCATTTCATGGATGACATGCCATACATGGTTTCCTTTGTGTGGATGCATGTGCAGATTTCCACGCGGCATTGTTCACCTCTTCTGTTAAAGACAACCTGTGCACGTTGTGTGCCTTTTCATGTTTGGTTTCACGTGTGCAGGTATTTATGTGTGTGTATGGGAGATAAAGAAGTGATAAAGAAATGAAGCTCTAGCGTAAGTGCAGTCAGGAACACTCTTGCATGCCTAGGCTTCGTAGTTTATTTCTCATACATCTGCCATTCACTCCTCACACATGTCATCGTTTGGGGGGCTGTCAATCATGATATCAGCTGTTTAGATCAGCTGGTCTCCTCCATCCAATTGCACAACGAAACAATTACATCGTTAGCCTATCATCTTGCTGTTTTCTCTTTTTAAATGTGTTTGTCTCTCTACCTTCAGTACGCTCATGATGCTGTTATGCACCCCTCCACCTCCACATCTCCGCCCATCTTCTTCGCAGATCCATCAGCTTCATCAACTCATCATTCTATCAGCCTCATCAGCCACCACCACCAGTGTCTGGACTCCACGGGGGGATTTATCTTGCTGCTGCTCAGGGCAGATTACACCACTCGCCCCTCGATTACAAATCTCCCTGTAGGGTCCAAGCGCCAAAGACTCTAAAGACTTGATCATCACATATCATCTGTTAACAATAAACAATTATCTTTTCTTCATCTGACTTGTCTCTCGTGATTACAATGTTTGTTCTTGTGTAATGCACTTGCAGGCAAAAGTGTTCCATGAGAATAATGAAGCACTATTGATGTTATACTTAAATATATATGAGCTATATAAATAAAATATAATCAGTAGACTCCCGCAGCACACCCACCCACGCACAAAAAGAGAACCCACAATCAACTCCTAAAGTCCGTGCTTGGTCCACTTCTACTTTCAGAGACCTGCTGCTGCAGAGCTGAGATTAGAAATATCTTTGCACACTTTGTATTGTTCCATCGCAAGACTGGTGTATGTTTGCAAATATGAAAAAGAGGGAGAGTCTGAGAAAAAGAGAAGGGGAGGATTGAGGAAGACGGAGCTTAGTCAGCCGCTGCCCTTAAGAGCTGCAGTCTCTGAGGAACCCGTGCATCTGTCTCCAACGCAACCAGAGCAGGGAAACCAACTCTCCCGTCCTCAAAGAGTTTTTATCATGCTTCACTGAGGTGAACGAGGCTGGGAGCGAAGCACGACGCAAATAGACTGAAGTAAACAGGCCGACTGACAGACAGACTGACTGACTGACTGATAGGTACAGTTTATAGGTTCTAGTCCTAGCTTCTCCAGAGTCTCTGTGAAGGCTCAGTTAAGACACGCCACGTGTAAACAAAATGCATCGCAGTGGTGGAAGGATGCAGATAAAGCAGGGTTAAAATGAGATCATGTTCAAATGTGGGTCCTCTGTGCTCTACAATTAGGGAGAGATGGAGAGACAAAGAGAAAAGAGGGAACGAGAGATCATTCAAGGGGTTCATGAGGGTGTGTTTGTGTCTGCGTGCATCAGAGGGGTGAGCAGGTTCAACAGGTCCCATGTTGGGAGGCTTGCGAGTGTTCAGGTGCTAGAATCCTATATCGGAGCCAGTGCTGACCATGGGTCTATATCAAGAGCTGGATAGGGTTTCAGCCCCAGGCGGCGATGGAGGATTATTCTGACAAAGACGGGTTCTGGCCAGCCTGAAATAACTGATCCAAAATTGCTCTGACTTTCGCACACTAATGAAGAACAGAGGGAGGAGAGGGAAAGACGAAGGGAGAGATGCACCTCCTGCCCCTGAGATTCCCTTCCTGTCAGGAAGTTAAAAGAAGTGCTGTGAAACAGGAGAGTGTGTCAGGGGAGCATTCTGGGAAGCAGTGGAGAAAAAGAAAATGTCAGCACGCCAGATTATGCAGCTCCGTGCCCAGGCCTCGCATGCCTGATCCTTGTACGCCAGGGCGAACTGTGGCACACGGACGCATAAACTATCAGTTATGGACAGAAATCTTCTATGTACGGGCTGATTTGAGCATTCTGGTCTCTTTCATAACGCACAAAGAGAATAGCGCCTGGGGCCATGGTACTTTCTCCAGGGAGAACACTGTAATGAACAGGCTGTCCCGAGTGTCTGGCCTGCAGCTATAAGTGAACCTGCAGCTATGCCAAGTAACCGTAAATCTTGAGTTAATTCATCAGCACAAAGCTGTCAAAGCTCAGGCAACAGTTTCCAATTTCAGACTCCTCTTTCACATAGCCTGTGTGTGTGTGTGTGTCTAGGTGCATATTATATGTACGTGTGTGTGTGTGTACATGTGCATAATGTGTTTTACCTTGTGTGTATGGGATCCATGTCATGAAGACATGTGATGTGCTTCTCTTACATAACTTGTGAATACACACAACAAAGTGAAAAGTAGACTACTCATAAGGACAGTGTCACATGGGGAGTTAGGAATTTTATAAAGTATCCTTTTAGTGCATTATTTTATCAAATTAATGCAATTAAATCAAGGAATTTAGGATCCATTAGCCTACAGGCAGGCGCCCTTAAATCAGTTATTGCGTGATTGTTGGATTACAGATGTAACATAATCTTTATAAATATCCATAATTAATATTATTTGCGAGGATGAAACAAGCTCTGTATTGTTATCAAAGACCTCTTTGTATAGAGCAGATTATTTGTCTTCTAGCTGCTGCCAAGCAACATGCAGTATTTCAGGAACATTTTTGAACAATCTCAGATTCTTCTTGACTTCTTCAACTCAGAAATCATACATAACATTTTTGAAGCGAAAAGTTATGAAAGGAGCAGTCCACCATTTTCACAACTGCCGATGGTGTCGTCAGGGTTAGTTTGAATTGGGCTTACAGACGAGTTGCATTGAGGAATTTTAAGATCCCCAGTTTTGGGAGCTTGAGACTAAAAGTCCGAATATCTTTCCCTTTAATGCATCAATTTTGACCATTCTATTTTTAAATTTCATGCGTTTGAGTCTGTGAACTTTATGGAAGTGCAGTGCTAAATCGCTGTACCCCTTCAAAATAAAACAAGGTCAAGATTACATTTTACTTCTATACATATACATTGGCCTCGTTTCATTTAGCAGAAAATAACTGTCATTGCGTCATCATATGTCCCTGGTCTCAATAGACACGTCATTAGTAAATGTTAAATGGATGTCAGATAAAACAAAAAAATTAAGATACTTAAATTGGGTTAAGACTCAGATTATCACTGGTGCCTGTTCTTTTTGTCACTTTGACAGTATTGTGTGGATTTCCAATTACACCACATGTTTAAAGCTTTCTTATAATGTGGCACTATTTTAGACAAACGTACATCTAAGATTCACATATTAAAATTATGACAGCAATATTGCTTCTTGTTTCATGGCATTTGAAAAACTTTTCGAGATTAACTTTTAAATGATTGAGCAGTCAAGAGGAAGTCAGCAGAGTGAAGTGTGTTCCCATAGGTGGACGTGGAGTTGAGGAGCCTCTTCTTGGCCTCTGCATCCTACACAAGACTACTGTTTACTGTGGAAGCAAAGTATTCTGTTTGTTCTGTGAATTCTCTAAACATTTTTCTGTCTACTAATGATAATAATGAAATGATAATAGCTGATCTGAAGGCCTTTGAGGAAGCCAATGTGATTACGGTCAACCGTACACACATAAACAGAAGTAAGCTGAGTTCATCGCTTATCTGACAGCAAAAGAAAACAAAGCATATGCATCGCTGAGAAATTATGTTTGCAGACATTTTCCACATTTTTCAGATACAGCTTGGTCTACAGTTCTCTACTGTGTTCTTGCCCTACTTACTGAGGCATTTCAACAATGGATTCTTTAAACCATCAAGGCAGTGAAGTCTGATCAACACATGTCCCTCAGGGCTGAGAGTATCTTCACCCTCGTGCTACATTTGATTGAGATTGAGGCGTTTGGACTGTTTTCTAGGAGGACAATTCAAGTGTCTGACACATGGTCAATGATAATACAGTGCCCTACTTTTGAACACATAAAAATAATAATTTTGATTATGTGACTCACTCTGTATTGTTATGTGTGGCAAACCCTATTCATCTGCTTTTTGCAGGTTTTAAAACACTTTCATTGCAAATACTCAGTTGAGCACGGCTATCATTCAGTGCAAGGAGTTGGTTCTGATAAAACCTTTGATTGGTCTGCCATCTAGTGGTTACATGAAGTGCTGCATTTAAGTTCCAGATGGACCACAGCCAAAGAGTTTGAGAAATATACTTAAGCAGACAAAGTGTAAATGAAATCAGAGTAAACAACACAGAATATCAGAAGTAAAACCCTCTATGTTTTTACAGTTCAAGTGATGTTGTATAATTTAATTTAACTCTGATAGTCCTCTAGGTGCTATGATGTTGTTGGACTCAGGGTATTTATTCACTGTCAATCGGTTCATTTGATACACAACCTAACTTTAAATGACATCACTCAGATGTGACCACACATATGAATTAAGCTGAATGTTGTTGGCCTGTGACAAAGTGAACTGCTAAATGAAAATGTTTGATTCATTTCTGATGTCGGGTTCAAGAAATGTACTGCCAGGTGTAAGTTTTGGCTTTTTCACTGTCTTCAATATCTAACTATTGAGCAAGCATCATATACATTACCATAGTCAACTAGATATTAATTTATGTTTCTCTGGATTTCTTGTTTACTAATATTTGTAAACAGACATTTCATTTCACTGATGAAGTTAATATAAAGTGATGGTCTGCTTAAAGGCTACATTACTAAAAAGATCGCTTTGTTGATGGGACAATGTTGAGGCTGTTTAGAGTTTCTATCTGAGGCAACACTTGTGTTAAAGTACCATGATTGAATTAAATCATTTGCTGAAGGTCAGGGCCTAAGATATGTCATGCCGCTGTTGTTTCCCTGGTGATATGAGTGGTGTGACCAACCTTGGGGAAGTTTACATTCTAAAAAAAATCTTTAAAAAATGTGGTATGAGTTGCAATGTCAAAATATATATATACAAGGATTTCGGGGATTTTATTTTATTTGGGAAAATAGAATTGAAGCAGCTTTTTTCCACACTACTACCTTTAGTTGGAGAGTGGGAGAGTGGGAGGGGTACATATATGAAAAACTGTACGGCACATTAACAATATTAATGCTTTTACCATGTTTTGAGGCCAGTATTTGTGGTGACTTTTGGAGAGTCAAAACAAAAGAGTAAAATAGCCAATCAAATATAGGCTTAGATGAGTGACTTCAGTTTGAATTAGGAAAAGCAGGCTGGAAAAAACACCATAGCTCTAACCTTGAGTTAAGCTTTGGGACTCTAGTCTGAGATTACAGGGTCTATTTCTGTCCGTCTCTCTTTTACTATCAAAATATTGCCAAGTGGGTCTCTTCAGAGGAAACAAGGTAATCTGCTAACCTCCACTGACCCGTGTGGGAAAGTTCATTTAATTCAAACACCAAGCTAGAAATAAAGAAATAAAAATGTGATAAGATAAGATAAAATAAGATAATCCTTTATTAGTCAAGCACTGGGGAAATGTACAGGATTACAGCAGCATACAGTATAGTGCAAACAAGAGACATAGTAAAAAAACAAGATCAAAACAAGTATTATAAATAAGTAATAAAACAGTAAAGAATATTAAATAAGTAAAAGAAATCCACAATAACTAATACATTATATATGGTTACTTTTGGCTGATTTGCAGTAATCAGGTCATAACTTTTAAATTGTATCTAGCCCTGTCTTGTGTCTCCTTTCCTTGTGCTCTACAGTCCGTCTGCTGCTCTCTTATATAAACACTCCGTCGCTTCCTTGTCGTACTTCTCCTTTAAGCGCAGAAGAAGAAAAAAAAGCCCCGGCCATGACGTCAGCAGTAAAACCTGCTCCGGCTGTGTGTCTGTCCGTCTGAAAGTGAAGTGTGTTTGGCGTGCTACTGGTGTCGGACTTTTACCCCGCTGTTGTCTTGTCTTCCGTTGAGTGTTATTGTTGGCTTTTTTTTTTTTTTTATAACTTCACTCGCGAGCTTTTTACGTTACTAATTTTGAAAATTCAGCCTCGTGGACGATTTATGGGACGTTTTTAAGAAAAGTTCCCGAAGTGCTTCTTTTGAGGAACCGGTGGAACGGCGGAAACCGCCAGAGATGGATAAGCTAACTGATAGCTGAGTTGTTAGCCGAGAATCACAGGTCAAGAATAGGATCAAGCTAGCATGCTAACAGCTAGCTAATTTAGCATTTTATCGGCTAACCTAAGTGACTTTGTAACGTCCGAACTTCTGCCGGTTATTTCTCGGGCCTGGCTGCTAACGTTACACCGTGAACATTTGTGTCAGAGGCCAGCTAACCCAGGAAGAAGACTCGGGTCTGCATTTTAAAGAAGAAGAAGAAAAAGACAAGTGTTTTATAGAGAGGTGGCTGTTGTCCCGTCTTCTCTGCCCAAACCAAAAAGCATGCTGTCCAACGCACAGAACCAGCCACTGTTTCCCAACCCGTCGGGCCAGCAGAACACCACGGGCCAGTTCCTCCCCTTCCACGCGAGACCCTCCTTACAGATCAAGAAGAACGCCATAACAGACGACTACAAGGTGACCAGCCAGGTGCTGGGTCTGGGCATCAATGGCAAGGTGCTGGAAATCTTCCAGAAGAAGACTGGAGACAAGTATGCGCTGAAGGTAGGTCATACTTTGGGGGGGAAAGAAACTTGTCCAGAAGAGGAAGAATGTTAGATCTGTGTAGACCTGAGGCACAGACAGGAGATCTGAATACCTTAGAAGAAACACAGGAAGTGTTGTGTTCAAATGTGGATTTTATACAAACTATTCCAACTCAGGTTTATAACAAAAACAAATACCTGGAAGGATTAGTCCTTTCTTTGATTGACAGAAGATTTCTTGGCAACAATTTTGATCGATAAAATGGCAAAACAGTCAACTTGCCTCTTTTAATGTGAATATTTGCTAGTTTTTCAAATGAATGACATTTTGTGTACTGTTGACAACTGGCAACCTGAATACATCACCAACAGTTCCTGGAAAATGTGATTTAAAATGTATTGACGTTTTATAGACTGACTGTTAAAGAGATTAGCTGACAAAATAATTAGCAGATAAAGTTTGTTTTTATGGCCTTGTGAGGGTCGTGATAGTATTGTTCTATCCATCTTATACATTGTTCATCATTACTCTACCTAAAAATCAACCAGATGTTTGCTGATCAGTTATTAGCAGGTGATCCGTGATTGAAATGCCTCATATTGGATAAAGGGGTTTCTCATTTTTTTTTTAAGTGAAGACAAAGATACTGGTGTATTTCATATGTGAACAACTAATTCTTTTATAACGGGTACCCTGTGATGTGCTGCCCCATAACAAGTTGGTTGTTACAGTAGAGCTCAGAGCACATTGCTGGACAGGCTATATGCTACATGACACCATTTCTCAACCCGTGCATTTGTTATTGTTTTGCGAATCATCCACCATTTAGTGTGATGAGATAACACCGTGATAAGCATATATTTGTTGGTAGTTTTCGCCCTCTGATTGTTCTCTGGATTTAAACTGTCCTGTAAATGATAAAAACCTCAGGGCGGGCTGTAAAGTGACTCTGCGGTGTCAGGATCTAGAGATCACGTTCTGTATCGGTCAATGATTGATAAAGGACAAAAGTCCCAACAGCTATCCACACAAGCGGGACTGAAACGAGACCCACCGAAGCTATTTATTACTGCAGGCCAAATCAGTTGTTTATTATTAGAAGGAATCGAGTATAAAACTTTTTCCGAATAGGTTTTGCACAAAATTAATCACAGCCTGGGAACATCCTGTGTGGTGATTCAAACGGTCTCAATAATCGGGTCACAGCGTTTTGCACTCGAGAGTGTGTGTGTGTGTGTGTGTGTGTGTGTGTGTGTGTGTGTGTGTGTGTGTGTGTGTGTGTGTGTGTGTGTGTGTGTGTGTGTGTGTGTGTGTGTGTGTGTGTGTGTGTGTGTGTGTGTGTGTGTGTATTAAACATGACATGCACACGCGATCTTGCTCAAACCTGTTGGATGTCATGTCGTGGTGTGTTGTATGTTGTCTGTTTAAGCCTGTAGAAAGTTACAGTTGAAGATGTTTATCAATTGAGACGTCATGTTATAGTTTCAGATCGACATGGATATTGCACCTGAATAGAGCTTTTGTTGTTGCCCTCCAACCAAAGTTTGGTACAGCTCACTGAATTGTTAGCGACTGTAAGCGCCCAGACATTGAATGACGCAATAGTGTGACCCTGAGGGTCTTTGTCAGGCACGCAATCAAACATCCAGACACGTCTCTCCAAATCCTTTGCAGCTCGCCTCAAAAACCTAAAACTTTCTCATATTCAGTTCAGCTCAAATGACGGGACTCGCTAAGGCCACATTAGAACATAGTAAAACCTTTCTAAACCTTTTCCCAATCATCCACCTGTTTCCTAATAACACAGTGAGCGATCACTGAAAGCACAGTCACAACATAGTCACAACTGTTCATTGATTTAAGGGATAACATATTGTGTATTGCACTTTCACATTAAATTAACAGAGTAGAGACATTGCAATAGATATTATTTTTGCAATATAAATATTGCGATATGAATAAATGCAGGAGTATTCACCCAAAATTGTGTAGGTCACATTTGTAAGTGAAATGCATTGATCTTATGCACTTTGAGAGCAGCTGTAGGGTGCGTGTGCAGCCAAAACCTCTCGTTTGCCGGCTGGTTAGTTTAGGCCCTTGGTATAATATGCAGCTTAGATTTCTATGAGCGGAGCACACATTTTAAATGTCAATGTCTCCTTTTGATTATGTTCATTTCATTGTGGGACGCCCAAATCGTGATCGCGATTAATATTCCATAAATTGTGCAACCCTACGACCTGAATAGGTCGACCATGACCCTCCTGACGTGGGTTTGACACTGATAATTCTAGGATACCAAAGTTTAAACAGCATTGACTCTGAAAAGAGAGAGAGATATTAATGTAGAGTAAGAGTGCACATGTGGGCGATGTAATGGTTTTATGGTAGTAATATCTCGGCCAAATTATCACAATACATTATAAGGATTTAAATGTACAGAGTTTCAGTGGCATTATTTCCTCCACTGATAGAATCCCCAGTGGGTTCACCACTGTACTCAGAACATCTGGAAAATGTCGTACAACTAAAAATCTGAAAGACAGAGCTGTGATTTCAAAATAAAGCTCAGATTGTTTTAAAGTAGGTGCTAACTGGTACAAAAATAGAAATATTAATTCTTGACACAAACCATTGTGTCACTAACTATTGTAGAGCAAAGCTGTGTACAAAGTTATGTTCTCAGTATTTGTGCAACTGATTGTGTAGTGTTGACAATCTTATTATACATATTCAACTCAGTTTTAGGTATAAGCCAGAATTAGGTGTTGACAATGATGATGAGTTTATATAACTACGGTATTACGAGTTGACATTGCCCGGGCAAAATAGATTTTAATTTCTACTCACAGGAGAGCAGTGCGGCTCAACTGCTATTCTCAGTCATTCTCTAGTGTGTTTCTATACAACTGTTTCCTGTGCTTTGGGATTTGTTGCATGAAAAAGCTGATTAGAAATAGCAAAAAAAGCTAAAATTGTATTAAAAATACACGCTTAGCTGAAGTAGAGAAGACAAAAGAGAGAAAAGATGCTATAAAAACAACACAAATCCCATCTTGAGAGGGAAGCAGCAGCCACAATGTGTTAGATCTACATGAGAGTTACTAGAAATACAACGGCACAAAATAATGTTGGTGGTAAAAAATGTAGTGTTTAAGGTTATGGACAGCTGTCATCTGTGAGCTCTCTCTAATATGTAATATGCTACATTCACTAATATCTTCTCATGCTGTTTTAAGACGGACTTTAACCAACGCGATTGATGCCTCCACTCAATGAGCTGATGCCCTTGTTGTTCCTTTTGCTGATGTTTGCTGAGTCAGCCCCATCTCATCTATTGAATTCATTAGGTTCGCAGTAGACGCCAGGATCAGCAATCAACCACACTGGCTTAGGGTGACATCACCTTGTACAACTTTTACCTGTCTCTTGAACCACGTTTTGTGCACACGGTGCAGCGGAATCATTTCTAACTCTGTTTATTGGAGAGAGACCGTGGAAGAGAAGCGGAGAACCTAAAGTCTTGGAAGTCCTAGAAATGCACTTTTCTTTAACTTGTAACGCATTATGACCTGTCGCAGAGAATCAATACCTTTTGACTTTGTTTGTTGTTTGCCCTTCTGCGTTGATTGGTCGGTCTCTCTTAAGGCTGGGAGGCATCTGCCGCTATTGTCTTACAGCGACTACATTTACATGCACACAAGAAACCAAGTTATTGAGAGCAATCAGACCCAAAACAGCACTGTGTTAAAAAGATGCAGAGGGCTGTGATTGTGTGGCCTTGTAGCTACAGTATAGGGGTAAGAAAGGGACATTATTTCACAAAGATCTGTTTGAAATGTACATCTAGTAGTTTGTTGGCTTACCAGATAACACAATTCTACAACTTTTGACCATTTGTATCATGGGTAATCATTTTTGTTCCAATCTTTGTGAGGTAAACAGTAAAATGATGCAGTTCACATTATAAGGCATTCTACGTGAATCTGCACTGTGTTACTGGATAACATTGCATTGTTTTGTGGCAAAAGTTGAGCAGTATGTGTGGTCAACTTTTTTGCCAGACAGTGCGGCATTTTTTCTTTTGTGAAAACCCTTGTTGTCTAGACCCAACACTGTACCAATGCAGTGGTCTCATTGCAATACATGTAGAGGCTGTCATTTTTAGTGCAAACAAATGTTGGTTTGAGGAAGTTAGAGAATACATTGGGCCATTCAGTCCTATAAATTGGCAGCTTAATTCCTTATTATGTATTACATTAAACGATCCGTCTCTCTTGCTTTCTCTCTTAAAGCATACATGGTTCCAGAATAACTTGTCCACTAGGAGCACTGGTACTCCTCAATACAAATGTAAGGAGCACCAGCACAACATTTAGGAACATCACTTAATCAACATGCAATGCAACACATTTTTTGTGTATCACTGATAAATGATTTTTTACTAAAAAGAGAAGTTCCAGAAATGTTTTATTTTAGTGCTTAACCTCATAGACCCACAATGACCCGTTTTTTTGTCTTTTTAAATCAGGAATAAATATGAATAAAGGAATTCATTTAAATCTATTGTGAAAGCTGAGAACATTATGATCAAAGTATATAACGGCCATTCTGGTGCTCACTTGAGTTTCATAAGTCACGGAAACTGCACATAAACCCCCTTCGTGTGAATATACCAGAGAAAGACGTACCTCCTCTGAATGGACTCGGTCTGTAGTTTGTGGTATAAAGTTTCATGAGGTTGTGATTATCGTAGAGGTTACAACAGGTCAACGGTGACGGTCTCACTCTGTGAGATGGTACTATGAGGACTGACGTCATCACAGATGGACTCATTGGATCCACAAGAATCTCAGCTCAACACTTATGTAATTCCAACAGCCTCGCAAAGACCGTAATGTCGGCAACTCCTGATTGATTTAATTTTAACTGATTGAGCTGTGATTGTGGATTAGAAAAAGTAAAAAATAGTTATAGTGATGGCCTACAAGAAGTTTTGAAAAACAAATTCTAGTCTTTACGCCAAGTTATGCTGTATCCGGAAAGGAACTCAGTGAAATGTCGTTACAGTGATGTAATCACAGACGGAATGACTAAATGTTTCAGCCACATTTTGTGAGCTGTTAAAGTCGCTCTTCCTGAAATTTTGAAATATGTGGAAGTCACTGTGGTGAATAAACACACCTGCTCAGGGTTGGTTAAGAAAAAAGGGGAAGTGGAAACATTCGCCAGTTCAAATGGAAGCTTTTTCTTCTTTCATAGGTTTGGATTTCTGAAAGTTTCTCTTGGCCTGCTGTGGAACAAAATAATCCAGACTTTGTCCAAATGCTGTGCTTTAACAAATGTCCTTCTAGTGAAAGCCACCGTCCACACAACATGAATCCTTCTGAATCCAGCATTGACACGTTTGTGCATGTCGGATTAAAGGTTAACGCAGAATGGAAAAGCCAGGCCCGAGCTTCAATCATGAGACGGTGAGAGAGAGAGAGAGAGAGAGAGGAAGGAAAAGGAGGGAGGAGGAGAGGAAGGAAGAGGTTCTCTTTGAGTTATGTCTCTGCCCCGTCTGTCTAACTGTACCCTTATGAGAGAGGCATCTCTAAGACGCCAGAGACTAACTACTCATTATTCCACTTTTATCATCACTATTTATGTCATATTTTATGTCATATTTTAGGTCATCTCTGCTATTCTCACAATTACACTCTCACAAGAAATGTTCAATTTCTCACTCTATGTTATTACATAATGCCGTTGTCTCGTTTTCGTGTGTTTAGATGTAAAAGCTGCTGGGGAAGATATTAGCAATAGTGGCAGTTAATACAATACAAATATGGTCTTTACATTCCACTATTGAGGACGATAGGAACAACATTTAGTACTTTTGAAAAAGGATCCTACTCCTTATTACTTTAATGCTTCAGTATTTCAAAGCATAAAAAGTATCTTCTGTTTTTCAAGTCATTTTTGAGATGGTTGCAACATGAGGATTGATGCTTTTCTTTATCACGTATAATATTAAACTGAATATCTCCGGATTTTGCTGTTTTCTGATATCTTACCGACAGAGATTCATCCAGAAAATATTCAGTTAATTACTCAATAATGTAAATAATCATTAGCTGCAGTCCGAGATCATTTCCCATGTCTTTTTGGGGATTCTATGTTGGTGTGGTTTAGCTTGTTCTTTGCCACAGATGTGTGTCCAGTGGAGGTCTTCTGGTGAGACATACTGGCTGTTAGGGTTAGTTCATCTCTAGGCACCTTTTGATTCAGAGGCCTTTGATGTGATTATATTTTCTCTCTCACTGTGACTATCTACTTAAAAAAACACTGCATATTTGTAATGATTCATAATTAACAAAACTTCCATTATCTCTTATTAATTTAACATTAGTAACAAATAGAAGAGATGTGTCAACTGGAGGGTTACATTTCCAAGCACTGCAAAAATAACATAACTCCATTTACTTCTAACTCGGTTATAAGTAAAGTGATCGGAACTGCAGCCTGTGGTGTTTAAGGCCATGTCCACATTACTACGTTTCCCTTTTAAAACACATTTCTTTTGCTAGGTTTACACTCAGCGTCCACACTGCACCGGAGTTTTAGAGTTTGAGAAACTCCCGAGGACGGATAAGTTAGAAAACTCTGGGGTTACCTCCTAGTGCGGAAGGCCGTTAAAACGAATACGTTTGGGCACGATGACATAGACATCCGCGTTCGCTACTTGATTGGTTCTTAGCAGTCACGACGTGTCCTTCCCTGATTCGTCACGTCTCTATCACAAGCAACAGCCTTGATTATCGATCGAGGACTTTGCTTTCCTTATGAAAGGTTATTTTGTTCTGCACAACTATTGTGAAGTCCACACACAAATGGTAAAGGAACAAAAGCATACATTTACTCTAGTACGACAGGGACTTCAGCCAACAGCAGAGCTAGCATAATCTAGTAAACGTTTATGTGTAAGTGTTCATTTTATAGGAGAGAGAGAGAGCGCAGTCTGAAAAATACGTTTTTCTGAGTTTATGGAGGAAGATCTTAAGTACGAAGCACAGCCTTTCATTATTGAAGACTACTATATTACTCAGTGTACGTGAACTAGGCTGTAGCCTAAGTCTGTATCGTTTGACATTGTTATGTTAAAACTATGACCAATCCTTCAATGCCATAAGATCCTTTTTCTCCTTTCAGATTATTGTGAAAATATTAGTTTGACATTTTCTCACAAACAAACAGATTAGCTGAAGGAAAAGCTTTTTTTGGTAAACATTGATCTTGGTGTTGTAAGCTCCTTTTGACATAATATGATTTACTGGTTTGCATTTTTACATCGCCTGTGATTAGTCGCAGGATCCACCAACCAACCCCCACGCTGTGAACTGTCTCTCTGCTGCCTCCCTGTCTGTAGAGGAGGGTTATTTGGAAGGATGTGGTATTGTAGTGGTGATAGATGGAACCAGAATTCATATCGGTGATACATAGTCATTTCCAGGCTGATGCAGCACTCTGTCATACTGAAACAGCACTTCTTTATGAATGGTCGTGGATACTTCCTTAATAAGCTCTCAACAGACACAACTTTCTGTTCATAATTGTATTGATGCTGGACTTCTTCTTTGTGTTTGTATTTTGTTCTGCTTGGGTTTTATAATCAGTTCCTAATAAGGAAGCGAAATGGTTGAATAGTGTTAACGGTAAAGGGAAGTGAATGTTTTTCTCTCTTCCAGAGTTCATTCATTCAACTTGCAACATGTGCGCTCTGTTGCTCTGCTATGAATATTAGCCAAAATACCTAAAAACACTCACTTGAAGCCCAATTTGTTTTTGGTGCATAGAAGAACAAGCAAGTCCTAATTTTTCAATTTAAAATGGTCATAGATTAATTTTATGTTGATCCTCGTTTATTCATTTGTTTTAATGGTGGTGTCTTTAGATTCTAACATAATGGAAAAGACAAAGGGACATTTGTTTTTATAATAAAGGAAAAGGGAAATAAGCTTACTTGCTTTCTTGTCGAGATTTACATTCAGGGTTTGAAATTAGGTTTTGTCCTCGCCCGTCACTGTGGCAGATCATTGAACATTTCTAATGCATGTATTTATCCTGCCACTTCTGAAATAATACAAAATATATAAATATTTTTAGTAAAAGTAAACTGCGAATGTTTGCGGGTGACCTGAATTTTTTACTCCCGTGCCAATGCAAATATTGACTCTGTTTGGCAGGTGGTAATTTCATTCCCTGGTTAGATGAGACAAGCCGGATATCACACTTATATCTGCATGGCAAATATTTAGCTGAGCCAGCAGCTGGTTAGCTTAGCATAAAGACAGGTAGAAACAGGAAGCCTCTGAAAAGGTAACGAAATCTGCAACTCTAAAGCTCACGTATTACCATGTTACATGTATTTAGTTTAATCAGAACAAAAACTGATCAGTAACTTCCTGAAGTTTTTCTAGTTTTTATGTAGTCTTTCTGAAAACATACTCGCACACACACACACACACACACGCACACACACACAACTTGACAAAGGGACACATCACCGGCTGACGGCATGAATTCCCCCATTTAAAATCAGGTGATAACACACCGGTCCATTTGTATTCATGCAGTGACGCGGTTGCATTTGGTACTTCTGGGGATTCACAGCATGAATCATGAGGTGTCAGAGGGGAGGAGTTAGCGAAGCCGGTTCAAAGGGACGAATAGAGGTAGAAGCTGTCGAAAAACATGCCAAACGCCTTCAGTCTGTACTTATTTAGTGACACTTATCTGTTCATTATCCCCGTCTGCCTTTTGGCTCTCGCAACCCCGCTGTTCCTCTTAAAACACTCCTCTCCTTCTTTGTTTCCATGCAGGTCTTCCAGCCTGTATCAGGAAGTGAGACAGCTGTTTCTGTGTGTCATACAGATGTCGTTCTCTCTCACTTCCTCCCCCTTTTGTCAGCCGCTCATTTTTTTTATGAATGTGTGTTGTGTACAGGGACACCTGCTGGCTAAAAATACTCACCTGCAAGCATAGCTGTCTGTCTTGAGAGGAAACATGACCATTCCTCACAGAACTGGTAGCGCTTCAATCTGACTTGTGATACCTTCAAAACATGCAGCAGTTTCAAGCAACATGAAGATTGTGTCTGTTCAAACAGAATGAAACAAATATGTTTACCATGCGGAAGTGACTTGATTGACAGCTGGACTGTACAGACATTAGTCTAACAGTTTGTGTTGTGCCAGCTAAGACTGACTGATCAGGAACTTAAATACTTTATTTTCCCCCAGTCTCTTGAAGAGGTTTTTCATTAAACCTATTTTGTTTTGCCGTGGGTAAATTCATTCCTATTTCTGTCCACTCTCTTTGAATTGTCTTTATATGCAATTACGCCAGCTCTAGCGACACGTCTACACAGCAGCACGCTGTTTACTGTGAACAACATAAGATAGTTCCCTTTTGCAACCACATAAAACAGTGCATTACACACACACACAATACATTATTAATACTAGTGTGCACACACATGGATATCTGATGGTCCTGTGAGGCAAAGCAGGTGTCTTTAGCCAGATCATGTCCTATTGACACACAAACATGCTGCTTCACTGAGCACACACACAGACAAAGACACCACTTCTGCTATATTGTTTTGTCAGGTTAAGAGGCTTTTTTTTTTTGATTGAGCCAAGCTTAACTTGTTACCCCTCAATAATCTCTACTCTACAGCCCCATCACCGTCTGTGTGATATTTTCACCACATCAACCCTGGACTTTTCCTTGGTTTTTGACGCGCGGCAGGTGGAGGATGGGTGCTCCTTCAGCGTACCCCCCCCCCCCCCCCCCCCCCCCATCCCACCTCCCACTGTCCTGCCCCGAGCTCGGGGGCTTTTGTGTTGGCTTGAGGAAGTGTATTGTGTGCCCATCTGCCCCCCTCATCGCCCTCTTTCTCCATAACCTTCACTGTTTACCGTCAAACAGCCAACAGCAGATGGGGGGCTATGCAGTCACACTAACACCAGCGGAGAGGTGACGTGGGGGGGGGGGTTCTTATGTATGTATACGATTGCGTATGTGTTAAGAAGACGGCGTAACGTCTTTGTTTGTGGAGGGAAGTCTGCTATAATTAGATGGGCTAATGTTAGTTTCCATGCATGATTCTTGTTTCCAGGTCATGGATCTATCTTTTAGTTCCTCTTGACAGTTAGACACCAGAGTAACAATTATGTAGAATCTCAAGACTGCCCCGCACATAGATTACATACTGCCACTGATGACATTACATACTATTATTTATTAGTAAGTGATGTAGACAGTGTTGCAGTTGGTGCGAAGACCTAAAATGCTGGTCGTGGCTTGCAACAATGTGGAAGGCATAACGTTGTCATTGGAAGCCAATTCGTAACAGACGATACTTATTGTAAGTGTGTTGATTTGTGGCCTTAAATGAACGAGTCAAAGAAATCAAATGTACAAAACGCTAACGGAAAAGTACGAGCCCTCCTCCTGTACATGGAGATGTTAGAGAGTTCATCTGGCTGCCTGCCCCCACATGGAGCCGATGTGTTGCTGTTGACTTTGTTGGGATTCCAGATTCCTATGAGGTAGTGGAGATAACAATAACGTATTTATTTTATTTAAAATAAGGCTTTGGATTCATCAGGGTTTTGAATGTTCGACATTGTGCTCATATCAGATTTTTAGGAGTCTGTTCACACTGCATGACATCTGTAGTTTTGAGTGCAAAACCAGATGAGGTGTAGTGCTTTGGTGTAGTGGCCACACCAACAGGTAACTGGCAATAGACGCATTCGAGCTATTTGTACAGCAATATATAACTATTTTTGAATTTAAGAATATATTATTGCAGGAAATGCTGTTGTTCATTCCTTCAGTTAAAACTTTTATAAATCAGTTTATATTGTAGCGGAAGTAGATCTGCGTCCCAGTAGTAAAACAATATTGTCTGCATATAAACTGACTATCACATTTACAATACCACATGATTTTGTGGCACAGTTTTGTCATTTGAATTTATGCCGATGCATAAAAGAAGTGTCGAAGGATCCCAGTGCAACGATTCTGTCCTGTGCCTGCTGTTTTGCGTGTCTGTTTGGGTGTTTTTCACTCTGCTGTGACGCAGAAAGTCAGAGCCACACTTGTTTGTTCTGTCCCAAAGGGTGGTTGAACTGTGTTCACTGTTGAGATAAAGCAGAGAGTAGAGCAACCTACGCCATACCAACTCCTCCTGGTAACAGTCACTCACCCGTCAAACATTTGCTTCAACAATTTATCTATTTTGTAAAATGCCAATACAGGCAAACTTGAGTTATGATTTGGATATAAGTAACTATTTCCAGGGTAGTTTCTCTTTTTTTTGTCTTTTTTTTTTCTTCTAAGGTTGTTTACATTAAAAGTCAGAAATGACATTTTATATGTTGCAGTTATTCACGGCCTTCCCTTACAGACATATTCACAAACAAAGGCATGAAGTCACATGAGGATTGTTCTCAGTTTCACTTTGCAAACAAACTAAAAGTTAATGATCACAAACCAACATGGATGTTATCAAAAGGACAATATGAATGTGGTGGCTTTTTCAATAAAAAGACTGCTGTTCATCAGCTGACTGTCGGGACTTAAACAAACTCCTGCACAGCAAGAAAGTCAGCAATCACAGAGCTGCCTGCAGGGAACTCTTCTAACTATAACCTGGTATACGACAGCGACACAAACAATGAATTGACCCTTTAGTTGCCGGTTTATAAAGCATATTAAACTTAGCTAGAGTTGTCACGAGCCTGACCTCCACACTGTGATGAGACAAGGCTAGGAAAGTGAGGCATGGGCCTTCGAGATCTGATTCACTTGTAAAGGAATAATTGTCATAAAACATTAGATTTGGGTCCAAACCACAAACTTCCCCATTTTATTTTAATGTATTGAAAATATAGTAAGTTTATGGCAGACACATCTAAAGTATTTTTAGGTCTTGGGGTGGGGGGCGGGGGATGTTATGGGGTGGATAAAAGTCATTAGTATATGCCACAAAGACGTGGGAGCCAATACATCATCTGAAGACCTGAAGAACCTGAAGATTAATTTGAGATGCAGCTCAGCACTGTGTGTGAAGTCCTTCTAGTTATAAATCAAAATGTATTTATTTATTGTGAAAGTGTACAATGATTGCTATTCCCATGCTCACTTTATTTGTTGCACAGATTTAGAACACCATGGAAAAATTCATGCTGTGATTGGATGGACACTTCTGTAAGAATTGCATTCTTTGGTAATTGGATGATGACTTTCTGTTCTGGAAAGTGCTCAAAAATCCCCTCATTGACAACATACCTTGGCTGAACGCCAACGTCTCTAGTTTGTGGTTATAGAGTTTCATTCGGTTGTAAATCAAAGGGCTCACAAAAGGTCATTTTTACGTGCACAAAAGTTTCAAAATCTGATTCATGTTCTAGTTTCATTCAAACACATTTAGGAACATAACAGTCTTTTGGCTTGTTTAAAATGAAACGGTACATAAACACACAACTGAGCGTTTTATAGCATTGTTTGACCTTGTGGTGTCAGCTAAGTTGGGTTTAGTTCACACACTTTTGGTTGAAGTGTATTAAAAGCTTTCAGTGGACGGAGTAAGAACATAATATAACAATAGGCTAAAGCAAGGGGGAAGAGTCAAACCAGAGCAGTCAGTTTATTTGCATACACAACCAGGTTACATTCAGTTTTCTACAGACACCTGATTTGGGGAATACCCTGTTATGGAAAAAAACAAACAGTTTCCGTAATCAGGAAAACCTGATTTAGATTGCTCCTGGATGCTGATTTGTGTGTGGAGGTTTCAAAGGAGTTCTCCATGTATGCATGTGCACGACAAAGACTTCAGACAGAGAAAGCCTAGCAGTGACAGCAGGGCAACAAGATGAAAGGAGAGATCACCTGCAGTACATCTTTGTATTCAAAATAAAGTTCAACTAGAGTTGAAGCATCCAAAAGTATAAATAAGTCGTGTTCCACCACTGAACACATGACTACTAACAATCAACCACAGCTTTGCCCGTCCTCTCACTGTGCCCTCAGCCCTCCGACACTCGCACTGAACAAATACAATCTGTGTCTTTTATCACTAATTGTTATATTAGCTCCCAAAAGGAAGGTGCTATGGGAGACGTATTGCTGATACTACTGATTTTCAGCTTGGCAGTAACCAGGTTATCACGATGTATTGTCTGATTTCCTGTCTAACCTGGTTTCTAATGTTTGTGTAAACACACTGACGGTTTTGTGTGCCAGACAGCAGACTGGATTCTCTGGCTCCCCCGAGCACTCATTGCCCGCTGGAACGAAGCCCACTGCTGTGTTGTGACTGTGGGCCGTGCTGGAATGTAATGCAGCACAAGATAGACAGACGACGGTTCATTGTCTGAGCTACAAGGCTGAATTCCTTACATCGACTGACGAGGATATTTTAGAGTTTTACTTGTGATATCGTATATCGTAGAGTTAAATCTATCAACAAACACTAGCTTACTTACTAATTTACTATCTCCGCCAGGAGGATTATGCAATTTGACTCGTGTGTGCGTGTGCGTGCACGCCTCTGTCTGTCAACGGCTAATTTTGCATTCTCTCAGAAAACTACATCATATTTTTGGGTGGACATTTTTGGCTGCATGTTCAAAGGCCTCTCTTGGTGGCGGTGACTAAAGATTTCTCAGCTAATAGAACTCCCGGTACACACACACACTGCTGAGTACAACGCCGCCACTCACGCAGGCAGACAGCTCAGTGAGTTCAGTTTAGTTTTTGGCAAGATTGTATGAAATTTTTTATAGAACGACTTTGAGCCAATCGACTGCATGCAGTGTGTTTTATGGCGCTTTACAGCCCTGTGGGGTCTAGACGGGGTTTGCCAATTCTGGGTTGTATTCAGTCAATCAAACAAACACCTGGCAGAGATATGCAGTGTCTTCTAGTTCAACATTATATTGCCTCTTCTTCACAACTTATACTTTGAGCAGCTGTACTGAAAAGTAGTAAAAATCTACCATGAGTGATTCATCCCTATCTTTATTGATTTTTTTATGATTTGATATTTCCTTTACCAAAGGAAACCTAGTATGGCCTCTGCTTTCTGCTTGCCTAGTAAATCACACTGAAAAAGTAAGATAGTAGTTTAAAAACTATAGAAAGTTTCATTTTTATGTCTGCTGGATGCAAAATAGAAGTTCAAAAGTTCAGGCCGATATTTGACTGAAAGTCGTTTTACAGTAAAAGATGCAGAGAGTTTCCTGTGATGGTGTCTGTGGCATTATTTATCATAATACATGACCCTGTGCAGATTAAAAACTCACACTTAGTAATACTGAATGCTTTCTTTGATGAACATGAGCATTGTTGTGTATCCTAGTTGTGTTGCCTTTGCTGCGTCTTCGCTAGAAGTGAAGGATTGTTGTAATGATTTGTGACTCTGACCACACATTCTTTTCTTTCAGTTATGAGCATGTTTCCTCATTCCATTTTGTCTCATGAAGTAAAAGGGAAAACCGTTTGGTTTCCCTCTTGTAGGCAGCATTCCAACACAAAGTGCATCTCAAAGTGCTTCACCAAAACAACAAAACATGAAGTACAACAAATACGGGTTATGGCAAGAAGAACATTGAACTATCATACCTCTTACTTAGAATAAAGAAATTGTCTTTCCTGAAATCATATCTAACAGAAATAACAACGGTGTGAATTAATAACGTGACCAAGCCTTTTGTTATGTGCTGGCTGTCCACTATGGTGATGAACGTAATGGCAAAAAAAACAATATACCCACAAAAAAATTCCAAGCAGTGCAATACTGAATTTCATGTCACCTGTCCGGACCGGAGTCATGCCAGGTACCATACCTTCAGTGTTTCAGAAATAAATAAATATTACCAAACTTCTCCCTGGACTTTCTGCTGTAGGGTGTCGAGGAGTTAACATGTTGCTGTTGGTGATTTTATACTGTAGCAGCAATGAATAAATATCTTTATTTATTAATGCACGTGCTTTTGTTGAACGGTGTGTTGACCTAGCGACACACACAGAGGGTGCTACATTCACACAAAACTGTATTGGATAAAAACTCCTCCACATGTTTTCAACATTCTGCCAGCTGATGGCAGCACTGTACTTCTGTCTTGTATGTTTACTGTTGATGTGATGTAATCGTCCAGTGTGTCCGCTGTTGGTTTCATGTCACCTCGTACACACAGAATGTATTTCACTTCATTAATCCCTCTGGGGGTCAAGTTCTTTCACATTGCACATCCTTCTCTGTTTGGCAGTTAAACAGCAGTGTTAATGTGTAGTGTATTTTATAACTGTTGTTTGTATTTGATGTTTACCGGCCTCACCCTCCTTGTCTCTGACCTTCTGTCCAGATGCTGCAGGATTGTGCCAAGGCCCGTAGGGAGGTGGAGCTGCACTGGAGGGCTTCTCCCTGTGCCAACATTGTGCGCATCATTGATGTCTATGAGAACCTCTATCAGAGCAGGAAGTGTCTGCTTATTGTCATGGAGTGGTGAGTGCACAGTCTTGGTGTCATACACACGAACATACCTATCCTTGTGTAGTGGTGAATAAAATCATCATTAATGTCTTTTGAGTGCATTTTAGCAGATACGTTTGGGTTGGTCATAGAGATGCACCGATGCCAACACTGACTCAAACAGCTGGATTGGATGTTGGGGACAATAGCCCCATCTGGTATTAGTTACCACTATTTTGATAAATAACAAGTCAGTACATTTATATCGATGTATTTATTTGTTACATTGTGTTCTACAAAGTTAGGAAAGCAATGTTTCAGTAAAGACTAATCCAGGTCACTTTCACACAGTGAGGCATAAAGCTCGTTAATGAAACACTGGTATCGGAGTCAGACGACTACAGTGCATTTATAAAACGACTACCGATTTATCATATTTAAAAAACGGATGAATTTACTTTCATTCTCTTTTATCAATTCAATATTAGGAACAACTGGAAGGTTACATTTACCCAACATTTCTAAGAGAACCAACAAGAAAATAACTGTGCCTTAACAACACAAGACTTCAGCAGGTTATTAATCACAGCTGCCCCCATTCACAAATAAATAATATAGACTTCTCTTCAACTAATCCTGTGTAATGAGCATTCTGTACCAGCTCTCATACAAAATGCTTCCTCTGAAACATGTGGTGAAACTATAAATGCAGGGACACGAGATTCTGTGTCAATGGATGTCTAGTAGAGGTGCAACGGAGCACAAAACTCACGGTTCGGATAATTTTTCGGATCAGCAAAAAAAAAGGGGAGGAGACAAATATAACTTTGCTTTCCATTTATTTCCATTATTTAAGAACTCTGAAAGCAAAGAACTTTGGGCTATAGTCTTACATGAAAACCACAATATTTAAGATGTCTAATTTGAAACAAATAAATGAAAATAAATCATTCAAGAATACTCTATTCCGGTCTGATTCTGCCACAAACGGTTTCTTAAATGCTGCGATGACACCTTGTTGTTGTTGTGGCTTGGCCCCCGTCGCTGACAGACCGGGGATGGTGGCTCTTCATATGTGTGGACATGTCCGATGTATTGCTGTTGTCGTATGTCTTTCTCTTTTAAACAACGCCTACATACGTAACTGTTATGTCCGTCACCCTCATCCCGTCATTCTAAGTTACAGGGAAGACAAAATGCTCCCAAACTTGCGACTTAAATGACGCCGGGAGCTTCTGACGCGCCTCCGCTCGCCATGACTTTCACCGTTAAATGCTTTTGACACGCTCCGTTTACGTGAACACACTACTGCTTTATATCTGTTCACTGCAACTTTGCATTGATATTCGGGAACTTGTTACTTGAAAAGGAACAGCAGAAGTAAAACACACTATGATGTTTACACTGTAAAAAAAACAATTAATCCGCACCGTGCCGAACCGTGGCGGGTGATCCGAACACCACTAATGTCTCGCCTATTCTGTTACTTCTATCCTACCCACCTTCTACAGTTCCATGGCTTTAGCTTTGGTTTTCTTGTAGAGTTTGAGTGTCATTATTTCTGTAAAAACATCAAGATGGAACGCTGTGTCTTGGTTCCAAAGTGCAACATAACGCAAAAGCCCTGATTCTCAACGAGTGAGTAGGGGTGCAAGTCCCTGAAAACATAAGTTTCAATGTACTTTGTGATTTGCGTCACCCTTGGATGTAGGAAGAGGCCAAATGCTTTCATAAGCTAGCTTTAGAGGCGGCGGGGGGGGGTCCATATTTGGCTGCTCGAGCTCAGCCGCCCTCACCAAGACTCCGCTAGTATTTAGCCAAGTTTAGAACGTAAACAAGACGCACGTGTTTGTTTTAGGTCTGTTGCGTTCAGGGGCAGGAACGGACAGCCTGGTGTATCATAACTGTTACAGAGGATCATAATGTTGAGAATTGAGTTTTACATTTCCGATTATTGAGTTTTCTGCAGTGACACATAATCTTTGAAGAGAGAATCACGATGCATCTAAGGATTGATAGGAGTGGGTAGTGGGTGGGACCTCGGACCCTTTAGGGGGCACCTGGGGAAGAACATTTTGCTCGAATGTAACTAAGTACATTAAGACACACACCGCACTGGTATAATAGAACGGCTTTATAGTTGTGATTTAAATGGGCTAATATTTCGCCAAATAAATGTACAGGCATCATTTTGATTTAAATATTTCATTCAGTACAGATTGAGCTTGTTTTGCAAAAACTGCACATTCCATCAACTATTCTGGGTATTGTTGAATTTCCATCTGAAATTGCAGTTTCCAGACTTGGGAAGGCCTGTTCAACAGAGCCTGAGCGTCTCACCCTATCCATCGATCTAAGCACATTTTAGCCAGGTAAATTATTGTAAATCTGTATGATCTTAGTAGTAAATGGCCCATTTCTTCTAAATGAGCGCGGGACCTTTTTCCTCGCCTTTTGTATTTCCATCTTGCAGCACTTTCAAACCACCAAACCCCCATTCGACTTGTCACACGTGCAATAATTAAGTCTGTGGTTACTCTCCAGTGCGGATGTAGTGGTCCCATCTACCTACACATTCACATGCTAAGATGCTTCAGGTGATGACTAATTTCACTGAAGACACGATCAGCATGAAGCGGCAATAAAGAAAACTAGTTCTTCTGATGAAACTACAATATTTCCTTGAATATTACACACAAGAGGCTCGTGAGATCGAGCTGCTCAGTCTGCTCGCCTTCTGACGCTGCAGAAATGGAGTATTCTTGAGTATCTTCCCATGTTGTGTAAAGGGTCACTATGTCAAATCATCTTGGAGCATTTAGGAAATTCAGTGATGGTCCTTCATTGCGATGGATATGGGCATTTTATTTAGATTGCCAATCACATATATATATATATATATATACATACACCATCCATGGCGACTCAAATACTCAATAGTTCACCACATCTGTAGCAGAAAGTAGTCCCCAACAAATACAATGTTCACTCTTGTTTTTCTTTAAAGAAAGTATATTTTATGACCTGTTTTTAAAGAGGCGTGGGTGTGAGAGTCACACACAGGCATGGAAAGTCAAAGTATTGAGAGAAGTTTTTGGAAAGAAAAACAGCTGATGATATCGTTATCAGCGATTACATCTCTTTGGCGTCTTCACACCGTCCGTGAGATGTGAAGACTGTAGACTGAAACTGTGTAAGGGTGTAACAGGGTTTCTGCTGTGATGGTGTAAGATGTGCACTCTTAGTTCTTTGTACAGACAATAAGTATCTGTTCTGCTGAGAAGTCATACTTCCTCAGTAGACATTTTCAGAAACACAGGGTGTGGTCGAGAGACCTCAAGTTCATCGCTACCTTTTGACCACACAAGTTCAGACCGGTGTGAGCGTTTGCTGGAGATGAGATACTGTCGGTTTGTCAGCATGCAGAACGTGAACGTGAGTGATAGATTTTGAGAATGAAGAAGTGCGCTGTGGTTTAGCAGGGCTGCCCCACGTCTCCGAGTCTGCCGGTCCTGCTCTCCTGTTAACGCATGCATGCCTGGATCATCTGAAACTCACACAGTCATACTGAAAAAAATGATTAAATGAAACTTATCAAGTGCATCGAGTTCGATTTCTCGCACTCGTGCTTATTGAATTCAGGTTAACAACCATTCGCTTTGTATTTGACTGCACCAGTAACGTTTTCTGCAGTTGTTAGTCTTGAAAGTGTTCCTTTTGAGACGGTGGGCTTTGTTAAACATTACAACAATGCAACTTGAACTAGCATGAAACGGAGCACGTTTGCATGTTGAGGACCATGACTCCCTGCTCAGTACGACAGAGAAGATGGCTGTGCCCCCGACCAATCACTAGGGCAGGGGGAGTTCATTCTATTTCAAAGAGATTCCTGCTTCTATCAAATAACAACAAACATTTCCAAATCATAAAAATATGTATTGTTCATTTTCAAAGTAGGATACTTTATGGGTAGCGTTCTCTACCATGAATACAATCAGTCCTAGCAGAATACACTTAAGGCCTAACAGTTACATTTCAAATATAAATATATACATTTCTTTTCTAGGTAATGTTTTCAAGAAAATGTCAAAAAAAATCTCCCACCAAAATAACTGATGACGAAGGGATCAGATGGCAAATGACTGTACAGCTTTGGAAATTATTGTTTTACTGCTTCCTCTTCAACATTGTAGAATTGTGCTTTCCATGTTCTATCATTTCCAAAACACTTTGACGTTGACGCCCTCTATGTCTCTCTCTACACACACACACACACACACACACACACACACACACACACACACACACACACACACACACACACACACACACACACACACACACACACACACACACACACACTTTCAACATATCGTGACAAGTCCTGAAAGTTGCTATCACATCTAATCGCATCTAATTTCCTGTGCTCAAATGATTTATCGTCATTTGTCATCACTTTATCAAATAGAGTTTTTGGGCTGGATTTGATGTACTAATGAATATTGCAAAATTGTGAAAAAATTGGATATCTGCCCCTGCTGACACTGTGAAATGGTGAACTCCTGTGCACCCGTTTCACAGGTCACTGGTTGATTCTAATGCCGTGTTAGTCATTCATAGACTAAAGGTATGAACTGCACCACTAAGAAAAGTGTCTTTTTTAGCTCCTGCTGTGTAGAGTGTTAATTACTAATAATACTAACTGTGTGAAGAAATGATTCAGCTGGTTTCATACGGTGTGATCGCCTACGCTGGTCAACCGGCAGACCACAGACCACCTCGACCAGCAAACCAGTCAGAGGAAAAGTGAATTGAATCAGACTGGGCTGTGTTTCATAAAGCCATCCCACAATTATGATAGATCATACATCATGACAAGCAGTTATTTTGGTACGTAGTTATTTTGGCCTAAATCGTAACTTGCGTGACTTAGAATTGAATCATAAAGGAGTTTAGGGTTGCAAATTTAGAAATTATTTTTTATTTTTAGCTTTTCTCTGCTAATTTTAGTTCACTACTTGAGAAATAATGCTGCTGAGGTCAGTTTGTCTTCAGTGTGTCACTTCCTACTAATGCCCCCCCCCCCCCCCCCCCCCTCCTCCCCGACCCGACTGTAGAGCAGCCACACGGGATTCAGGGATCCGTCGATGCAAAGGTGTGCTTGTTGGCTCTGGTTGAACCATGAGGGAGTTTTTTTTAGACCTATTCAACTTTTGGGATTTCATGTGAACCAAGGTTGAGGTTAGAGATGAGAACATCAGAATGTTATCTGCTTACTAGCCCCCCAAACAACAACAACAACAACAAGGGAAAGCCAGATCCTGAATTCACCTTCACTATACTTTTTTTTGTTTTGCAGCATGGATGGTGGTGAGCTTTTTAGTCGAATCCAGGACAGAGGAGATCAGGCCTTCACAGAGAGAGGTAATTAACTTATCTTGACTTAAAACAATCGGAGCATTTCTTACAATACTGCTGTATTCGACTGCATCCACACACAGACATATAAACATTGCACACACTGACACTTGCTAAATAGGAAGGTTCATGATTACGATCCACAACATCATGCGACCCTTATCGGTGTCCTTTACATGTGCCGTTACTGGCACAGTGTTGAGATAAATGGCCAGTGCGTCTGCTGGTTAATGCAACAATCGGTCACTTTTAATCTCTGTTAAAAGCTGTTGTTTTTTCTCTCTCTTGTAAACAGAGGCGTCTGACATCATGAAAAGCATCGGCGAGGCCATTCAGTTCCTCCATGCAATCAACATTGCACACCGAGACGTCAAGGTTTGTATCACAACTAATCATCACACTGCTTAATAATGAATTTCCTGCTTACTGAGAAATTAAAGCGTTCAGAGAAGAGTTTAAAGGATGACTTTCATAGCGGCAGCAACTAAAGACGTAACTCTTGTTTTTTGTTCTTTCCGGCCTGCTTCCCGAATCCTCCCTGCAGCCAGAGAATTTACTGTACTCCTCGAAGAGGCCCAATCCCTTGCTCAAACTCACAGATTTTGGCTTTGCCAAGGAGACCACTTCACACAACTCTTTAGCTACTCCATGCTACACACCCTACTATGTTGGTAAGGCTCGGCTCCTGTGTGCACATTCGCTCCACTCAATCGCTTATTAATATACAGTTACAAATGCTAGATATTACATTTCTCCGCCCATTTATCCCTTACGCTTTCCTTCCTTTCTGTCTGCAGCTCCAGAAGTTCTTGGCCCAGAGAAATATGACAAGTCATGTGACATGTGGTCATTGGGTGTCATTATGTATATCCTGTAAGTTGTTTTGCAATATCTCTGAACCCTTCATCACAGAGGATTACTTTCTTTGTGCTGTAACTAATGTTTTCATTTGAAACCATGACCAGGTTGTGTGGATACCCTCCTTTTTATTCTAACCACGGTCTAGCCATCTCTCCTGGGATGAAGAAGAGGATCAGGATGGGCCAGTATGAGTTTCCAAACCCTGAATGGTCCGACGTATCGGAGGAAGGTCAGGCAGCATACATACTTACACTTTGTTTATTTAGAAAGTCACTGCAAGTATTGGGTTTAAAGGGTTAGGGTTAACTGAAAACCAGATTATGTGAAGGATTATTTTGTTAATAAACAAATGCATCTCTCCTGAAAAGTAATATGTTTATTCGTCTCGACGAAAAGAAAAACTGTCACATAAGTCAGAAATAACATCATATGACCATCTTCTGTTTTCCACAAAGCTCTTGCAGGTGTTCTTTAACAATCATCTAACCTAAATATGACAAACACGCCGTCCTTTCTGATCAAGAAATAGAAACTGAAGCAGCTGTTCCACCTCCTGTTTGCAATCCGTCACATTCACTATAATTGAAAGTGATGTTTGATTTCCTGAGTAATGCAAAACCTTTAGAAGGAAAAGAGAAGCTAACGTGACGATTTGGCGTAAACTAACCCAATACCTTCCTCTAACTAAGGGGTGTTTATACATATACAGCGTTAGAGGGAAGACCTCGGAGCTTCTAGGAAAGTCTGTGTGCACGTTGAAGTGAAATGCTTCTCGCACTTTGAGAGCAGAAATAAGAGGCTGTATCTATGAAGGTCCTTGTGATCTTGTTTTAGCCGTAGTGGAATGTAACCAAGTACATTTAGGCTACACAGCTTAAGTACAAGTTTGAGGTACTTGTACTTTACTTGAATATTTCAATTTTATGTAACTTTATACTTGTAGTCCACTACATCTCAGAAATATTGTACTTTTAACTTAACTGCATTTATTTGACAATGTTAGTCACTAGTTAGGCAGATTCTGAATACAAAATATAAATCAACTAATTAACTATGATGTATTATTACATAGTATATAGCCTAATTAATTATTAAGTAGATGAAACTATCTTACCAACATTTAAATGAACACATAAATGCATCAATAATTATAATCCAATGATATAGGCCTACCTTAAATATATTATTTATAATGTTCCTGCATTATGAGTACTTGTACTTTTGGTACTTAAAGTATATTTTAATGCCAATACTTTTGTACTTTTACTGAAGGAACATTTTGACTGCGCTCTAGAAAATAATTAAATCATAAACACAGTATAAATATGAATAGTGATGACACGGCAAAAAAGTTGGTTATTAATGGGAAACGCTGTTATACGAGCATATAAAGGCGGATGTGTTGTACTGTAATGTGAACCAGCACAATCCTAACTGCCGATGTGTGCGCTTGTCTTTTTCCCAGTGGGATTTCTGAGTTCAGGTTTAGATGAAAGTAGAACAGGCAAGGCAAAGTCACAGTTCATAAAATAATTAGCTATCTGAATGTCACCAGAACATAATGCAGTCTGGGCTCTCGTATCTCTTTTCAAAGTCACAGAACATCATTTAGAAAAATGGGATAATTTGAACCCTGGGTGCTAGAGTATAAAATATATATGCGTATATGTATAGAGATGTATACAAGTTGCCAGTCAATCCTAATATAACAAGAGTAGATAACGGTAGTCTTGTTTGGCCAATGGCCTCTACCTGTGTTTTGGTAATGTTGTCCGTCTGTCAGCTTGTAATTTTACGCACTATTTGAAAAAGGGCTCCGATCAGAATTCTTGGGACCAATGACAGATTCCTGAAAGCGATGTGAAGACTTTAATTTACCGTGATGCATTATTTATTGAACTATTCTTAACATT
Organism: Pholis gunnellus; assembly: GCF_910591455.1. Lineage (NCBI taxonomy): Eukaryota > Metazoa > Chordata > Actinopteri > Perciformes > Pholidae > Pholis > Pholis gunnellus. The sequence goes on along the minus strand of NC_136529.1, from coordinate 17,507,194 downwards.
GTTCAGTAAATTATTGGACACGTTTTGCGTCATCTGATCGGCCTTTGAGGTCAAATATTGTCTGAATACGATTGGTGGCTTGATCGGAGCGCTCTTATTGTTTTGTTAATTATTTTTATTCTGGGGTTTCAAAATACAGTGTTACTTCAGACTTTTCCGTCTTAATTCCTTTCTTTATTAATGATGTAAATAATACTTGCGTTTGCAGCAAAACAACTGATTAGGACCCTCCTGAAGACGGAGCCAACGCAAAGGATGACCATCACCGACTTCATGAATCATCCGTGGATCAATGTGAGCACAAACTCTACTCGCCATCTTTTCAGCTCCATGGCTCTGGCTGATCTCTCTCCAGTGAAGTAAGATGTGTTTGTGTGTGTCTTTCTAAAGCAGTCGATGGAGGTTCCCCAGACTCCACTTCACACCAGCCGAGTGCTAAAGGAGGAGAAGGACGCATGGGAGGATGTCAAGGTTAGATGTCTATTTCTCTTTGTATCCGTTTTGCTCAAGTTCTTTAATATTAAATTGTTTTATGAATAAAAGAATCCATCCAATTATATCAGAAATGTCCCTATGATTTGGTTTGTTAGTGTTTAGCTGGTGGTGTTTTATCTTTTCTGTCATTAACTATGTGTCAAAGAATAGAAGGCAGCGTCAGGACAGTAGTCATGATCTGCTTCTCAAGCTTGAAGGCCGTGTGATGATATGAAGTTTATCCAAAAACCGCAGACTCTGGTTGGGCAAAGCAAGTGGCCTAACGAGCTTCTTTTTTTTCTGTCATTTTCCAGGAGGAAATGACCAGTGCCTTGGCAACAATGAGAGTCGACTACGAGCAAATCAAGATCAAGACCATCGAGGAATCGACCAATCCACTGCTAACGAAAAGGAGGAAGAAAGCCAGCCACCCCACGCCGGACCCCCAGTCTGCTGCCCACTGAGAGTTGCACACACGCATGCACATACAGACACAGGTTGTAAAAAGGAAGCAATAATTTTGTCGACACGCGAGTCGCGTTGCATGGGTTTTCTCAGCGTTTTATTTTTCATGGCGAATTCTAATGTTTTCGTAGGAGTGTTTGTTTTTATTACTCAACCATTTTAACAAAACCCACCGCTCTGCTCTGGCAGAGAGGACGTGTATCTGTGTTTGTACACCAGTGAAGAGATTATGAATTCTAGAAAAGGAGAGCAGTGGGGATCGGTGAGATCTCCCTCCTCTCCTTTCCCTAATATCAGGTTGTGTACTCGGAGGGGCTTGAATGTTGGAGGAGGACATGAAGCCTTAGCATTAGCAGTATAGTTCTATCTTCAACCCGCCGCCCCTTTCTAGCTCTAGCCCCAAACCCGTGAATGTTAAATCAAATGGCTAAATCCCAAAAATAAAAGCAAGGGAAGTTTTCTTTTACGTACATGCAAAGTGAGCAGATGTATTTTGAACTGACGAGTGGAATGTAAGGACTCTGTCCCTGATCTAGCTGGTAAAGTGGGAGTGTCTGTCAGGTTCAGTTTGTCTTGGTGAATGTCGAAACAGAGGCCTATATGCACTCACAAGGGCCATGTGCCATTCTGACCGAGCACCTCTCTTGTGGCCCCTCTCTCCTACCTTAATCTACGCTTGTGTTTCAGGTACATAGTTTAAAGGGCAGAGAAGGTCGCCACGTTTAAGAGCAGAAACTGGCTCCACCTTTCTCCCGCATGTAGCTCACAGGAGAGTAGGAGCCAACCGATACTGTATTTTTTCATGGATCTTATGAACATATTAGCATAGGCCTTACCGAGTGTTGCTAAAGCAGCAAATGACTTTTAACCCCTACCAATTGTTTCCCAATTTGTAACATTGCCAGATTATATTTCAGGTGAATGCTATGCAGATGTGTTTGTCAGCTTGAAGTACTGCGAGGACCTTTTCCCTTAGTGTTGATTTCTGTTTGCAAATGTGTTGGAGAGATGTCGTTGATGTGTGTTTTATGGAAGCGGTAGCATACTCTGTAGGGAACACATGGTTCAGACAGACTGGGCCATCTCTGATCGTGTGTCTCTAAAAAGATCACGTAGTTACTGTTGGTTGCACCAGCTCAGCTGTCGGGAGGCTCAGTGGGACTCATTTGTTCTCCCGCATTTCTCCTCCACACTTCCTGGAGGATTGACAGGAAGTAGAACGTACTCGACAGCTGCTCCTCGTCTCAGAGCAGAAACTCTGACAAACACCACCAGCAAGCTGTCGTCACACTCGGACAGGGTGTGACGGTCGGCTTCTTTCCGATGTTATTTTTAACGCAATAGGACGCTTCCAACTCACACGGGATCATGGGAAATTATTGTTTAATTTTTGTCAGTTTAGTCCACTTCACTTTGTAAAATCACATCCACTTTACATGTCACATGGCACCTACAAATCTCTCACTGTAAAAATGTTCATTGAATGTTTTTGACAATGTTCCTCCAGTTTGTTTTTGTTTCTTGTCCTCCCCTCAACAACTTTTTTTTTTTATTTGTTTGTAGTGGAAGTACAGAACTGTCTGTCATTGAGTCTGTTAAGCTCCACCTGCCGTACTTTTGTCTGCTTCAGCTTTGGATTAAAAAAGACACAAACACAAACCTGCTCTTATCGCCATTTCTGCATACAGAATAACAGCGTAAAATGGATGAATAGCAAGGACAACGAGCAATGTATTTTTAGAAATTATTACAATTTATAATATTTCAAGCATTTGGGCAAAGTTGTTTTCTGGTTACCATTTTCTCTCCAAAGCAGTCGAGTTGTTTGAATAGTTCAAACCAACATCTCCAGTTTTAACTCGTTCTGCTCTCTTGATCACGGAGGCCAGCTTGTCTACTTGTTACATGTGCGTTGACTGTTCTGAGTTGTCGGTCCCGTTCATTATTTAAATAACTATCAAATGTAAATGTTTTGGTCACATTTGCCCGTTGCCTCAATATTTAGAGACTTTTTGCTTCTCATTCACGTCTCCGTGTATGACTCAGGTCAGCTTGGGATTTGTGTTTTCACACGGGAGTGCACAGACTCGACTCATGACAAGCTTGCTAGCATGAGTTACTCCTGGAATACACGCATTTGCGTAGCAAAACCGTGTGGTGTCATTGAGTCAACACGGTGTTTGCCAACACTGGGGTGTTTAGAGCAGCTTCCCGCTCATGCATAAACTGATTTCTCTTCAGGTGCAAGGCAACCGTAGGCACTCGGCTTCCAGCTTTGAGTGTGACGAAACCCACAGTCATCTCGCGCTCTCTCAGGTAAGTGAGAAAGGGGGTAAATGGGTCTTCAGGGGAGTCCCTCGTGACGGATGGTAACTGTGGAGATTCTACCCCTTTACCCCGCCTACATGCAGACCTCATGACACCCACCCAGCCTGCACTTCCATAAATTAGGGAGGGCACCCTAAATCATTTAGTTCACTGACCTGTTGGAAACCATTAGTGGTATAAAGCTCAGGTTAGATGTACGTACAGTCTATGTAGCTTCTGAAGTAACCACTAAGCCTCAACAGTTGAACGTCAGAGGATTTCCACCAGTGAAGGAAAGTTGGATAACATTCATTTGATCACAAATATGAAAACAAGCGACACACAATAAAAAAAATGTCAGCGTGTTGCCCTTCAGTATGTCGTTACGGTGTACACCCTTTTTAAACATGAGGGGAAATGGATGGAGACTTCTCAGCTGAGGTGGTTCTTTGAAGTGGCATGCCATCCTGATTCTCACACACACACACATCCTCTCAGACACAGCAGAGCTGTCTGACCTGCCCCACAGTGAGACTCTGCAAGAAACCCACAGTGAATCGAAGGTTTTCAGACGCGATCAAACGGAAAGATGTTTCGTAGTCAGTTTTTTAACAGTTATCTTTCACATGTGCTGGAAATCTGTTCGTTTTTACTGTCAAGTACAGCTCTGGGTACATGTGGTTACTGCGGTTGCTTTGATTTTCTTTTCTTTTTTTGTCTCCTTTCGTCTTTTTTTGCTGATTATTTTAAAAATGTGCTTTTTTTTGGTAACATTCTTCATTGTCATCGAAAAAATATATACAGTCTCGTACTTGACTCATCGGGCATGGGCACAACAATTCATTTGGAACCTTTTTTTATGATTCAAAATAATGAATCGGAACAGACTAACCCACTTCACAACGTGATTGGTCAGCTGTGTGATGGTGAGACGGGAACCAGGATTGAATCTGTTCCTTTGAGCTTTCGCTAACTGAACTATTCCTGTCACTTTTCATATTATAAATGCCCTCATGGGAGAGACTGTATAATAATATGTTGCCCTATATGCTCTTATTGAAATGTTATCTCTCTACTCAACAGAATTTTATATTTTTATTCATTACGGGCCAAACAATTCAGCAGCTCTTTGTCAGAAATAGAAAGGGTCTGTTTCTTTCTCTATTTCGTTATATCATTGATATTATATATAAGTTATATTATTTGCCATAAATGTATTTCTTTGTTTTGAGATATTGGGTATTGAGTTGAGGGAGGGTCAAAAGAAAATATTAAGAACAATGAGCAGGGCTTTGCTTTTTTAAATGTGAGGATTTAGATTTATTGGAAATACTTGGGAGGGGCCCCTGTATTTTTGTACAGTTCCTGACAATGATTCCCATCTGGAGTCTTTTGAGTTAGGCTTAAGTTGATTTGGCATATCTTAACTGTTCAGAGGAAAGCGCTGAGCCATGACAGATCCATATTTTAGATATTGAAAATAACCATTTTTTGACCGTTAATCATGATCATTCGTAACGGTTGTTCTCCTTTTTTTTTTTTCTCGCCTTGCCCCGAAACCATTGCTCTCTGTACAGACAAACCCAGTCATTACCAACAGCCAGATATGATCGTACGTCTAACAGACCAGCGATTCACAACGTAAACACTGGCTTACTGGAGTCTGAATCAACACCGTAAAAATGTTTCAAGGAGTGAACACAACACTGATTAACGTGATCCATCCTTAACGAACCTGCTATTAACACTGGTCAGAATAAAATGGATACAATTGTCTCTTGCAGACAATTGTTATGAATGATATCTTTGCATATGGTACAGTCATTGCTGGAATGATACTGTTCAGATCATCCCACGTTGACGAAGCAAGAGGCGGATGAAAATGTCATTAGAGTAGTTTCAATGCAGAGGCCTGAGTCAAGTCAGGAATCTTGTGTGACTTCGCACTGTGAGTAATGCATACGTACATTCAAATGTTATTAAAGGGTCATGTGTCCGTGCCCTCTGTTTAGAAAATATTTTATTGCTCAGGTATAAATGTATTGTGGTACAGCTCATGGATTAGACCCTCTTAAAAAACTGACATAGCACATAAAAAAACCCAATTCTTTACATGCAGGGCTGCTATTTCACCCCGTGTGCTACTTCTGTTTTATGATGTGACTGAGTAAGATTATGTATGTGTCTGTGTGTGTGTGTGCGCAATGAGGGTGAGACTGGTTAGTTACAGTTTCGGTAAATTAAGATATAGCAGGGCTGCTGCTGGTAAGTGATGTATATGGGTCACGTTTGAGGTTAGTGAATCAGCCTGTCGAGGTTACACTCAGGCTCCGCACATATAGACTGCAGAACTGCAGGGTGTGATGTTTTCAGTGCTCTTACAATTACCCATCCCTAATAAATGGCACGCTAACAACTGTATCATCTCGTCAAACAAACATCAAAAGAGTCATTCATTATCATCAAGTCATTTATTCATCGACTACAATATTAGTCATAAATATATCAATACATATTATATATATGATAAAAAAAATAAATATCACAGCTTCATAAGTGACAGTTTTGGTTGTAACTTCATATGTGTAGGACTCAATATGGTCTTAAGACAGAAACTTGTCCCCAGGACAAAAACAGAAGTCTCAGAATAAAAAAGACAACAGTTCAGCAGGCTGCAACAACATTTGGCAACACTCATACCAGTGAAAATAACGGATTGAACGCAGAAGAGTACAGGAGTCCAAGGCCAAGGAGTTCCTGGGATGAACAGGTTCACATTTCGATTAGGGTCAGCAGGTCTTCAAACCGTGGCCAGTCGGTTTCTGTGCCTATTAGAGGCCAGATATGTTTCAATGTAGTTAAACAGCAGATCCAGCTCACTCATGGCCTTATATGGACCTTTACTCTCCATCTGTGGACAAACACACAGGTTTGGTTTTTTGAATTGTCAAAATACAGGAATGCACACACACACATTGTTTTTAAAATGAACCCTTTCACAACTAAAGATGAAATGTCGACACCCACCTGATTGTAAGTAGAGTTTAGATTGTTGATGTCAAACTGTTTCCTGCAGGAGAAGTAATTTCTCTAAAGGGGAACAATAGAAAGATGATGTTAGGAGCTACCAACATTAGACAGCCATGTCCTGAATTCGACCCCAAACCCACCAGAAGCAGAGAAAAGAAATGCAGAGTAGCATATCCTTTCTCTTTCCCTTTTGCAAGAACTGGCTGGTGAACAGTTATGCAAGCCAGTTGAAGAACCACTGAAATATGATGACTCGTCCTGTGAGCCATTCTTCCCCTTTCAGTCACTATCAGACGTTTGCCCGATGCTGGGAATATTTTGGCGGTTTTTGGATGAAGTCCAAACCAGTAAGGTGGTTTTGATGGTTTGGCTGTGACATACATGGACTAGACTTGTGTGACAACTAATCACGTGTAGACTCTTCCTGTCTGTAAATAATGCCGACCTGGTTCTTTTGTGAATGAAAACAGGAACGTATACATGTAGCTACAACATGTCTTTTATCGTCCACATGTAACTTTTAAGTATAGCCTACACAGCGATAATAGAACATTACTTGTGATTTATGTAAGGTATGTTACATTTCTAATGTTGGACTAAACACTTTAAACGTGGAAGTTAATTCGGTTCCTCACGACCTGTAGCCTACATCGGAGCTTTCGGCAGCGCGCGCTGCTCGGCGCGTGTTTACATCTCATTCTCCTGTAGGAGTAACACGTGTGCCAGCTACTCACACATTGGGTGACATCACGCTTGAGCTCGTCGAAGATCAGCTGTATAGACTCCATGTGAGGCTGCAAGTCCCTGGTGTCCTCCGTCACTCCGGACATGGCTGTCGGCAGAACCGTGCGCAGGTAGAACTCCAGTATGCTGTTCATGGTGTGGCAGGCAAACGGGCTCTGAAGGAGGGAGGAGAGCGCCAGCGCGGTTAATTAAGAGATGTCCGCGTGTTTACAATGCTCGTCTTGTCGGTCATTTTAGGCTGTGTTTATTTTCTGATTATACGTGAGAAGCAGTGCATTTCTAGCATAATGAAAGATCTTCGTGGAGAGTTCAAAGGGTAACTTACTTTAAAAGAGTCCTCGACGCTCTGGTCCAGCAGCGCTGTGTCCAAGTCATCGTTTGCTTCCTGTAAAAAAAAACACAACAGCGCTTGTGATCAGTGACAGTGTGAGCAGCAGCTGCAGCAGCAGCAGCTGCAGCAGCCGTAGAGGAAGACAGACGGAGGTGAGAAAGTGCAGCATCACCTGGAGACTGGCAGGACTACATGTGCGGCAGAGATCTCACGATGCTGCACTAACCTTGAAGGTACTTTCAGAGTAAATGTTGTGCTTTTACTCACAAAGAAATCTCTGATCTGTGAATAGTCCTCTCTGAGCTTCTTTAGTCGGACAGGGAAGGCCTCCACGAAACGACAGCACTTGTTGTTGCACATGGGACTGCACCAGGCACTGCTGAAGAACGACGAGAGAACCAGGGCGGACAGGAGGAGGGACCAAGGAGTCATGCTGGTGGACGAGCTGATGGATCTTCTGGAGGCAGAGAAGAGTAGAGTGGGCCCTCAGGAGCGAAGATGCTGCAGTTTTCTGACTTCGGAGAGGTGAAATTGTCTTGGTATTATCTTCCTAAAGAGCTCAGAAGAGAGACGTGCATATATTTAGTGTAATCTCTTGCCTCAATTTATAGCCAAAATTGGGACAGACAGAAAGGAGTGTCTATGACGGGAAGGGGGGGGGGGGGGGGGGGGTTCTCGGGGTTCTCAGAATCTTGAACTATGGGCAGCTCCTCCCATGTGATTGGCTGGTACTATTGATAGATCTGGAAATCGGAAATAATCTGACACAGCATTTATGGAATTTTGATATGACATCATTTTCTTCTATTATTCATGTTTTTCATATTATTGTATTACAGACACGCATAGTGTGTGTAATTATGTTACATAACACATCATGTTTCCATTTGACTATTATTACAATAATGCCCCCATATTTATATACATTATATTAATCCAAATTATAACGGGAAACAATTATGTTTAAAATTACAACAAATGTTAATCATATTATATTCACAATAACATAGGAAATAAGTTAAGTCAGTTGGAAAGGATATTAATTTGTGGTTTATGTTCGATGACGCGGTGGATTCCCTCTGTATGCCAGACATGCGTAATAACGCTGACAATAGTGAAGCCATGTGACATCTACTCATCTTTGCTTTTTTCTGATTGTGATGTCTTGGTATTTTTTCTCTTTGGTGAGGGTTTCAAATATGTGTATAGTGTATATTAGTGCTGGGGAATGATTAGAATTTTTAATCGCATGATTTATTTGCGATTAATCGCATTGTTATGCGCAAAATTCAATAATAAATTCAAAAGTAGTGTATTGCGCACTTTTATTTTAAAAGTACTGCTATATGAACAAAAGTGCAATAACATTTGGTTTGCGAACACTTTAAACAAATAAGGTGCTTTTTAACAGCAGTATTCCCTTTACACAGTAGCAGTTACAATACAGTTATGATTCTGATAATAGATATTCAGCCGGTGTTCACAACTTTATTTTCATGTGTGTAATAGATGCAATTTGAAATATGCACCTTGAAAACTGCAAACCTATCTACGTCATGTTAATTTATTTTCTTTTTGATGTTTGTTAAATGTCTCAGTAGCGATAACTAAATGATATGCTTATTATACATATTCCAAACAAAACAACTTTAAAAACTCCAAAAAAATAATTTAAATTAATCATTTCTTTTTTGGGTATTTTGGTCAGACACATATGCAACGCTGATTACCATAATATGTGTGTACGTTGGTACATAGAGGGCGATAAGAAGCTGTACATGGAGGGACTTAGGACCCAGGGGAATGTAGGTGAAGGAAACAGGAAGAGACGCCACACAAACAGCTATTCACCGCTCACTGCCCGGTTCTTGTGTTAAAAATGTCGCTTAATAATAAAAAAAACTGCGTTAACGCGCGATAAAATAATTGTCGGCGTTAATTAATTAATGCGTTAACGCGATAATAACGAGTTAACTTGCCCAGCCCTAGTATATATACATATACATTATGTATTTATAAAAGGAGAAGTGTTTTGGAACTCTTAGTGGGGTTTTCCCCCTTCAGTACTTTTTGTCTTGTATGGAATGCCCATTTATCCGTGACATACGTCTCTTTGCCTGTGCAGTTTTAATTCGTGTGAGCCCATTTATGTTGAGCAACATTGGTATTTGCCGGGAAAATCAATCCTGGTGTTTATCTCTGCATGATGAGGACTTCACAATGTGTGGAAATACACTTCAGGTCAAATTTGTCACGGTGTAAGTTCAAATTTGTTTACCGTATGAAGCTTTTAAGTGCAGCTTTTTGTGCACGAAAAGCACAAGCAGGCGACGGGGCCAACAAGAACAAGAAGCTCGGATAAGAACACACACAGAAAGAGAGCGACTTCATTCTCTGCTCAGGTAGACATTACTCTATATCTTAACTTAGCAAATAGTTGTTTGCTGCTATATTAACACGCTGAATAGAGCACCTTTAAGTTTCATGCGGACCATGAATGTATAAAGACAACTCGATACAGCGTTAAAGGCGGGGCCCTGTTCATTCCTATGAAAGTGCACTTCTTTACTATCTTTTCTCTTTTGTGATTAGATGTTAAAGTCACAATGAAATAGTCTTTTGTCTACTCTGAATTTGAAAAGATCTGACAGTTTAAGTGAATGCATAACAAATAGTCCACCAGAAATGGTGTTTTCATTTAGTTTTTTAAGAAGCAAAAAGCAGCATATGAAATGCAAAAAATAAAAAGTCAGATGAACCAAACTTACATCCAGTACAGTTTCAAATGTTTCCTTTATTTAACTAGGTAACGTCTCATTAAGACTAACATATCTTTGGACAGCATTAAAACCTCGATACCTCTGCCACCATTGGTGTACGAATGTGTTTGTGAATGGGTGAATGAGAGGCTAATTGTATAGCACTTTGTCTGGTGAGGTAGAAAGGTGCTATATAAATGCATTTACCATACAGTAGTAAATACAAACGGCACAAACAGGCTAAGACAACTGTGACACGCTACAAAATGGCATACAAATTAGAGACACAGGGAGATGGCGACTGTTTTTGACTGAGAGAAGAAGAAAAAACAAGAAGAAGTTGTCAAATTAGTTTTCAAAGAATTCTGTAAATTGCATAATCCAAGTAACACCGGACAAGCAAAGTGCAATAATATGCAGAACATTAGGTTATTGAACTTGCACAAACAAATGACACCAGAAAATGTGGGTTTAACATACTGGATTAATAAAAAGATGTTATTCTGTACATTTCTCAAAATATAAGAATGAGAACATTTTATTGAAATAATTTGATTGATTGTCATCACATCAACATGCAACGTCTTTTTTTCTTGATTCTTTCAAGCAGTAGATCTTCTATATTTAACTAAATGTACAATTTGTATATACGTTAAAATAATATGAGTCAGCAGTAAGCAGTTTATGGGAAACCCCTCTGACTGCGTGTGTGAGCATGCATCTCTGTATTTAGCCGTGTGATTTCACGACTTTTTGTGGTTGCAGTTGCATTTGAAATGCTTCTGCCCAGTTTGTTTATGTGCATGTGAGAGCAATTTTGAGTCGGCTATTAACTCATTTAGATCTTTTTTTTAAACATTTTTAAGTAACACATTTTTAGCTGTTAGTCAGAGCGCTTCTTCCCTGCACACAACTCATAATTAAACCCAGCATACAGACGTGACCAGAGAAACTGCTGATATGTCCCCCGCAATCCCACAGGTTTTTAGACAGCTGTTCACAGAACTTGCATGTCACGAAAGTATGACTATTGATGACTATTATGATTTGCGTAGTAATGTGTGAAGTATTATCAGTCCTGTCCATCATGAGATATTTATCGGTAACAAGTTGTTTCCTAGTTTCACAGAAGTTGGAAGCAAACCACATTATTTTAGCAAAGTGTCTATATTTCGTGCACTGCTTATTCTGATCAAACCGTTTCCTTCAGTCACGTATGCAGCACTTATGCAGAACCTGACTCAGTCAAATCTTATCTTACGTGCATCACTTTGTCGATCACTGAGTAAGAGTCAGCAGAACGTTGTCTGCTCTGGAGATGATCAGGTGATGTGGTCTCTTTGTTCTCTCTTGTCTTGCCCACCTCCGACTTAGTTTCTGATTTCATCACTATCCGGTGCTCAGAATCCGCTGTCAGCAATACTGCAGCACATTACTTGAAACCTGAATGCTGATATCATATCCAGTTGATTCAGTCCCCTGTTGGAACATGAATCACAATGGAACACATGATGCAATCCAACTGAAACAATATATTGACAAAGATTTGATGCTATTAGCTGTTTGCGCGATCATCTTGACTGCGATTCCTTGCACTTTGCAGACTAGATGAGCTCCACGATGTACTGTAGTTGTGTTTTTACATTTTCACCACCTTATGCGTCACATTTTCTTCATTTGTGTGTGCATATTGGGTGCCTGCATGGTGTACTTGCGCCTTTAGAGGAAATCTATCTGTCTTTACTGAGATAGATTCACCACATTTGTCTTTCACTTTCACACCGGTCGTGTGTTTGACTGTGTATGTGTGCTTATGTGTGTGTGTGTGGCATTGAATTTATCAGAGGTCTATGTCTGTTATTGTTTTTGTCAAGCAGGTATTGTTATGCAAACATACATAATAGTATGTGTGTGTGTGTGCTAGTGTTTTAGAGTTTTCTCAATAAGGCTACAAAAAAGAGAGGAAACCAAGAGAAATGTATGTTGACCAGGGTCCACCCTGGTCACATCATCCTGTCCAACCAGTCACAAATTCACATTAATTGATGGGTGTGGTATGACCGCTAATATGTGGTGGGCAGATGGCTATTATTACAGAACGGAAGAGGAAACAGAGTTTCGTCTGTGTTTCCCTTGAGTGACCTCTAGAAACCACTCTGGAGTTCACATGAATTCTTTAGTCATTTAGACTTCCTCTCAGTTCATCCGTCATGGAGAACGGGAGCTGCCCTCTGGTTGGCAAATCACCTACTTCACCCTGTGTGTCGGTGATACATCTTTCAATGTAACGCAAATTGGAAATAAAGCAAGCATTTGCAAACTTAAATATCTACTAAAAACATAACCATAGATGTCCTCAGAAACCTTATCACTTCCACTGAGCTGAGCAAGCAACATTAGATAAATGTATTGCTGTAGCCTGAAACTAAAGTAGCCCTGACCTTTTGCCGATCAAGCATTTTTTTGGGGCGGAGATGAAACATAGAAATTCCCACAGTACACAAAGTTCAGTTTGACCTGGATGTTATCAGAAATCTAAGATTAAATCAGCATAAGCTTTCCGTTTCAATCAGTGATTGATACATTCCAGTGTGATGCTTCCAAACATATGACACCTAATTCTCCATACTGTATTTATGCGAGTTTGGGTGGAAGTGCGTAAGCACATGCGTGCATATGGCCATTCGCCTCTGTACCTGTCAGGGTGTTAACCGCACTTATGTAAACACAGCTCATGGTGACGGCTCATATTTTCCCATGGGGTTCAAACATCTGAGGGCTGAATTAGTGAAAGTAAAAAATAACACTGTTTCTCAATGCAATTTGAATGATGATTCACAGTTTCATTGATTTTTGTTCACGTTCATTGGCTTATCAGTCTACTGATGTTCAGATGTGAAGCAAGATGGGAACTGGTGGCTGTGCAAAGTGTGCAAAGAAGTGCAAAGAGGCGATCTAACCCTTGTGATCGATCATCATCCAGCTGCTGCTGCTGCTGCTGATGATGATGATGTTGGCTGTTTTACATCTGCTGACCTGTATTGGATAAAACACTGTGTCTTTACTGAAAACCACTAGAGGGTAATAATGCAAAGCATTCATCATTTCTAAAGCCCACTTTGTAGATCTGTCCAAGGCTTTTGCGACTGTTGATTATAATATATGATGTCTGGTAGTGTTCAGACTGTTGCTGATGATGGTTTCAAATCAAGTCCCCAGGTGGTTGTTGAAGGTGTCCCACACGGATTGCCAAGATGCTTAATTAACATCCTCAGTGAGTTCAAAGCCCCTCATACCACCTCTGGACAGGAGACAGAGGACAGAGCACCACCTCACTACTGGAATAAACTGTAAAACAAACTGCATCGTTTTATGTGTGTGTCTCTGTGTGTGTAATGACTTTGTGTGATTGACATGTCTAGTTGTGACATTATACACAATGTATTTTGTTCTAACTAACTATTTAACTTACTAACTAACTAACTGTGCCTACCTAAAGGTTGTATGAAAAAAAGAAAATATACAAATATATAAACATTGAATTTGTGTTTATAAATTAATACAAATCATAAATATAAATACACCAATACATATTGCATAGAAAAAACAACTATTGCACAGTGGCCTTGGTTATTATTAATGTGGGATGCATGAACTGTGAGGGTCCCGGGACAGAGGATGTCTCATGTGTACAGATTGTAAAGCCCTCTGAGGCAAATTTATGATTTTGGGTTATACAAAATAAATTGAATTGAAGTGAATGAACTGCAGGCACTGTGGCGTTGTTGATTCTCTGTCTGATCATGTGTGTTTATGATACATACAGTACTTTAGTATTCAAGCCGGCTTTAAAGTCATTTTAGAATGTGAGTAAATGTATTAGATTACAAGTTACTATATCAAAAATAGCAACATGTGATTTAATGAAAACATGGCTTCTAGCTAGGTTATTAATGATTTCTGGAAAAAAATATTTTTGGGAAAACACAGAAAATATATATGTTCATATAATCTCTGAGGAGAATAATAAATTGGACGCTTTGGACACCAAAACAAATCCCAATAGATGTGGTGACTATATTTGTGCCGGTCTTTTTTAAAATAATTTATTGATGATAAAATAAGATACTTCCAACAAAAATGTTCGTGAATAGGACATCAAATGACAATAAATGCTTAAAACCATTTAGATTATCATTATCAAAGTGAAATGAAATGCTCTGGGCGCTTTACTCTTTAGCACCCTCTGCAGTCTACTGTGAGAATGTTTATTTACATTGAGTGATTACTCAAACTATACACACTATGCACAGAGCTGAGTACAGTTATACATTTACACGTGTGTGTATATAATTAAGAGGGCCCTTTGTGTTGAGTTTGCATGCTCTGCCTGTGACAGTGTGGGATTTCTCTGGGTTCTCCGGCTTCCTCCCACTGTCCACAGACATGCAGCTTAGGTTAGTTGTGGACCCTAAATGGCCCGTATGTGTGAGCATGAATGGTTTGTCTCTATGTTTCAGCCCTGTGATAGCCCGGCGACCTGCCCAGGGTGTACCCTTCCCTCACCCATTGTCAGCTGGGATTGGCTCCACTCGCCCTGCGACCCCGAATATGATAAGCGGTTACAGATAAAGGATGGATGGATATGTAATTTCTGGATTACCTGCGATCACATGTGATGACTAAAGTTGGAAAAACACTTATTAAATGTATTTATGTTGGCAGTGGTGGAATGTAAGTAGCGTATATTTTCAAGTACCTGTACTTGAATATTATTATAGATTAAACTACCCAGCAGTATATTATAAAGTACTATGAATGAGCTCCAACCTTACTAGCTGCAACATTAAAGTGATGAACACTAGATTATTGCAACTCCTTATTATCAGGCTGCTCCAATTAAGGGTCTTTTAGGACTCTGCTGCAGCATTTGAACTGACAAGAACTAGGAAAAGGGATCATATATCTCTGTACTATCTCCTCTCTCCTCATCTCCCTCTCAATCTGTATGCAGTCATCTTCCATTAATTCATGTTACTAACTTGCTTTTATCCCCGGAGTCTTTGTGCTTTCTCGTCTTGCAGGTACCATTGAATCAGTGTTACACCTGGATTGGGATTCCCTCTGCTGCCATGGCCCTGATTGACACCCATTGCTACCAACATTAATACTGTTATTGTGATTATCATTCTATTATATCCACTACTGCTGTTATTATTATTAGTAGTCATATTTCTATTATTATTTCTGCCATTACTGCTATTATTATCATTATCATCATCATTCTATCTCCCTCTGTCTCTCGCTGTCTCCGTCTTTCTCTACTTCTCTTTCAACCCACTGCCCACCCAGAGCCGGTTATGACTTGACATGATATAAATAAATTGAATTGATATAGCATGTCATAAAAAGTCAGAATACAGTATACCATAAAAATGACATAATGCTGTAGATGAGTAAGAAAACTAATAAAATAATGTAAGAAAGCTGTAAAAAATATGTATGCTGCAAAAATGTCATACAAAAGTGTAGTATGCCTTAAAACTGTCATAAAGACGTCATAGTATATGTCATATAAAAGGCAAGAGCATTTTATGCCATAAAATTGGTACTTTAGTATCCCATATTTTTTTAATAATAAATATCACAATATAGTGTGTCATACAAATAATATAGTATTTATGCTGTAAAAATGTCAGTATGATGTGTGAAAAGTGACATAGTACAGTATTCATACTATACGATACAATACGTTTAAAAAAGAAATATAATAAACTATGTCACTAAATTATATTACGAATTTCAGAGTAGAGTATGCCATTAAAATGTCATATAATATATCATCTAATATTTTGCCATCAAACTGTCATGAAAATAATATAGTAAATGTAATAAGATGACTTGCCGGAGTCACGGCGTCGGGCATCAGACCTCTGGAGCTCGTCCAGAAAGCTGCAGCTCGCCTGGTGTTAGATCGCCCCAAGTTCTCCCACACAACTTCCCTTCTCCGTGCTCTACACTGGCTCCCTGTAAGAGCTCGCATCCAGTTTAAGACTCTGGTGCTAGCCTACAGGGCAGTGAAAGGAACAGCTCCTTCCTATCTCCAGACCATGGTCAAGCCCTACACCCCCGCCCGACCACTTCGCTCTGCTGCCTCGGGGCGACTGGTTGCCCCTTCGCAGCGGATTCGCTGCCCATCTTTCTGTGCAGGCTGAAAACCCACCTCTTCAAGAAGTGCTACCCTGAGCATTCCTCTTAGCACTTATTGTATTCGTATTAGTTTGTTGCACTTATTGTATTCGTATTAGTTTGTTGCACTTATTATATTCGTATTAGTTCCTTGCACTTATTGTATTCCTTTGTTTCTGCACTGTACGTTTTTCTCTGGTTTATGCTCATAGTTTAACAAAGGAGATGTACTGATGACTTCTGGTGACTAGTAGTTCCCTTGAATACCTATGTTGAATACACTTATTGTAAGTCGCTTTGGATAAAAGCGTCTGCTAAATGACTGTAATGTAATGTATAATATCAAAATGTATGGTATGTAGAAAAAAGTCATAGTACAGTATGTCAAAAAACTCATAATATAGTATGTCGAGAAAGTAACAGTTTGATGTCTCAAAAAAGTTATACTATAGTTTGTGGAAGAAAGTAAATAAAAGTCCTATTATAGTACATTGAAGAACAACTCATTGTATAGTATGTCGAAAAAGGTAAAAAAAAAAAGTGTATGGTATAGTATTTCGGAAGAATAGCATAAGTTATTTACAAACATGACATTTTCATATCATACCCTTCTATGACTTTTTTTTTTCCATCAAAATCATGCTGTATTGAAGAAGACAAACTCATGTTTACAATGTTTACTGAGGTCATGAATCAAGTGAGAAGTACGGTCATTTTCTTAATAGACTTCCAAACAATCGCACTTCTTTTTGCAGCCAGAGGAGTCTTCCCCTGCTGGTCATTTGAAAGAATGCAAGTTTAAGACACTGAGGCATTGGCTTCACTCTTCAGAACCGGATGTTGCCGCCTGTGCGGGACACGTGCACCACATGACACGCCCCGTCAAACAGTCGCAGGTCACTAAGCCAAAACGACTAAGTTAGTTACAAGCACAAGAACTGCTTGGTAATGGTTCAGGAAAAATAACATGGTTTGGGCTCAAATAAGTAGGTGAATCCCGAGGTTATTTTAGGGGGCCTCTTGTGTGGTAAATTGGGCGTGTCGTGTAGTTTGTGAGACTGCAGATAGACCCTTCTCAAAGCATCCGTTCATGTGTCAATCAATCAATCAGACTTCATTTGTATAGCACAGAGTGCTTCCCACAGAACAACACACGTTGAAAGGAAACACTCAAAGTCAGTAGGTGAGAGTATTTTTTTTATTCAAGTTTAAATTAAACCGCTCTTACAATACAAATAAATATAGCAATAAAACGATATCTTTAGTCTGCTAAATAACCGTACATTACAGTAGAAGCCCACATACAATAGCATGACACATTTCTATTGCGGATAAATATCAATACATATACATTTATGTCATGTTATTTATAAATATATTTAAAAAAAACAGTCCACAAGTTAGTGGATTAAATTATAAAGAAATACATATTAAATTAATTCAAGTACAAAAATAAGAAATGTATGCTACAATGGCAGAGAAGGGAAATGAACAATCCCTCACTCTGCGTACAAGTAATGTCAGGTCAGGAGTTAACATCTTTGATGAGCTTGAGGACTCATCAACAGCAGGCACTTTGGGATTTTGCTGAGTTTCTGTCTGATCATGCGTGTGTTTCCTGGCTGAGTCCCTCCAGCCATCCCAGCACAGTGTCCAGTTCTCCCACGGCCTTCTGTGCAGCCTGGTCTATGTCTAGCTGCTCATTGGAAAGAAAAGGAGAAACGACAGAGATAACAGTGGATTTAATGATGAGCATAACTGTAAAAAAAAACACTGAAAAAACATTGATTTGTTTGGTGGCTTTATTTTTGCCACATCTTTTTCTTTTAAGATATTAGCAAGTGGTACACAATATATTTAAGATAGCCGTAGACCTTACTGAAAACCAACCAAGATGTCATTTGAAAAAGTGAATTAAATTGCACCCTCTGCAGATAACTGTGTGAATGTCAATGCACAGTGAGATGTTGTTCAGTGACCTACCTTGTTAAACTCAGCTTGCAGGGAGTCAATTTTTCTCTGTGTGTCCTCACCACAGTGGCAGTGCTGCACAGAACGCACAATTATGAATACAACGTATTGCTATTTTTAATGAAAGCACTTTTTTTTTCATTGGAAAGAGTTGTTGAACTTACACATTTATGTATATCTTTTCTGATGCTCACAAAAGCGTTGGCCAGAGCGCTGGAGCAGCGTTGATGCTGTGGCTGAGAAGAGGCATAGTTGCTGAACACTCTCTCAACGTAGAAACGTAGCACAAGACGCAGGAAACAGCACGTCTGACCCTCCTGATAGAGACACATGAAGGTCAGATTACAGCAGTTACATACACTCATATACCGTTTCTAAAACTTCATCAGTCTAAGGCTTAGGATATAGAAGTATTCAAAAATCTGAAACAGGAAATTAGGATGGAAATCACACCAGCACTACATGGGGAAAAAGACTCACCTGAACATGCGTTATCAATGATTTGTCCAGAAGTTTCACTCCGATTGCACTGTCTCTTTCCATCTGGAATGCAAAGACCGCAAAGAACAAGTTAGAATCTATCTCCACTTAGAGATGTCATAAACCGTGTTTGATCTTTTTCTTTGGTAAAGAGTTTGCCTGTGTCCGCCTGCTATGCTGGATCAGGCTGCTGCGTTTGTGGATTTCTACTATTCATTTACTGTCTGTTGTTTTGAGAAAGTGTGTGCATTAAACTCACCGCCGCTGATCGTATGTCAGTGTAGTATTTCCGCAGTTCGTGCATGTGAACATTGACGGAGCAGCTCGCCAAGTTCAGGGTTCGGCTCTCCCCAAGTTCACTCAGACAGCTGAGCAGGAGGAGCAGGCAGAAAGAGCAGCCGAGCAGCATCTTCATCATTGTGGTTGTCTGGTGGGAGAGCTGACAGAAACATTTTGTTCGTTAAAATATCGCCAGATAAATTACTGTTTTATCTTAATTAATTATTATTGACTATTCTGTTAAGGCAAGGCAGGTTTATCCATATAGCAGCATATTTTTGATCAATTAAGTCTATAAAACGTCAAAAAATAGTAAAACCAAATGCTCATCACAAGTTGTAGGTGATGTATTCTTAATTCTTGTTTTGTCTAGTCTTGCTACTCAATTTCTAATAAGAAGAAATTACAAAATAGAGAAAAGCATCTAATTTCAGGTTTCATTGCCCACCGCCATGACCCCAAACCAGCACCACTTGTGTTTAGACTCACCTGTGTGTGTGTGTGATACTCAGAGGAAGAGTCCTGGGAGAGATGTGACTCTGTGTCTCCATCCTGCCTCCTCTTATAGTGAAGTAAGGGGGGTTTTTACCAGGTACTGCACCACTTGCACAGACACATACACACTCACGCACCTGCACATGTGCTACTTTCACACTAATTGTTTTACAGGAGGAGGAAATATGTCGTAATTAAAGGAACTGATGTCTCAACACCTGAATGGCAGGAAGGTAAAAGGAAAGATTTCCTCCTCCTTGATGTGTAGTGTGTTCATTGTAGGGAAACAACTTTGCTGAGGGTGATGTCATTTGTTGAGTCACTCATTAGATTCTTAGAGTGTCGTCATTCCTCTGCAGCAAAAAGTTATGCAGCCGTGTGAAAAAGTACGCAACGCATCATTTGGCCAACGGCCAATTAACGTCATTGTTTTGGGGTGAACGATGGGTGTCTTTTGCACCAATAACAATTTGTTTTTGCGTTCTCATAGACCACTGACCGATCACCAAGTATGCTCTCAAATGTTGTATGTCATACTGGAAATAAAACCTCCTCCAGCACATACCCTTACTCGTGAGAGCACTCTCACAGGCTGCGACTTCACTCCTGTCAGACAAGCCTTGATTGGAAACACCTACCGGACCTGCTCACCTGCTTACTAGGCCAGGTTAACTTTTGATGACAAGTGGTGGAAAGAATGACAAGCAAGGAAGTACGATGGAAAACAGGTATAACCTGTGTTAGTGGAATATATGAAGATAATAGCAATATAAATAGAGAAGTGAAAAAGTTCCAGATTCCATAATAGGAGGTAGTACAAATATTTGGCAAAATTTCCCAGGTCAGGAATGCTTTGTGCTTGTTTCTAACCACTAGAGGTCCCCACAAAGCACTTTGAACACGGAAACATTTTTAATGATCCAATTCACAAGTCCGTGGCACTGCTTCAACAGCTGCTCTATATATATCATCGATTGGTCTAAGAAACTTCTTTTTATGTGATACATTTTTACTACTTTCATACAAAGTATGTTATATTTCTCTGAGATTGAGCCACAGTCTCTTTTACAGAAACCACATGTGACTTGAAAGAAACAGACTAACGCTGTATCTCAGCAGTGGACAAAGTAGCAGTAACGCCTTGCAGTGCAGTACAGTACAATAATCCTGCAAGTTATTTAGCGACCCCTTAGGAGGTGCTTGTAGTTGGTATAAGTTGAAACAAAGAATTCAAAAGATTGGGTTTACTAGAAGGTCAATCACATTGGATGAAGGCAGGGTACAACCTGGACAGGTCGCCAGACTATCGCAGGGCATTCCAGTTTTGCAAACCTAATTTACCTAAAAATAATTTGTGTTGGTGTCCATTGATGACTCCGAGGAGCATAAGGAGAGGGTGAGAAAGTCTGAAATAATCAAATGCAATCAAATGATCAAAGAAAAGAGTTTTATTTTCCATTATTTGTACAAAGCTTCTTTTTACAGAAGAATAATATACAGAGGACTAAGAATAAAGAATAAAATGACATTTGTACATGGAGTACCTTGAAAATCACAGGCACATTTGGGACAGTCTCAACTACATGGTAGTTATGTTTTAAACGGGTTCTTCTGACATCCACTGCAGGTCTGTTTGTTGTCCTTGGTGGCAGCTTTACTCTGGTCACATCTGCTAGTGAACATAACTACCCTCCATGTGTAGCATGTCTGTCAATGTACCTGCATTTTCAGGCTTTACTCATTCTAGTTTTATTTTTGCATTGTATTACTATAAACAGAAAATGACTAAAATGTAACATCTGTCAACAATGTAAGTTGAACTATCAAAGCTTTACAGTTTTTTAACATGTATTTGTGCCTCTTTCAATAACGCAGTTCCACAGTAGGCCTATGTACGGTTGGATATACCTTGTTTCTCACTGAGCATGCTTTGCCTTTATTTCAGTTTGCTCACAGTGCACACTGTGTGTATTTGTGTGTGTATACTGATGTGTGCATGCATGCATGCGTGCATGCATAACCTCAGGCCTTTAGGCAGAGTTCTCCTAAATGACAATGGAGTAAAGGTGTCTGAAGCACATGATGACATCCAGAGGGATGGGGGGGCTCAGGTGATTTCCGTCCAAACGCAGGTACCTGACACAACAGAATATGTGCTTAACATGTCATCCCAATGACAACTGCTTTTTAAAACTAACTTGTTCCTGACATAATTAGCTTGTTCTGATTTATTTCCTGTCAAAGGGTGCCACTGCACCAGTTTGTATTGTTGAGTGCCAAGTCGTGACGTAATGTGACGTACCTTAGTCTGGGGACCAGACTGAGATCGCTCAGGTCGGCCTGCAGGCTGTATGGACAGATCTGTGTGCCATTGATGCCTGCCGGGAAAACACACAGTCATGAATGTCTAGTTCTCCAATGCTGGAAACGCCTCACATTCAGATTAACTTCTGAAGGATGATTTCAAACTTGTATTGACTCTGCACGCCTGAGGCAAGGCTTTGTGGCCCAGTCATCTATAAACGTATTCAGCTAGAGTGTAGACACGGAAATACTCTTAATAAAGGAGCTGCCTGAAAAGCCGTTTTCTGGCTCAAATAGGAAGGTAAACATGAGCTATTCCAAGATATAAAGACACATTTTAATGAAGTAAATCTCGGTCCAGGTGTCTATCCCACTTCAAGATAATATGATGTCTTGATCACCTGGATCAATTGAATTGTGTCACTATGTCGTAGTTATTATTATTAATAACAATTCATTTTTTAATCAACTACATTTACTTGACTTGTCATCATTCTGACTGTAAACAATGTGTAGAGACAGTTCACAACAGTGTGTCAGCTCATGATCACCATAAATTCTTCATATTTCGAGAGACAAAGTCTACAGAGTGCTTGTTTACTCTCCAAAATATAACTATTAACCAAATGAAGCTGCTCAAAATACTATCAAATGACTTCAGCTTAGCTTCAGGTAAGGTCAGGGCTCAATCTATATATGAAATAAATAAATGTTTAAGCAAATACAGAAGGTTGACGCTGCGTTATTAGTGTTTTGGCCACTTGGTTACAGAAAAAGCTCAAAAAAGCGGACCTATAAGCAAACAATTCATCAGGCATCGAGTGACATTAGCATTCATTTGGAGTCGTGTTTCTGGCCACCTGAGAAATGTAAGTGCAATATTCAATACTCTCTTTTTAGCCCTGTTTTAGTCTCCACTAACTCCATAGAAAAATAGCTGTCTTTAGTCTGCTAGATGTTCAACTTCATGGTAACTAACTTTCAGTCTTCGGTGACGCACGTAGTGTGCATTGTTTTTTAAAAAGCTCTTTTTGTTTGGGAAAAGCTTCTTGGGACCTGAGTCCTGTAATCATTCTCTGTGGGTTCATCCTGGTAAGTGACGTCTTTCACATTACACATAATGATTAGTAAAGTGAAGTAATTTAAGATTACAGTTAGGTTTGATTAGGCCACATTAATAAACTAGGTTGATGGGGTTTATGGGGCAGTTCAAGACAACTGACTCATTAAAAACAATTCCAGATGTGAAAATATTTGCATGTAGTTTTGCTTGAATTTGAAGTCTTCATGGTGTTTGTTTGATCATTTGTTTCTTGTTAGAAAGATCTTGTAGATAGTGAACAGAGTCATTGGAGTGAGATCAAACTCAAACTCAAAATCAGAACAATATTGCCTTTGTGTGGTTCGGCCCCCACAGTGCTTTTCACTTCATCTACCCGATTAGACTTCTTCTCAGGACTGTGTAGGATTGTGCACACTGAGCTTGATTGACAACTCTTACACTTCTGTTGGTTTTGTTTCACCTGTTAGGGCAGCACACTTACTCCCTTACTCCCTAGTTCAGGGGTTCCCAAACCTTTTGGGGCCAGGGATCCCTTAGAAGAGTTTCCAAGGATCTTAATCATAACACTTATTCGGCATATGCGTACTACTATTTGTACTCTGAGAAGCCATTGGAACTATTTATACTCTAAAACGTTTCAACCTCATTACGTCAGACCTATTTCTTAGTGATAAACAGAAACACATTTGAATGTGAATCATCTTAAAATAAGATGAGATAATCCTTTATTAGTCCAAAAGCAGTACTTGTATATCTTTAAACAAACTTCAAATAATTGATCTTAAAAGCTTTCAGAAAATGAACAGCAGCAAGACTGGCATTATAAATCCAGATATTTAAATTTACCAGATGGAACTGCCGATTTTCCGATTAGCCGATGAGCTGCTCGACCTCCTGAGACACAGCCTCGTGGCTATCACATGCCGTGTATCCCATGGACATTGACAAACCTCTCACCAATCCGTGAAGGTTCTTTTTACGGGATTCAGAGCGTTACTTTAGCAGCAAACTATTTACAACGTAAAGATATAACGTCCATCTGAACAGAGAATGAAGTTGCTTTTCCTCTGAAGAGAACATTGTTGAGGCATTAGATGTGCTCTGAATTCCGTATTGAGCACCTTCAAGATGGTGCAGATTGCTGCTGAGATTACTTACTCTCGATGGAGTTGTGGTTTAGGTGCAGGTGCTCCAGATGACCGTTGAAGAGAGGAACAGAAGTAATCTGGTTGTGGGCCAGTTGCAGGTCCAGCAGGGTGGTAATGTTGAACACATACTTAGGAAGTCCTTTATCAGTCAGCTGGTTGTAGTTCAGCCTCACAAACGCCAGGTGGTTCAAGTCTTTGAAGTAGTCTCTGAACAACGATGAGAAGAACAACTGTAAACATGTAATCCAACCAGTGTTTCATAATGCATGCAGTGCATGTATGCATGTGTGTTCATTAGCTATGTGACAACGTGGGCGCTGTGTACTTGCTTTGGGACGCCATCTATACGGTTCCTGTCCAGGAAAAGCTGTATGAGGCTATTAGGAACGCCAGCAGGCATCTTTTTCAGGACGTTGTGAGCCAGATTGAGCTGCATGAGGCTCTTTAGGTCCTTAAATATGTTCTTTTCCAGGTCACTGTCACTCAACTGAAAGAAAAGTCATCATACATTCATATTTGCTCCAGAAGTGCATACAGGTTGCTGACCCTGCTTACACCTAAACCGCAGAGTATATGCTCACAAAGGTACTTTTAAACGGAGGTTTACCTGGTTGTGGTACAGGTCGAGCAGCGTCAGGTTACCCATCTTGTTGAAAGCACCAGCAGGGATCTTAGAAATACGATTTCTACCGAGGCGGAGTTGTTCTAGACTTGCTGGGAGACCGGAGGGGACCTCTTTCAGCTGGTTACGTTGCATATAGAGGTATAGCAGTGCTGGGATCTTCTCAAACACCTGCACAAGAGATAGATGCAGAGAACACACATTTAGATGGTTTTATTTAAATTAAAATTTATGAATATAAATTGAGGAAACTTTACGACCTTTTTGTCTATTCGGTGAATGAGGTTATTTGCCAAATTAACCCAGCGGATCTCAGTGGCGTTGGCGAACGACTCTGCCGTCACTTCTGAGATGTAGTTGTTCTGCAGGTACACGTAGTGGGTTCTAGATGGGATGACAGGGATCGCACGGATGTTGCGGTTCTCACAGTAGAGAGCATTGGGATAGCTCGGGGAGCATGTACACTCTCGGGGGCAGTCAGGATAGACGGAAGGTGGGCCCAGTATGGGAGGGGGGAAGTCTGTTGGCTCCTGGGGCTCTGGCTCTGCCGGTACAGCAGGCCGGGCGACAAAAGGCTTCCTGGTGGCGGCTGGGCGCCTGGTGGGCTTCTTCGGCCGAGTTCTCTGGGTGAACACTGCCCCCATCAGTAGGAACAGAGCCAATGCAGAGCAGAGTCCCACGCCGGCCTTCATCGTCCTATGACAGAGCATGAAACAGAGGTCGCTGATTTGTAGACTCAACTGTATTTAAAGTTACATGGATTAAGAGAGAGAAAGAAGCCTCCACACACACACACACACACACACACACACACACACACACACACACACACACACACACAGACACAAAGTTTAACGTCATGCACATTAGTCCTTTCTTTTGTTTCTTGCTCTGTGTGGGAGCTCTGGGACAGTGCTGCCTCTCAAGTGTGTATAAACCTGCTTCCTGATTAGCAGGAATTTAGAGGCTCAGTGCAGATCTGTGATTACTCTGAATACTTCAATAAGCAATTGTTTATTTGACTTTAGCTTGTTCCTATTTTGAAAGGATATTACTTGCAGCAAAAATAGTCAAATTTCAACCAGTATCTAGACAAACAGAGTGGGTTTGGATCTAAGCCATGAAAACACTGAGACTGTAGTATTGTTAACCAAAATGATCAAAAGGCCTGACTTTTGAACAAATATTGCAGCCTAATGCTGCTCTTATAAAAGTGGAAATGTTGCTATGTATGACTTCAGTTTTCTGTTGAGCTGAAAATAAGTAAAATATGAACACTAGAGAGTTGTCTGGTTTAAGTTTTCATACAAACTGTGAATCAATCAGTCATTGTCATAATGTCAAAGTGACATGAATTGATATGTCATTCCAGTTCATATGAATGTTAAGATGGGGGTTTGTGGCTTGGTAATACAAGTGAACGAGAGTGAGAAGGAAAGAAAGCAGTGAGTTGTTTAATTTGATCAAATCCAAAAAAGGAGGAGGGGAAGATACGGGTACAGGAAATTAGTCGTTATGAGGGAGAGGGAAGGAACGTTTTTGGATAAAGGCTCTATTGTCAGCGCTGGTCCAGAGGGAGAGATGTGGAGGGAGAAGCTGCTGGTCTGGTGGGTTAAAGCTCTTTGACTCAGGAGAGGTCCAAAGGAAACAGTGCTAAATCCCAATGAGACGATGGAAGCAATATGCATCTTTCAAACCTTTGTAAATGCAAAAATGTTGCAAGCAGATGTAGTATAGTTAGGTTCAAACTGACATGAATTTTAATGGTATCTTTTTAGAGAACAATTCATGTTGTAAAAACAGATTTTGTTGAAGATTGTTAGCTGTTTAGATGAAGGAGTTTAATTTTAAAAGTGTCCAACAGATGTGTGTAAATTAAATCGGTGTAAATAAACAAAATAATCACCACACAGCTTTAAAAATGCATAAATGCTTCGGGACAAATTCACCATTAGCTTCCAATCACTTTGCACCAGTTAGGCAAGCCTCCGGCCAAATTGATAAACATAATATATCACCGGGCAGGAATGAGGCTCAGAGGTATAATCTGTTCTGCCTGGAAAAACAAATCTGAGCTTTTCTCGGACGGTGTTCTCTGGCACTGCCCTTCCTTTTCCCTCTCAGCCACCCAGAGCCTCCCAGCCCCTCGCTCAGAACCAGAACCAGCTCTCCTTCCCCTCGTGCTGCTGTTGTCAAGATCAGTAATCTGGCAAACAACAGAGGCAAAGTCAGAGATGGCTGACTCATTGATTTGTTATTTGGGACCTTGATAAGCAGATCTGATCAGCATGAGAACTACACAGTGGGTCAGAGATCATCACAAACTGACCACATTCACATTACAAATGACGGTAACTAATTCATCCCTAGTAATTATTGACTACTTAATTTTGACTTTAAACCCCACAAAATATGGTTATATTTAATTGCATCCTCCTTTTAAAAACAGCAGGTCCCACATGCAAGGTCCATTTAGTAGGTGTCCTGGAGCGTTTCATTATATCGCAGCTGTATAGCAGATGTGGTTTGTCCAGTTGTCATGGACTTTTGTAGAATCAAAAGGACAAAATGGCAAACTGTGATATGATCGAAAGCTCCAGAACAGCTGCTAAATGGACCTATTGGTGGGAATGTTTTCAACTGCTGTTTCCAGGATCGAAATGCATTTTGAAACCCATCTACAAATCAGTTTTTCAACCTAAAATGTAAAACATTAAGATCAGCCATAACTCAAAATTAAACAGATTTACTTTCTCATGATTGAAAGTGTATTTTTAACAACCAAGACCAAGATATCATTAAGTTACAGTACAATTGAAAATATCTTTGATCAACGGCTATCTTTGCACAGTATAGATACATTTTAATACTACGAGTATGATCACTGAAAGTCCTCTTGAGATGTCCATGTGTATCAGAAGATTAAAAAAAAAAGCCATAATTCTCATTCAACTCGAGTTGCTGTTGAACAAAGCTCTTTGTTACAACAAAGGCCTTGATAGTGAGCCCTTTACAATCCATTTGTTTCCTTTTGCTGTCAGAACAGGCGCCGTCATTACGTTAACTGAAAATGATCACCACTGTTTTGTAAGGAGAGCCACGTCACACACATCTGAACCCAGGGATCTGACTCAGATATCTGTGGTTAAACAACACATTTACAGAAATCTCCAAATAACATAAATGACAATAAAAGTGACTTCATAAAAACTGCATCTTCTGACTATTTAAGAATCATCTCTATGTATGTAAAACTTACTTTAGTTAGGTAGTTAAGTCCACCTTAACTTAAAGATGGACCTAATGTTAAATGTGGAAAAGTGGAAAAGTGATAGTTACAAAAGTATTTGCCCTCCTTATGAAACCCTCAGCAGCAGATGCTCTGCATAAGTGTTACAAGATTACCAAAACATTTCCTCTTGTGGGTGGGACGTTCCTGCAGCGGCCGTGCAAAGGTTGGATCTACATCTAAGGTACGACAGTCTGAATGTGCGGTGACGGAGTTAGAAGGTGCACTGACAAAAATGTCTAATTAATTTGTTAATAAACTGATTCAAATAAAATGACACTAATTTAAAATAAATTGAGAGTAAAAAAATGAAATCTACACTTCGCATTTCAGCCTGTTCTCCTGTCTGATGCTGTCATTACTGCTTCTTTGTCCTGAACATCTGCCAGCTCCACCAAGATTAATTTCCTTTTACAATCTTCACATTCTTCACATAGCGATTTCTTTCAGAAGTCCAACCCTTTCACATTACAGACATTCACCACGGCTGTGATTTAAAAAAGGTGATTTTTTTTCTCTTCACATTTTCAGAATATTCCTTTTTATTTTGCCCGTTGGTTAACACACCAACCCTGGACTTCACTCCAGAGCAAGTTAAATTAATAAAAAAATTAATAAAGTCGAAACAACTTCAGGATCCATCTGATGAAAAATCATAGATTCTTCTCCATCAGCCAAAGTGAGCAGCACTGAGTTTTCAAAAAGAGTGACTTTCCTCACTCTCTTCACATTCAAACTTTGCTGCAGCAGCAGCAGCCGTCCTCACACGCTGACATAAAAAACTGAAATCAAAGTGAGTTTGCAGGAGTAGAGAAAAGCAGTAGAGTCGAAGTGCGCGGCGGCTCCCTGGAGGACAGAGTACCACTATGTCTGGCACAGCGTTTCAACAGAAACACACCAGCATGGCTCAGCTGCGCCTGTGCCAGGATTCCCCTCTTAGTCCTCAAACATACACCGTGGTTGTTCTGGCTCTGTTCTGACACAAACACACTCCTGACTGGATTATTATCTTATTGATTAGGATCCATCTGAAACAGCCCCCCTTGGAAACAACAAATACAGTTTCTTACCTGCCTCTGGTACCTGCCCTCTTTTGTCAAATCACAAGTTTTGTGTCTTTTCTTCTCTCTGCTTCTCTCACTCTTTTCCTTCCCCTCCCTCTCTCTCCCTCTTCCTCTGTTTCTCTCTGTCCCAAACTCTCCCCTCCTTCTCTCTCCCTCTCTCTCCCTCTC
Source organism: Pholis gunnellus (assembly GCF_910591455.1). Taxonomy (NCBI): domain Eukaryota; kingdom Metazoa; phylum Chordata; class Actinopteri; order Perciformes; family Pholidae; genus Pholis; species Pholis gunnellus. Next base: position 17,478,012 of record NC_136529.1, on the reverse strand, counting down.
TCTCTCCTTTGGTGGACAAGCCTGCCTGTTGGGTTTGTGCCCTGGCTTTTTTTCCCTTGGAAGGTCACAGTGGTTCTTTCTCCTCCTTTGCTCGGCTCAGGGTTTTCATGTGTCTGAACTGTGTCACAGTTTGTCATCATCTTTTTGTTCTGTTGCAGCACAGCATGATATTGTTTTTTTCTCAAATAGACAAGGGTGCATGGTCATGTTTGCATATTTGTGTGTGTATGCACAAGCAACAGTTTCTATATCAAAAGTCTTTCAGAAATGCTGTGAACACTGCATCTCTGTTAGGGAAAGCCCAACTGTAATTACATGTCTTTTCAGTCTCCCACCCACCCCGCTATTGTTTTAGATGACTACACTCATACCCAGTCATGTGCTTTTCATTAGCAGCATCTTTTAGCTGATTTGCCAGCAGCTCTTCTGTGTCAGTTGAACATCCAGGAGGGGCTTTCTTCTATTCCAGCATCAGTAAACTCAAAAAGTCTGATTACTGAGGTCCAGCTACAGCATGGGAGTAGTGGAGGGTCTTTCAGGAAGTGGGGCTGTGTGATTAAAGTGTATAGCCTCTGTGTGTGTGTGTGTGTGTTTATGTGTCACTGGGGATTAGGTGGACATGTGTTTGGTGTCCTGCATTCCTGGAGAGTGAGCTGCAGCCGAAGGATAATGATGCAAACATGTGTGGGGAACAGTTTCAAGCTCACATGTACATGCGTGTGCCTCCTTCTCCCACTTTCCCTCGCTTTCTTTTCTCTTTTTTTTTTTGTATCACCTAACCGCACTCCTGTGTCCTCTTCACTCAGTCAACAGGGTTTGGTTACTGACCTCAGCTCGACCAAACATCTGGACTAGACTGGTCCCAACAAGGAAAGGAAGGTTACGTCAACAAATACTGTAGGACTCAGAGAGAAATGGGTCATTACAACAAATACGTCACTTTTTGGGTTGTTGCTTTCTCATCTTCTCCGCTACCATTTAAGAGCGGGTGCAAGAATCCTATTCAATGACTCACCTCCTCTGATCAACTGCAGTGACCTCATTTCTCTGTAAAGGTTTTTATTTTGTGCTGCCTGCAGGAACGACATCATTGGAAATAGCTGCTAATTAACAGCAACGCCTCGTGGTTTAATATTGTTTAGTAAATTACATTAATAATATACCATTATTAGAAATTAATTTAAAACAAAAAGTTAAATTTAATACACTTTAATTTAAAACAAAGGCGATTCTCTCAATGATGTGGTCTGCTACATATTGTTGGTATCCAGCTACTGTCTGGCATTGTGCTGACATTACATGTGACAGGTGTCTCTACAGAGGTGGTCAGCACATAAATGGGACAGGCCATTTAATACAATGAGCTTCCAACCAGGAACCTAAACAACAAAGGAGGCAATAGAGTGTGTGTCTGAGCCATATTAGTGAGAGACAGAGAAACACCAAGAATTACCAGTGCTGCTAATTTATTGAACAAGCAGTCTCATTAGGATAAGATGATGGCAATTTACTCCCATTATCCAGTCCAACAGATGGTGGATGCACTATATGAAGATAATGGCAAGTTATATCCAAATAAAGTAAGTTACCCATGCAAGTTTCTTTAAAATGTAATACAATTATTGTCATGCAAAGAACAATAATTTCTGTATAATCTGAGGTACCAGGATTTTTAGAAATACAGCTGTATAATAAAATCTAATCATTTGAGACACTGTTCAACAAATTAAATCATTGACCAACAACATGAAACTTATTTGAGTCTATTGTCATGTTTTTATCATTGACTGGCAAATCTTTGCAAAGATAAACAAAGATAAACTTTGCCTGAGCTGCCCGACTTTTCTTGACTTCAGCTTTGACTTGTGTGTTTGCTCAATGAGGTGCACCTGTTTTTCTTTTCTTACGGCTTAAAAATGTGTCCGTAATACTTTTGAATGTCACTGTCTGAAAAAAAATCATACCTACTTTCATCTTCCAACTGCTTAATTCTACTTACAATCACCTACATTTTCCCTTTCAAGTTGTTGCAGGACACAAGCCACAATGGCATCTTTAAAGAGAGTGTGTCTCCGGTTTAGGTCGTTAAGTTCTAGCACACTGTGTAGTCTACATGTAATGTGGTGCCTCCCCGTGCAGCCTGTGCCCATCAACTCATGATTTATCCATCATTTTGCACACACTTTGCATGTATCCGCCATCCAAGGAATGCATTTTTAATTATTGTGTTTTACTTTTGTATTTATCAGCTTACGTTAGAAGTTTGAACGTTTGAACTATGTGGTTTGGTTTTGCATGTGAAAAGAGTCACATGGGCTGTGGAATGTAACTGTTCAGTCTGCAGCATTCAAAGAAGCTGGACAGAGGTGGTTGGATGTTAGTGCTCGGTTTTTCAGGGCTCGGTTCATCCTCTTGATGAAAGAAGAGAGATATTTATGGGGCAGAGACTCCGCTTGTACTGCAGAAACTCTTTAAGCAGCAGTCCTCACTGCTATTACATACTGCAGCAGATGTTTTCCAAACTGATGGAGAGAACGAGGCGGGAGCAGGCTCCAGGCCAAAATGACTTGGTGTGTATAATAATCTGAGAATGTTCAGAGAACAGCCTGCTCTGTCATCTACAGAGAAAACTGCATGATTGAGCCGTTTGGTGTAGAGGAGACGTGTATGATCTTCAGCCAGAAATGTTCCCGGAGGAATTCTAATATTCTCCCCAACATTTTCCGACAACTTTCGATACAGCATCCGCTGTGTATACATTCTAAATTCTGCGGGCCCCACCCACGGTCTCCTCTCCAAAGTAAAGCCAAACTCTTAGCAGTCTTTCATATGTTTGCGCTTGAAAAGTTTCATGCACGTATTGTCTCAAAAATCACTTTATGATTTCACAAATTACATTATTCAATCATTAATGAACTTTGGTGTTAGGGCTGAGTGATATGGAGGATATCAAACTTTATATTTTAGACCAAATACCTCTGTATTGATATTGCAAGGATATTGTAGAGTTGACCATTGATGCTTTCACAACATATTTGTGTTGTAGAACAAGTGGGCAAAGACAAGTAATAAAACAGCTAAAACAGTCTGGTAAGTGCAGAAAACTACATCACTTTACTGTAATGCAGCATTTAAAACTATTAAAAGACAGCACTTTCTTTTTTACAATATTACAATATCCAAAATGTTAACAATATCTAGTCTCATATCACAACATCAATATAATATCGCTATATTATCCAGCTCAATATGGTGTTTAAAGGAAACAAACAAGCTCAGCACACCGATAGGCTTATCTACCACAGACAAAGTGCACAGAGTTTATTACACATTATGACACTGTGCATACCACTGTCCATCAGAGGAGACAGGTAGCTGGAAGGCCCTTTGTGTATCTACAAAGTAAAAACTATGACATCATCATTATAACATGGGTAAAATTAGGTAAAAGGATTCTGTCAGTCAGATAAATGCGTGTGAATTACTCACTTCTAATATATTCAAGCCATGTGTCTGAATGAAAATGTTGTAACACACACTGAGCACCGTCAGTGACTGTGGATCCTAATGGCAGCTAATGAGAGTGAGAAGCATTACATCATGCATGAAATCATACTAACTGAAAAGTACTCGATCAAGTAAGCGTATTAGTAAGCGAGTCCAGAAGGAAGCCACCTGGATGGTGGACATTTCCAAATCAAAGCTCATCCGTCACGCACTAAACCAAACATTATCCAGCTGAGACAGGCTTCAGCCCACATGCTGTTTGCACACAAACTGATGCGTTTCAGCTTGGTGAGTGAGAGAAGTGACTTTTGCTACATTTTTGGAATTCTTACTTCTTTTTTTGGGATTGGATATCAAACATTGATTCAAAGCTGAATTCAAAATGCTCTTTTTTCTCTTTGTATGTACTGATGAAATACATTAGGTTGGTGTGAAGTGATTGTTTTATCATGTCAGAAGACTTGATGGAGCCAACTGGTGAAATCTTGGTTTATTCAAACTGCAATAAATATACAGTACAGGGTTTACATGTCTTTTAATTTTTTTAAAAACACCCGACACTTGTCAGAACGGTTTTCATATGTGGTTCATGGATATACAATATGACGTGGATACGGCACGCAGTTCAGCCTTGCTCCCAATTTTGCTCAGCGGCTACTCACGTTATTGCACCAAAAAGCTTGTCAGCATCGACCACCATCATAAAAGAGACGTCTGTAAAACTGTTGACAGGACACCTCAAACTGCAAACAAGGTCAATTATGACTCTTTCAGTTGGGATTTTTGATTCGAGGCTTTACATTTGTAAAAATGTCCTTGAGCTGAGAAAAGTGATTTAAAAATCTGTGACGTCATCACAATGTAAAGTCGATGGGCCGAGCAGGAACTCCCAGCAGTGCCAGCAGGTGAAACACTCCCGACATATTTAGTTGGCTGCATGCCCTGGAAGTAAACTGGTTTACTAGGGTTTTGAACTATAAACTTTTCTGGCATATGCCCCAGGTGAACAATTCTCATTGGACTGAATATGCACCATCTTGGGGTCTGGTATCTAGTTTAAATCCATGATGGATGTCGGCTTTAATAACAAGAGACTATCTTGGGATCACACTAGCCGCGACGCCAAATGAAACGGGGGGGGGGGGGGGGGGGCCTCCTCCCTTCTTCCAATCACCTACTTCCGGGGTGCCTTCGCTCTGACCACACCCATCTTCTAGCTCTGCCTTTATTATGATCTCATCTACACACCTGTAAAGTCTCGTGACTGCATCTTGCATGGCTGCGCAACTGCGGTGACAGAAATATAAACACATGACAAATTATGCTTTTTGGGAAGCAGGGACATTTTCTGCTGCAATACCACTGGAAAAAAGGCTCATCGTCGGCGCCGTATCCAGTTCTTATCATACATCCATGGGTTAACTTGGGGCCCAGAGAAGAGTAGAGACATTTACCCAGATGGACTCTTTTAGATAAAAAGGGAAGCACAAGCTTACCATATGCTTCAAGGTATGATAGATGGTAGTGGTGCAGTACAGCAGTATGTGTGAGAGTGTGTGTGTGTGTATTTGCAAGTATCCATATTGCGTTGGGTAAGCTGCATGTGTTTCACATATGAGGCTCTGTCGGTACTCAGTGAAATATGGAATGTGTGATACAGACTCCATAAACAGTCGAACTGTCTTCTCACACGCAACGCACATCGTCCACACACACACACAAACATTCAGTTTGGACATTGAACTCCACATCTTTCACTTTTAACCCACCCACACCTCTCTTAATGATTAGTCAGCAAGCTGAGAACATCTTTCATTGGTGCACAGGGATTGTGGGAAAACATCAGGAAATGGTGTCACAAACTTTTCAGCATTTGACAAAACTCTGCAAACAGAGATTTAAAGAAGGATTGCAAACAAACCAAATCCTCTTTATCTTAGATTAGATATTATTGTATTGTATTATTACAAAATAAATAAATAGATGTGAGAGTAAAAGCTAGATTTGGCATTGGTGCCAAAAATGTATATTGCTCATTCTTTTGGCTAAAGCCCGTTGTCTCAAGAACAGAAGATTATGTGAAGATTATGTACATTACTGTAAGCTCGTGGCCATCATTATTTCTAAAATTGTGTTCAAAAGTTGATTGCTGTCAAGAAATATTGGCCTTCTCTCTTTTGCAACAAAGCGTTGTTACTGCACTGTATGTTGATGACTTTGTGAAATAGAAGTAAAAGAAATAGAAGACGGCAGAATCATCATCCGTGTTCTGTGCGTGTTTATGTGTGTGTGTGTCTAATGAGAGGGCTGGAGGTCTTAGACTTGCTTGTAAACAGGCCTGTGAATGAATCTAACGGCTCCCTCAGTCATCTAGCCAAAACCACATGTACCATACAAGCCTGTGTTAGATTTGTGGATGATTTCTCCGCCCAAATACAAACAGACTCTTCACACAGCTGGGAGGTCCGAGGCTCTTTGCAAACAATTCCTCTTTAAGAGTCAGTTGGTCCTGCAAACCAGGACCAACTGACTGTCCAATAGTTTTGGTTGAGAGTTATTTGTTGAACATAGATTTTAAAGATTTTAAAGAAAAATCAAGGCATTGAATCCTCAAAGCTAACCCCCCAAAAAGTACACTATTTTCCCGTTTAGTGACCTGTATCCACTTGAACATCTTGACCTGCCAACCAGAACTGAAGTCAGTCATGATCTTAGCACAGCAACAAAAAACACTCAAACTAGCCAACGTTTGCAGGTCAGTAACCTAAAATCTCTAAATGTATCTATACTGCCAATATTCTTTCTTGATGAGGATTAATTGAGACAGAACTGCTAACATTTGCCAAGCTGGTTAATTAAATAGAACAAGGTCCAATACTATCTGTTTTCTATGAAGACATAGACGATAATAGAATTAAGAAAAAAAAACTCTGCTAAAATGTGTTAGCTTCTCTTGCTAAGATCAACCATCTCCAGCACATAATGTTAGCATTGAAGTTAAAATTAGCTTGGCAATTTAAGTTAAGTTTGTTCAAACACCAGCAAAAACATTAAAATGATCTCTGTCAAGTAATTGCAACTAAATTATCTGATGGTGCCATTTACTGAAGTCGGCATTAATTCATTTCTTTGGGCCAAAACAAGTTAAAATAACGAACGTGTTGAACACCTGATGAGTAGCTATGTCCAATATTCAATCTCCGTTTTGCTCTGTTTTGTTCTCTACCAACTCCTGAGGGAGAAATCTGGATCATTAGCTGCTCAAAGTGCCACTATGTTCAGTAAAAGTGTGAAGTAAAAAAAAAGTTACTGGCCGTAAAATCAAAACAGCTGAAAAGGCGCTGAAATGCTCCGTAGAGCGGAGGGGAACTGTAGTGTCAGGTCATGACTCTCTGTGGGTTCAGCAACCCCTTTCAAATTGAACAAAGATACATTTTCAGTTGTTAATATAAAGAAGTATTAAAAGCTGACATAACACAATACATAACACCAAGTCTCTCATAACCCAGGTCCCAGACTTCTAAATCTGTCTCTATTTTAAGCAATGTCAATTCAGTTTTTCCAATTACAGAGTAAATCAAGAGGCAACGCGGAACCATCTGCAAATATTAGCACTGCTAATACAGACCAGACAGCAGTGGATACAATTAGAATGAGATTCAAAATAACTTTTGGTGGTTGGACCCGTTCATATCTGACCTGTAGATTATGTTGTACTCATAGAGAGTCTGTGTGCAGAGGGATACGAGGGGTCCTGAGCTCCTCTGTGTTGCTGTTATGACACTGCAGGGACATTCATTGCAGTTTGTTTTGACTGATGGTTTCCAAAGCAGAGTTTAGTTCACAAGAGAGGAATGGCCAGAGCTTTAATGATTCCACCAGTTAGAGTTTTGTTCTGTTTTTAAATGGCTGCAAAGATAATCCCCCTGACTATGACGCTTTATTAGAGGTAAGTTGTAAACTAACATGAATTACTGTCTTTCTTACAATCCAAATTATTATCTGAGGCTTGAAACCAGATTAGAAATACTTCACAATAATAAACAAATTGAAGCTGCTATTTTTAGATGAGATTGTTGTCTACCAGTTTCAACATTTCTTTATTATAATCTTTTCGATCCATTTTGCATTGTTCCACTATATTTAGATCCTTTTAGCTGACCAAATCAGTGAGCCTGGAAGTAGAAAACATGTTATTAGCTATCTGCTGTTAAGGACAATGAACACCTCAATGCCTTGCGGTTCATTTAGTCAGTTGTTCCGTCCACTGGGATCTCTTGTCCTTCTGGACCTTCAGTGCCTGCTCTTGCAGCCAGCTTGCAATTCCTGAAAACCTACATCTGTGTCTTCCCAATTGGTTGGGAGACACTAATGAGGGTTCACCAATACCGATTGTGTACTGCACAATATTTCAAATGTGTTTTCATTTATTATACCAATATTGTGCTGATATATCTGTTTCTCATATTTGATCACTGTGCTTTGTATGTCTCTGAAAGGGATGAATGCCACAGGAGTCGGGTTTATGCGTGCGAGGACGACCTAATAGAGTCCAGTAAAACAAAGAAAAATAGAGAGCACAATACAGTTTGTCATGAACTGTAGCTAATGTATAGTAAATGGATGGACTTGTAGTAGCGCTTTTCTAGTCTTCCAACCACTCAGAGCGCTTTAACGCTGCGTCATTCACCCATTCATACACTGATGGCAGGGAAGGTGCCGCCTGCCCATCAGGACTATCTCACCATTCATGTTCTCCTTTATAAATATCACATTTATAAAGGAGAACATACCAGTAGCCATAAAAGACAATGGTCAGAACATTAACCAGTTAAAACGTTATTTTTATGTAGCGCTGACCTCCATAAAAGGTCAGAGTAGTTGATAATATGCTCTTTCAATTTATTGGCGAAAGTTAAATTGATACCTCTGTCATACCTGTGCTTTATATGATGTTATAGCCAGTTAGCTTAGCTTAGCATATAGACTGGAAACATGGGAAAACAACTAGCCTGGCTCCGTCCAAAGGTAAAAAAGAAAAGAAAAGCCGGTCTTCTAAAGCTCCCTTATTAACATATTATAACCATGACTCATCATGACTTCATATGTACCCAACAGACTGCCAGCTGGTTGTCATTGGAACAACCTTAGATAAACTTTTACGGTGAATCCCCGTCCCTGAAAGAAACTATGTGTTAGTGACTCTGGTATACGTGGGTCCAGACATAGAGCAGGTCAGACCAGACCAGCAAACACACTCGCGGCATTTAAAAGACGTGTTGTCACCTGGAAAGTATAGTAGTGGCTTTAGTAATGATACGCTACGCACGCACACAAAAGATATGCGGTTTAAAATGGAAATGTAGTAGTGCGGACATGGCCTAAAGCGCACAGCTGCATCAACAACAACTGTGACCAAGCCCTTCTCTCTCTCACACACACACACACACACACACACACACACACACACACACACACACACACACACACACACACACACACACACACACACACACACACACACACACCTACACACACACACACACACACAAAATCAAACTCTCACACACGTCAGCACTGAAAGGTGTGGTCAACACAATTAGCTAAAAAGTGAGTTGGATTCTGTTTGCAAGTTTCTGACAAAAAAACAAACAACCACAACAAGCTATAATTTTGACTCCCATCATTAGTCGTTGTCAACATTTGTTGTCACAGAGAAACGTGCGTCTCTCCACAGTCGGTCAGGTGGACGCTTCCTTCAACAGAATAAACTGTGAGAGGGCATCAAGACAAAATGCAGGCTTGAAAAACAAAATACAGAAATGTTACACACAAACTGTAAGTCAACCAAGATACAAATCCTTTAATGCACCGTTAAATGTCAAGGTAACAAAAATGGCACAGTACTGAAACATCTGCTGCTGGCACATTAGGATCTGTCCGGTCTGTATTTGCTCCTTCCATTACCTGAATTTAACTCTGACCATATTTAACGGTGAATAATGGCTTGTTTCTACACTATGCATATTAGATAGCAACTTGTTTGTACATAATATAGCTACATACTGTAAAGAACTGTATGGCAATAAGGTTTAATCTAACATTATCTATTGTAAGTCTCCCTGACGATGAGGATGAAGAAGATAATCTTCCCTAAAGAGGTTGGTAACGTGTCAAATACCTTTTTTTTTTTTTACTTGTTTTCTATCGTAAATATTTACTCAATTGTATGATTACATTTGACATAAAAAAGGCTGTTATGTGAATCACTGTTGTCTCTAGATTGCTTGTATTTCAGGTATTGACAAGCTTCAGTTTGGGTCGACAACACTGGAGAAACCAGCAAGAGTGAGATTGATTTTTGAAAGTATTCAACAGAAGAACCCAGCCCAGTGTTGCCAACTCCTTTCCAATAAAGTAGCTAGCAGCACTAGCTCCAAAAGTGGCTAAATGTAGCAAGAAAGTCACTATGTAGGCAAAACTGACAGCCCGTTAGTTCAGGTCTCCCTCCAAAGGCACTACCCCAAAATAATCATGAATGTCAATAACAAACGTGGCTGTTGTTAGTACTCACAGCTGTCAAGATAGCAGCTTGTGGAAGACTCCGGAGACGTGCAATGAGCGCACGGGAAGTGTGCTCACAGGCAGGCAGGTAAGCCGGGGCTTATTACAGTCCTGGGACAGCCAGAGATTTGTATTCTTATTTTTTGTCAAAGCATTTGTAAAGAGAATTTCAGCAAATATAACACATTTTTCAAAAATTAGCTGTGCAAACCACATTTCACGTTTAAAGGATGATAGACAACCATTTTCAAATCAAAGTTTAATGTAACAATATTTTGCAAAAAGGGCTTTATTAAATGTTTTGTCAGAACATTTGTATATTCCATGTGTGGATTGGTGTGGCTGTTTAACACTGTGCAGATAACTGAGTCAGACTCTTTCATGACAAAGCTACTGAATTTTGCCATTCATACATGTTTCCTTTGCATAACTCAGTTTAAGCAGAGCACATTGTTCTCTACAGTCAGAAATTAGAGGTTTTGTCACAGTTCCTATTCGGTAATAACTTACAGATGTGAGGAGGCAAAACTTGGAAAAAAAGGAATGAGAGAGAGAGAGAGAGAGAGAGAAAGAGAGAGAGAGAGAGAGAGAGAGAGAGAGAGAGAGAGAGAGAGAGAGAGACCCAAAGGAATGGTGGTATGAGAAATGTTTTGATCAGGGCTTTTGGCATTATGATCAAATAACAGTGGATTAGTGCACATGTTCAAGCTTTGGCATCTTTTGAAGGTAGGTTTTCCTTTCAGTGCCTGGGTGTGTATCTACATATTAAAGACACGATGCATTCAAGTCTTAAAGCTGTAGATGCAGGCTGAGTTGTTTGACTTCACTAGTGACGAGTTGGCTAGCAAAACAAAAATCTTAGGTTGGGTCACGTTTTCTTTCTAGATGAGGTTGGCCACTGACATATGTTGTTGCATATTCAGAGAGTGGATCAGATGTAAATACTTTCAAGCACTCGCAGGCAAAAGACCCAGTCAGATGGCAGCTGTTGGTAGGACATTTTGTTTCCCTCCAATCGTAGGATCTTCATCCTGGAGTAGGAAAGAGGTCCCCACTCTCTGCAGAAACTGGTCACATTGAACTCTGCGGTGAACAGACAGGAAACAGACAGGAATTATATACAGACCATATTTCCTTGTTATAAACTCATTATTTACCAAAGTGACAGCCATCTGCATTGTCAAAGCATTGTAGACACTAAACCAGTGAAGTCAGCTTTGATTTCACACCACGTACCATGTGTTGTTCATTATATATTTTTGATAAACTACTAAAATGAAACGCTTTAATCCCATCATGACATTTGCCTTACCAAAGAGGGTCTGTACGGTCTGCAAATGTTTCTCTTCTGCTCACAGAGCTTTCATTTCCTGAAAGTCTTGCAGGTGCTGTGGTGAAAACGGAGGATGAGGAAACCACAACGCCCTCTTTTGCTTTCTCACTTCATTTCAGTAGTAGAGGCTCCCTCAGCCCAGACTGTAGGCTTTGGCAGACAAGAATCGCGGTAGCAGTCATGCTGCTAGCTAGACGATGAGGTGTGTGTTGTTGTAAAAGTGTTTTGCCGTCTGTCTGTGCCGCTGGTACACAGCCCCTCTGTCTGCTGCTTCACAGATTGAGAACATACTTTCACTTTGCCAGAGCCCATGAGCCAAAATTGCATGCCAGGTCATTGCTGACGGATGGTCTTGTGAGTCAAAAAGGCCACATGTCTGCTGCAATGTTATTAGAATCCTATTGGCCAAAAAAGGCCAGAGCGATGGGAAGCAGACAGCAGAGAGAGAGAGAGAGGAAAGAGGAGACCATGAAGAGGGGAACAGCATGTGCTTCTGGCTCATCTGGCACTCTTACCTCTGAATCCAGCACAGATGTTTTCATACCACTCTCCTCGCTTCTCTGCTAACCTACTTTACCCTCAACCAGCCACACAATATTCCCTCTCCTCCACCGTCCTCTGGCTTCTTGTCTTTCCATGTCTCCTATTTGTCCCTCCCCTCCCTTTATTCTCTCTCTCCTTCAATATCTGACTCGCCTCGCCTGCTAGCTGCCCAATCCCGAGTCCGTATGCAGTGATGAAGGCCGGCTGTGTTGGAGGCCTCTGGGGCTGTGCGGGTTTCTCTCTCGTCCCAGTCACATTTTCCACATTTCTTCTTCTCCCTCACAATATGGTTTAGGTGTCAGAACTCTCCAGGTGTTCAACCACATAACTCACTTATATCTTACTTTGCTGTCACAAGAAATGAGTGTTTTGTTGAATTGTAAACTGGAGGAATGTGTGCACATGTGTAGGAAATTAACATTTCAAAGACATGAAGTCAGTGAGAAAGTTGACTGCCTTTTGTGTCTGTGTGTCTGTGTGTCTGTGCATGTTTTCTTTGTGTATGCATGCACCTCACCTTGTATTTCATTGGCCTCCAGGTAGAGGTACTGCAGGGTGGTGGGGACTGTGGGAATGGTTTTAAGTCTGTTATAAGAAAGGTCCAGTTCCACCAAGCTGGAGAAGTTGAAGACCTGCTGGTGGACGTCGCTGCTCTGCAGACCACAGTGACTTAGACGAAGATGCTTAAGGTTGAGGAATCCCCCAAAACTGTCTTCACCCAGTCCAGAGAGAGTGTTATTGGACATATAGAGCTGCTGGACAGAAGGGGGCAAATGTCTGGGGACAGCTGAGAACAAATTCCCACCGAGGTCCAGCAGGTTCAGAAGGAACAGACCTGCAAGATGAGGGGAAAACACCCCCCACACACACTAAATATTAATACTGACAAATTTGTACGACGTATAGAATGAGTTAACATTGTCAATGTTAAATGCCAGCAATGTTCACTGTTAATCAGACTGTTCTGAACAGTCTCAGGGCCAAACAACTACGATTACAAAAACAAATTCACCTTCATCACAGGGCAAATATTTCAAAACTGTCATCTTAACACGTATAGTAAATGGTTCAGGTACTTGTAACAGCTATCATGTTAGTTGCAGTAGTAATCATTGACACATCAAAATGCATTCATTGAAATATTAGTACTGACTGCACACAGCAAACTGATGTGTTCTTATGCTTTGCCTTGAAAAAATGTTATTCTTTACAGGCTTTTAAATTGTGTTTTATTTGCTTACTTTTGATTTTTAGTATCAACATATCAAATAAAATTATGACAGAATGTGAGATGTTGTTATGCGTTACATATTTGAAATTAAATCAAATCACTGTTGAATTAAACAGCTGCTTGACTCCCACCACGAATAACTACTTAGGTAAAATGGACACTTGTAGCCAGCAACAAAGGGAAAAACATGAAGAAGTACTATAGTTATGTTTACTGTATTGTTGTTTTTTTTGCACAATGTGAACAGGTACGTAAAAGCAGGACTCTCTCACTTTCCACCCCAATAGATTCTGCATGTGTAAAGAAAGGAAATGACACATTACTCTACCTTTGAGGTCCCCCTCTGTGATGATTTGCAGTCTGTTTCCCTGCAGCAGCAGCAGTGTCAAGTTGTGCAGGTTCTGGAACGCTCCAGGGCTGATGCTTCTGATTTGGTTGTGGGCCAGTCGCAGCTGCTTGAGTCCAGTTGGTAGAGTGCTTGGCACTGATCTAAGGTGGTTGTGGTTGGCAAAAAAGTAGCTCAGCTGGGTCTGGTTCTGCAGCGAGACCAGATCCTGCAGCTGATTGTGGTCCAGGATGAGCCAGCGTAGATCAATAATGTTGGTCAGAAAAGAGGAGGACAAGGACGAGATGTTGTTGCCCTGGGAAGAAAAGGAACAAATGCCGAACGGATTTTGACTTTTCATACTTTTACAGTTAGAATTAAACATACAGTATAGTGCAGTGGAGGTCAGCCACTGTGGGAAGTGTACAATGTGAACAAGAACTGAAAAAAACACAGTGGGTTAATAGCAGACCGTTATAAAGACAACATGCGCTCAGTTCCCGTGTCAGTGTTTGTTCTACCTGAAGGAACAGGTATTGAGTTCGGTCCGGCAGGCGGTCAGGGGTGTCTGCCAGACCTCTGTGGTCACAGTAGAGCGCCGTGGGCCAGTGGATGGGGCAGTCGCACTGTTGAGGGCAGGCCTGGGGGTTGTTGGCTCGAAACCAGGCCGCGTCCATCCGTCCCTGCAGGCTCATCACACTGGGCTCACCCAGCAGGCGATTAACCCATAGAGGAAAACCTCCATAGTCGATGTCAACTACATCAGTGGCTAAGGCAGAGTCGAAAACACACAGCAGCAGCAACACAGCACAGCACAGGAGAGCCATAGAGACAGCTGGTGAGATATTATGTAATCCTGCAAATTAAACAGAAACAGAAAGACAAAGCAATTTTTACAATCAATTTAGTCAATTTACTAAACATGTCATGATGAGCTTGGTTTTATAAGGCTGTGAAAGTTGTATAATGTATTTTGGCTCTATCGAGCTGCATTGAGAATAAGGGTTTTCATTTTTAATATTAACGACTGTTAGCTAGATAGACAGACATTCACATTTCACTGAGGATGAATCCAAATGACCTTGTTGATCTCATGACTTTACTTCTAGTGCCACCAGCAGGTCAACGTTTCTACTTATCCAGTAGAACATATTGAAATCTACCACATGAATTGTCAAGAAATTGAGTACAGATGTCCATGTCCACCTCAGGATAAATTGTAATGACTTTAGTGATCCTGTTTTTTAGACTCTTTATCAATCTCCTGTCTCTCGCAAAACCCCCACTTTGCTGGGATGCTCCTTTAAAGAAATGACGCAACCCTTGGGCTCTGAAAATCAAGATGAAAAATAGTTCAGTTCAACAAGGTCACTTTTTTTTTTTTTATAGCAGCCTCTCTCTATGAAATGTGTTAAAGAATTAGAATTAGCCTAAATAAATGCAAATAACATGGCACTGATTTAAGTGCAGCATGAATTGAGATGGCTGCCTTTGCACAACTACTTCTAACTTCTGAGTATGAGGGGGAAGAATAGATTACTTTTCCCTGCATGTACAGCTGTATATGATTACGGTAATACCCACAAAGCTGTCCACACAAACACACACTGGCAGACAAACACAGACTCTCAGTATGACAGTTTGTGAGAAAGGTTTGCCTCATCGGGAAGTTTGACTTTCAGCATGTTTGCAATTTTGCAGTCTTACAGTACGTGCTTAAAAGGTTTCCAAGAGATGAGCAACGTTATGCCATCTCGCCTCATCAAACCAACTGTAATTAAACAGACACACAGCATAGATTTATACTTTTCCAGTCTTGCCTGCCTTGCAGAAGAGAGGAAATGGAAGCAGAGGATAAACCAACAACAGACTAACACTTACCTGTTTGATCAGAATGGAGACAAGCTGTCTTAAATTCCCGTTGAAACCCTCGGGAGCTGCATGGAACTTTGGGTGCATGTGCGTGTGTGTTTTCAAGCTACCGGCGATGTTTACCGCTGTCTGATACATTCCTCTTCTTCAAACGCTGCCCACATCCCAGACCCCAGACCTCCTCCATAATCTTCCCTACCTCACTTCTTCCTTATCCCTTCTGTCAGCTCTTGGTTACAATTGAACCCACAACATTTGGTGGCAACGTGTTTGCTTGTACCATGGTGATAAAATACACAAAAAGACTGACTAGAACTGCGGAAAAAGCGAATGACAAGGAAGGAAAATAAATTATGGCAACTGGGTTTAGATTCTGAGTTTTCAGTGAATATGAGAAAGTTTTGATCAGCATTCAAGTATGGTGCATGTGAATGTGTGTGTGCGTGTGAGTCTGGGTCTCCAGTATTTGTTCTGCCTGGAGGCATTCAAGCCACAAAGTACCTGGGGAGCCAAGGAGACCATTCTCTGTGTGTGCGTTTGTGGGTGTGTTTCCTTGTGTGTGTAACCTTGTGTGTGACTCTGCATGTGCGTCCATCTGTATGCGTTTGACTGTGCGTGTGAGCGGAGCAGAGAAAAGACGAATGGTGGAGAACAAGAGGGAAAAGTGAGGATCGTATTTCCCATCAGAGCATGGACAGAGCGTCCTCTAGGAAAAACACATGGAATGACACCCACAATGGAGCCAAAATAGTAATGAGTGCCTGTAAGTGTGTGTGTGTGGGGGGAACAGTTTATCTTTACACACAATTTACTAATGTGTAGGTAATCAAGAAGTCAATACAAAGGAATACTGTATGTGTTTGTAGTTAAGTTCAACTCATAGATGCTAACATGGACAACGCTAACAGGCTGATTCTAAGCAGGTATAATATCAACCATGCCCACCATATTAGCTTGTTAGCATGCTAACATTTGCTATTTAACATTAAACACAACTTACAGCTGAGGTGGATGTGAATGCCATACCACTAGCATGTTTAACACAAATAAAACAGTATAATTTTCAATGTCACATTGTGTTACCCTCACTCCTGCTGTTCCTATAGGATTTCTTGTCAAACTGTATCAGATTTATTATCTCTGCCAGAAGATTATGTGCTGGGTTGTGTGTGTGTGCATGCATGTGTGAGTGTGTGCATCTATCTGTCTGTCTGTCTGTCCAAAGCTAATCTTGTGGAGTCCTGCAGTGTGTTCGGCTAACAGAGCTAACAGCTAACACAGCAGAACAGATTGTCTGTTCAGAGATGAGAGCGTATTTGTTGCGTAAGACATGCCAGTGAAAAACACATCTGATACGCTCACAGTTCCGGAGACCGGTTTAAATTGATTCAACGTCACCCATTAACTTATCGTGGCTTAATCAATTGGAATAGTTGCCCAGTTTACACACATCAAACCTACAGCAAATTCTCATTCAACTCTCATTTAATAATGCATTACTTATGCAGCTGATCAATAGCTCGGTGTTAGTAATGTACATTGTTTTGTTCTTGTTCGGCAGTGATGGCACTTGAGGCTAATTCTAAGACTAATTCATAAAAAATGATGGTGAAGTGAATGAACAAGAAATGTAATGTTAAGAAAATGTGTATGACCGCTTTCCTAATGTAAAACAATTAGAGGTGAACAAATGTGATGTTGTATAAAGTATGTATATGATGGATTTCAGGCCCCAGGAAAACTAGCTGGTACCATTGATATAAGATAATGAGGATAAATGAATACCGAGTGCACTTTATAGTTGCAACTGATTTCTAACTGGTTGAGTGAAGGTTTCTGGAAACACAAGTAGAGCTGGTATACACGGGGTGTCAACAGCAGCCGGTTGGCAGCTCCTCACCATCCTACACACAGTCTGCTCTGTCTCCATCTGATTTTCTCATAAGGAAATGGAAAAGGCGTTCTTCCATCATCTGCTGGCTCTAATCCCTCTGCTGCAGAATAACACCGTTCACGGAAACATTACATGCCCTGCCCATGAATATCCACTGCACTCATACATCCTGTCACTGCTAACTGGAATTCATTTGTATGCCTCATGAATATTTCCTCTGTGATTATAAAAAAAGTGTTTTGCTTTACTGCCACATTTCAATTTGAATTATTGACACGTAATACAATTTTGACCCAATGTGTGCTGGGATAGGCTCTAACCTCCCAAATCCACACAGGATAGGTGGGTACAGAAATTGAACGGATGGGTGGATAAATAGAGACATTTTCATTTTACTTATAACAAATGAAAGCTGAGGAAGAAGGAAGAAGAGCTAAATGCTAAATTAAATTAAAAGGGGGTGACGTTTTTGAAGGGAGTCAGACTCAAACGTCAGTGGCTTACGAGCAACAGTTGTGAGATACAAACTGCAGACTCAAAGAAGAACTGAAATAAAACCCACATCTATTGTAGTGAGATGCTCACAGGCAGACAGAATGAAAGACAGAGTGGGAAAGCCACACTCTCATAACGCTGATACAGTCACTGATTTCATCTTATAAAGAATGACGCTGCAGCAAACCGCTTTCTTCAGGATCAAATCTAACAATCACCTGACTGACACTCATACCAACGAAGACAGGTGTGGTCAGGAGAGATCTGAGGGCAATCGGCGTGATTGGAAGGCCACATCTAAAAACCAACAAGCACAAACTAGAGACAAACAGGATAAGAATCCAAATAGATAATATCTTTAAGCTTACATTTAATTTAACCAATGAATCCACAAAAATACAAATCTATATCTACACGTTAAATGTTTCAGTTCAGTAATTTAAAAGGTTCAGTAATTTAACAGCGCTAAGTGCGAACAACCGCAACAGTGCTGAGATAGTAGCAAAGGGGCATTACGCTTCAGCAATGATGCTGTGGGTCAGCAAGTTTTAAGTTAATGTGAAATGGTTTTACTAGCCCACTACAAAGACCCCCATAATTATTGCAAACACAATACACTAAATTTAACCTATAATACATAACTCTTATTCAAGAGATTGTAATCTCCAAATCTATAGCACAGGAAACAAAAGACAATTTACTTTGAACACCAATTCTGTATGAATAATAATCATAAGTTTCAAATACAGCATTAAAACGGTCTTGTTATTGTTATCAATAGACTACTGATGCTATGTAAAAGAAGAGCCAATCAAAGCTGGTTATGAGGTCTTAATGTAAGTCTGTGCCATAATGCATGGAAATACAATGACGGGAACTCTGTATCATTATGAAAATGAAAAAGGAGCAACCTCAAAACACACAAAAAAGCTTTTAACATGAATGCTTTCATGCCACTCATTATTATCCTCCAGTATTGCTAATGGCACCAACGTTAAACTAAACCTGTATAAAAAGTACAGTAGCAAGTTTACTTTGAACAGTATGAACAAGAAGTCATCCAGTGACAGCTACACAAAACAAATATGATGTGACACACATTACCAACAATAATATGACGTCAATGCTTATGTAACTGCTGAGAAAAGCAATAAAACAATACAAAGCATTTCCCAAAGCAGAAATTGCCTTCAGGTGGTTTCCTGTTTGAGGATATGCTGAACCTGCCAGCTCTCAAACAGGTTGTAGGAAATTGTAAGGGCACGCCTAAAGCTGATCCCTGAAAACCACAAATACTCCATAATGACAATGATTCATGCTTCACCTGCACTGCATTAGTGTTCGGCTGTATGTCTGAAGACATTTTGAGGGAAAGCTGGTCACGTGAAACATTACCAATGATTATATGTAAATATAATGTGCAGTGTGCCAACAAAGGCAGGATAGAAGAAGACTGCTAGCAAGAAATATTTTTCAAAAGTTATGGTGAGTAACATAGAATACAAGCATGACTTCTGTTTATTGTCAAGAAAACTCAACAGGGTACCTTTATGTTAGGTTCAACCTTAACCTTGGAAATAAGAGTTGAAAAAACAATCTCATGTTGAGGTCCATTTATTAGCTGTTCTGGAGTTCCATTCATATCACATGATCCTCATCATCAGATGGAAAGTTTGCCAAGTCAGATTTTCACCTTTTCAGAGCAATTTAAAACCTGCAATAACATTTTTTGGGCCATTTGGGGACAGCACTGACATATTAAGTTGACATACGGTTATTCAAACATCGAGAATAGTGAACCAAACAGCCACAAAAACCTGCTCTGACCTTAAAACGCTCGTTAGAGCTGTAAAGTACTGCAGAGGCTGTGGTCATTATACATTGGTTATATAAAAACATTGATTATATAATTATATTATCTTATTACTTTGAGGAATTTTCATTCATGTTGTCATAATTGTTTGTTTTTGTCTGTGTGTTCGTGTGATTTTTTGTTTTTGTTTTGTTTTAACATAACTGGACTTGAAGTGAGAGGATTTCATTAATTGTTGCCTAAATGTTGTTGTTTTGAGCCTTTATTAGTTTCCTCTTCCACCTCAATTGTTTTTCCTCATCTCATAATTTCACTCACCATCTGCTGACTCAATCTGCCCCTCAACAGTTCTTGTTTTTGACACTAGATGGCACTGTTTTCTTTGTAATCAACATCACGCACAAGCTTGCTACAGGTTGGGAGAAATTAAGGTAAAGGTCTTTGCAAATGTTTATTGTACAATTACACATTGTTCAATAATAATTTGCAGTTGTTTGTATTGTACACTTATTGTACAATAATACATTGATACCAATACATGATATATTGTTCCAGGAGATGGGATGTATTAATGCAAAGAAAAGACTGAAGAGGAAGAAATATAAGGCTCGACTCCAATTGGACTTAAACCACAATTTTCCGGTTAGTATTTAAAGTCCTTTCGGTTCGCAATTGAAGTAAAGCTCTAAGTTTAATATTTGTTCACGATGACAAAGTAGCTTTCACACTGACACTACTGCTACAGAGCAGATGGTCCCTGGCATGGAACTGGTGATGGTTGAGTTATGTGAATGTCTTGGTCACCAGATCAAGATCTTGGTCAAGATCTCCTTTTTTTAGCGTCACATAGCAGATGTAACACCAGAATTTAGATTAGACCCACAATTTAAATAGTTACCAACATACATAAATAACAATCCGCTGCTTTCATCTGTATACGGGAAAAAGATGAGAAGCTTGGCATGGTGTAATCATGAACATCTGTGCGTGATTTATGTGTGTGTGTGTGTGTTTGCATGGACATCTGCTTTCTATCACATGGTTTATGCTGCCCCTGTGCCCTGAGGTGCCATGGTTCAAGTTACCTTAAGGAGACACATTGTCCAGGGACTGCTAAAACCAAATCTTCTAGAATTCATTTGTTTCATTCATGTAAATTATGATCAGTGCATCTTCTTTATGTTATGTTATGTTATTTGTGTAAGATTATGAAACTGTTTATGTAATGTTGTGTGTGTAAACTTGTAAAAATTACGCTGCACAGACAGAAATCCAGTTACCACAAGGTTCACCATTAAATTGCAGGGTTTAGAGTTGGTTTTGGGTTAAGGTAAGTGTCAGCGTTGGTTGGATTAGTTGATTACGGTTATAGTTTGTGTCTCGGAAATGAATGTGTGCTTATATAATATCCTGTGACAAACAAGTTTTCTGTGTGTGTGTGTGTGTGTGTGTGTGTGTGTGTGTGAGAGTGAGTGAGTGAGTGAGAGAGAGAAAGAGAGATGAACTGCCACAGACTGCACCATGAGCTGGTAATAATTTACAAAGTTGTTAATTCATGATTAAATGGAAAATATTTAGTTCGAGGTTTGTATGCTACATTTTGATGTATCTTCTTCCAAAGACACAAACAAATATTTTCAACACTACATCATTCTTAGAAAGTGCAACACTGCATTTTCTTATTAAAAAGAAATCGATCAATCCCACATGAATCTGCAGAAGATGAAAGGACATCTGACTGCCATGCATAAATAATAAGACCATTTAGTCCATTTAATCCAGAACAACGGCCTAAGAAAAATTGAATTTCCTATTACTGACCTTCTTTCATTCTGGAAACAGAGAGAACGCTAGGATGGAAAGATTTTACTACAGTTTTAAGTATTTCATATATGTTTTTTTTCTACAGGTGAGTGACAAGAGAAGCAACCTTCAGAATGAACATTCCTCTGACATTCCTGTGAAGAGTTCACAGCCTGAGTGGAAAGGGTTTGGTCCTCTGATCTTCTACGCATGACCCAGACAGAAGACGGGGGGGGGGGGGGGGACACACCTAGGTGGGGGCTAGGTTAGTGTTGGGGGCTATGCAGAGTCCACCTGGGCCTTTGAAGTCCTGGTCAGCAGAGAATCAATTTCTCTCGCTCTAACCGATAAGTGATGCACCCTTTATTTCTCGCTCTTTTACACTTCTTTATAGTGTTTTTACATGTAGATATGTGTCTTTCTGTCACACACATACACACTTTATCTATTTAACCCCCTCAGGCCTTTGATGTTATGTTGCAAGAGTTATCAACCTCATAAAGGTTCATAATGTTGTCGGTCCTCAGTGATGAGTGAAGGGTCGGAGTTCATCCGGTTCAGCTCAGAGGTCAAAAAATAAGGCTGTGTCGAGTCCATTCCCCTTAAAATCACATCAAAAATAAATATGACTGGTGTAGTGTTTTACAAGGTTAGAGAACTAGCCGGTCAATCCTCCTGACTTTAAGCTTCAACAATCACAATCTTGGCCTTCTAAATTCCTCACCCCAGTTCTCCGGATCAGCTTTAATACAATGTGGCCATCTGGATGTTGCTTTCTTCCCTTTTTTGATCTTTGAAGCCTTTTATTGTCAGACGTTTGACACAATGGCTACATACAACAACCACCTTAAATAACATGTTGAAGGCACTATGCCAGTTTACCTACACTAGCCTTTTCTTACTGTAGGTATGAAAACGTTGACGGGACTGTTTTTTGATCAGGCACCAAGATGATGTAGCCCTTGGACAAATTTCCTTTACAGGCTTAAAGGAATTTCAACATTCTGGGAGATATGCTATGGGTTTAACAATCAACAGTTCAGTTCAGCCCACGATTTTTGAGCCACGGTTTGGTTCATATCACTGTTTGATTTTTGAATGTGAATAGGAATAAGGCAAAAAATGTAAGTTTTCACTGAAGGCGCTAAAATCGATATTCAGAGCAGCAAACAACTATTTCAAAGGAAAGCAGTCGTCTCAGGTGGTCGGATTTTGTCTCATGGCCCCAACGGAATATAATGTAATGTAGTGAGTTAACTTTAACTAAACTAAGTGTTGACTACCAGTGTACCAGACTTTGCAATCACTAAACTGTTCAGAGTCAGAGTGATCCACATTCATTGGATACGGTTTCTAATTATGGCTACTAAAGCCACAGCGTTATTAAATTAAACCCGAGCGCTCTCGATACCACGGGCAGTTGTCAATCTCGCAACAAACCCCAGCATAAGGACATGTAGCACCATATTCATCCTGCCCACCAACAAAACGGGAAGAAGCTTGGCTAAAACCTCATGGAAACCATTTTTAAACGAAAGTCAACACCAAGCAACTAAATGAGTACACAGCAGAAATACAGATTAAAACGGTATGAGTCTTATTGACGACCAACAGCAGGCGAAGAAGAGAAAAACTTAAATCCAAATTAAATGGCTACCCTAATGTCTCTGGATCGTTTGAGACAATTCCAGTCGCCTGTATTCCTTCGCGTGGCAAGGAGGAGCATTTGCACTAAGCTTTCCTCCAACATCGACCAACATTTCCTCAGCCTGCCAGGAGAAAACACGGTCTAAACACCATCTGTTTGATGAATCATACTGCACGCATCCTCATGCCTAATTTATACTTCTGCAGAAAAAGATGGCGTAGAGCTTCCGCTGAGTTTTAGGATCAGTTGCATCACTAACTGGTATTGATCTTCAAATCAAACGCTCAGAAAGAAAGTGACAGATCCAGGTCAGAGTCATAGGGCCACAGCTCTTCCTTGCGCTTTAGTAAAGTCAACTCGTGTTTCTTTACACATTTGATGTGCAAACTTCACAGCCAGAGGTCTTTCCTTGTTTATTGAACTACAGAGGATGAAACATGCAGAAGATGCATTGATGGAGAAAATATTATATGTGGATCTCTAAAGGAAACACAAGGCAGTGGTTTTTACTCCACATGTAATGGTACACCAAAAGGAAACAATTATTTTCAGTACTGCTTTCGTTCAACCATCAGCCAGTTTTCACACAGAATATGCCATGTGTTAAACATTTTATTTTTAAATGCACAAAAGCCCGGACAGACCATTCTCCTGTGCAAACATGTTTAACTATCCATTAAACAATCACACTTCTCTTCCCTTCTCTCATTGTAAAGAGGTGTCCCACAATAACAAGATCCAGAGAAGGAGATGTAGAGAGGATAAAAGGGATAACGCTTGTTCAGATGGAGATTGCGTCAGAGAAAAGATGCAGAGGCAGGAAGAGGCCCGCATTAAGACCATACAGACTTTCACACATGTTTTCATTTAACCCTTTACAAGATGTACTGTTGTTGCAGAGGAATGGAGAGAGTTAGAACCACCCCTGCTACAAAACGTTGTCTCTGGCAGAGGGATGTTTGCCAAGTGTGCTGAAGAGGGTTTGGATATATTATTTTGTTATTATCAGTCTATCTAATTAATGTTTGAAAGCTAAAAACTATTTTCTTTGCATAGTATTATTGTGATTGTAGTAGTTTTGTATTGTGTAGTATATTACTATATCACCTTTAACCATGACATGGCCCTTTACAGACACTTTTCATGCTGTCAAGCATGTTGGCATGGGAATAGATTGACTTTTATTTATCAAAAAAGCATAATGCACAGTAAAATGTGTAAAACCAAATTACACATGCACACACACTCAGCTGTAACAACAATAGACGGGGTTGCAAAGGTGCAAATGTTAACTGTTGAAGAAATAGTGGGGTTCAGCTGAAAAAGACTGAATGTGCTCACATTAGTGGAAAAAGAGGCTCCAGAAAGGGGTGTGGGGTGTGCTGGGCCATGACTGAGCTAACAAAATGGGGTGCAGGCGGGTGGATGGGTGGGTGGAAGGAACCAGTAAAGGAACAGAGAGAGGGGTGGACAGGGGGGGCAGAACATAAAGGAGAGCAGGGAGGGAAGGAAAGTTTTTTTTTTTACAAAGTGTTTGTCAGAGTCCCCTTCAGTCCTGAGCACACTGTGAGAGAGAGGGGACAAGGAGGGCGATCCTCTGTGATCAGGTAGGTGTGTGTGTGTGTGTGTGTGTGTGTGTGTGTTTGCCTACGTGCATGTGTGTGTGACAACATGTGTCTGTCTGTCTGGCTCTGTGGTTTTTATCTATGGAACCTTAAGAGCATCAATAAACATGATCGAGTCACATTTTAGTTTGAGCTGTTTTTAATTTTCTGTAAATCAGAGGGTAATTATTGGATATTTTCCCACAATTTGGGGGCAGCAGTGAGAACCATTAACAAAGCTGGCATTCATGGCTAGTTTTTTCCTTTTTTTAATGCTTCCTCTCTGGATTCCCTGAGGATTAAGACCACCAAGAATGTACCTCTCTACAGCAGTTACATTTCTAAAACAAGCCTGCACGGTGCCTTTGGCTGGTCATCAATGCATCTTTATCTATAAAGTTATGATTTTATTACAGTTTATTTTTATGACTTTTTGGTGGCTAAATAAACATTTTATTCATCTATTTATGTAAATCCAGTAGCTCTAGCCCATATTGTATGAGAGAGAAACTTTCCCTAAGAGGATACAAAGAGTCGGCAAAAGAACACAGTCTACTCTGAGCTGAGTCAATACTCTGAGTCAATACAACCCAATTAACAAATTAATTTCTATTTTGAATTGTGTTGCTTTGTCTCTCTGTCTTTGTCTCTGTTAGATTACAGTGAAAGTTTGTGTGACCGTGACCGTGACCATGCGTGTGGTGGTTGTCTTCCTCTTGTCTGCCCTGCTGCCACTCTCTTGCTCCCATGGACGGGACCCATTCGCCTGGCTTTACGGCGCGCAGAGCCAAAGATTTGGCTCCCTGCAGGCAGACAACACAGGAGGGAATTGTCCAGATGAGTGTGACTGCCCCCCCTCCTTCCCAGCCGCCATGTACTGTGATGGGCGGGGCCTGACAGCCATGCCAACCGTCCCCTCCCGCGTGAAATACCTGTACCTCCAAAACAATGCCATCACAGCTGTGCCCGACTCAGCTCTAGTAAATGCAACCAATCTGCTGTGGCTCATGATGCACTACAACCAGCTGACATCTGACGCCATTGGCAAGAAGGTAAACTTACATCTGGTCTCAGTCCAGCCACACAGCTCAGAGCATGAAACGGTAATGTTGGTCTAAATGGTTGTCAGATGGCTGGCAGGTGGCTAATTAAGTGTAATGTTACAAAGGAAAAAGTAATGATTATATTACTTTATGTGTGACTTGGACATATGGTTCTTAGTTTAAAGTCCATCTGAAATTAATTAAATTGTATTTTTTTTTTTCTCTGCTCAGCATACATATGTGTTGAGTAAATCACATTGCAAAAATAAAAACAGGAGACATTTTTGTTTCGGTTTCATGACGCCTTTAATCCATCATAACACCTTTAGTTTTCGTCCTCCATACAGCCAATCACACAGTTACACTAACGTGTCCAAAACCACTCCCTGTTACTTTATAGTGCACTACATTTACTGTACGCCATTTTATTTGAGTGTCCAAATGTGTAAATGTATCCGCTATATAGTGCAAAGGCTCAACTCTTGGTCTTTGGTTACCACTTTCTAACATATAAAAAAGGGACAGCAAATAGCAAAACCCCAAAATAAATACACTTTAATATGTGTTGCATACATTTTTTTTTTAATATTGCAGTTACAGTCGAACCAGACAATGCTGCAACGCTGCATATGCATTGGTGAAGTTACTCACAAGCGCCAGGCTTCTGTTTTAGAGACGATGGGGAAGCAAGTTTCTTGACTGTGGCTTGAAAAGTTCGACAAACCCGTCAACATCTCAAACAAACGTGAAAACTGATTATACTGACAAAGACCCGAACAAAAAACTTTTAAAAAATGGTAAATTCTGTGAATGGAAAATCAAACTGCAAAGAGTGTACAGCACCTTGATAAGTGATGCATCAAACTTCACTAGTTCAATGGAGCACATCCCACAGAACCACAGGGCGAGACGAGCAATGGAGCTCGAGACAACAAGAGTGAGCTGCTCAATGACATAATGAGGGAAAGGCTGCAAGAACTGGCACACCCATTGACAGGCAGGCCAATGAACACTTGCCAATCGCAATATTTTCATTAATAAGCTGAGGTATAACTGTACAGTATCTTGATTACTCAAAATGTAAGGTGTCTAAAAATAGCAACTGTATTTTCAGTTTCAGCAACCAAATGCTGATGCCTGGTTCCAGCCTGGCGACTTCTTTTGGGAGTTGGTGTTGATTCCAGAGTGTCCTCAGAATTCCACAATGGAACGAAAAAAGTAGTGTCCATTGCATGTGAACTACTTTTTGCAGAAGCTGGCAGGCTGAGCAATCAAACACTGATTCTGATGTTTCCACAAAGACCTTTTTTTAAAATATATCTTTTAATAATGAATACTATGTGGATGAGCTGTGCTCCCAGTAGACCACCAAACACATCTGTCCAATATAAATACGCCGTGCAATACAACAATTATTCTGTCTGTATATATAATATGTTTGGTTTTAGTTATAGTTATATTTGAGTCATTGTGGATTTTTACATTTTTTACTTAGTTAATGTTCTTTACTGTTTATTACTATCCACTATGCTGCTGTAATCCTGTAAATGTCCCCACTGCGGGACGAATAAAAGATTAACTTATCTTATCTTATGCTGGTGTTCATTCTCCAAATCCTTTTGTAGGCATTTCTACAGCTGGATGGACTAGAGCGTTTGTATCTGCAACACAACAATTTGACCTCCATTCCTTCAAACCTCCCTCGCACCCTGCAAGACCTGAGAATCGACCACAACCAGATTGAAAAGGTAATGTTTGGCATAGTTTGATATTGATGCGTCTCTGTTCTCTTTTGATGTTTTGGACGTATACGTCACAGACATTCGACTTCAGAGTTATTTCTACTGTTGCCTAGGTAATACCTGCAGACCTGGAGGGAATGGATAACCTCACCATCCTGTATCTCCACGACAACGTGGTCACAGACATGGGCACGTCACTGACGGCACTCAAATCCCTCACACTGCTGGAGATCAGTGGCAACAAGTTGACGAAGGTAATTGTGTGTATCCGTGTGTTTGCGAATGTCCCTTGAAGTGAATCTGCAATCCTACCACAGTATTCCTATCCCAGGTCCCAGAGGCACTCCCCGAACATCTGCACCAGCTCTACCTGGAGTCCAACTCCATCGATTCTCTACCTGAGGATTTCATGGGCCGGTTCACTCAGCTGCAGTACATCAGGATGGCTCACAATCAGCTAACTGACAAGGGAATCCCTGCCAACACCTTCAATGTGACTGGGCTGGTGGAGCTGGACCTGAGTTTCAATAAACTGGAGAGAATCCCTCCAGTGAGCACCACACTACAGCATCTCTATCTGCAAGCCAACCAGATCAAAGGTAAAGTGAATACAGGTGTTTTATTAAGCATGTGTGTAGCCTACACACAAACATTTAAAAAGCAATTCATAGAAATTATTAAAAAGGCCTGAAAACATTTCTTAATGAGCTTCTATAAACAATCAAGTTCTGCATAAAACTCACACTGGTTTGTGGATTTAGCAACAGTTGTAAATAAAAAACAGACAGTTTAATGATTTTTCCAGGTCACTGTCAATCAGATTTGATTGAACCACACACACACATACACACACACAGTCCTGATGAAGCAGAACTATTCACTGAGGATAATATTTTGCATATGTAGTCATGAATATTTATTAGGGCAAAATAAGTTGGACCACTTGTAGCAGCAGTTTCTTTTCTTACTGATATAATGTGTAGGTGCTGAGATGTTGGATGTTTAGAATATTTTGGGAAGACACAAATGCGTTCTTTACGACCTCCCCATCTGCCCCGTTAGAGTTCACTCTGGGTAGTTTCTGCAGCGTTGTGGATGTGACCAACTTCTCCAAGCTCCGGACGCTGCGACTGGATGGGAATGAGATCAGTCGCCAGGACATCCCGACAGAGTCAACCCTCTGCTTGCGCCTGACTTCCAGCATTGAGGTCTAACTGTGCTTATAAAGCGTGGCACTCTGCTCACAAACGCAGCTATCTAATAATATATATAGCCAATATCAACAGCAGGTGGCAGCAATTCTTACAGCAAAACTTACTATTCACATCACAGTGAAGGCAAAGGTTGTCATATGCGGTTGTTTACATGACCGTTTTACAGCAATTGGAGAAGCTGTATATTTCACATTTCCCAGGGCAAACAAACAAGTTTGACTTTGAATGAGTTTCCTTCACACATCTGGACAAATGGCCAAGTCTTGTTTTACTTGATTAAACCTACAAGGAAGTTTCATTGTGTGCTGATTTTGCTTGTCCCTGTGGACTTAAGTTTCAGAGTACTTGAGTCTATTTAGAAAAAAAATCTAATTTTACTGCAACAGGGTCTGACAGTCTGCACCACTCAAGAATCTGACCCGGTAGCACCGATGACAAGCATTATATGTGCAAAATCCGAGATTTTTGGGGCATTTCGATTGCCTCTCGACGCCTCTCAACATGCTGACGGCCAGCTAACGGTGCTAACAGCGCTAACAGTGCAAACTACGGCAAAATTGCTGACACAGCTAAAAGTGTTTATTTGAGGGAGAACCGGAGGGTGGGTGCTGTGCTTCTACAATGACGCTGTCGGTCAGGATGGCATCATCATAATAATACATAATACAGTGCATAGGCCTAATACGATAGCCGTAGGAGCCACATATGATGTTTCTTTTTTGCGTATTGAAAATCATCTGATCCTCCTTATATGCTGCTGTGAGGATCAATTATCTTTTTAATCAATGTTGTTTGGTGTTTTTAATCTTTCTTCCTACAAAGCATGCCTTCCATTGTTTTGTTTGATAAGCTGAACATTATGTATCATGTATGATGTGAATTGTTTTATTTCAAATCATTAGCTGTCCTAGAAGCATGACGATATCTTCATCACTTCTCCGACGACCATTTCCCAAAATGTATACCTTATTGCAGTTGATTACATTGTTTTTTCTTTGCGACAAAAATGCTGTGAGTGTTTGTTTCTGTAGAGGATTCTCTTGTTTCACAGAGAAATCAACTTTCCTTAGAAACATAGATTGATATCTCTGTACCATGTGCAAAATATACCCACACTGTAGTGAATCACAGATTACAGCACGATGGGCATTGGGTGAATGAATTAGGATTCTTGAGTTACTGTATGATTTACTTAGATGGTTATTATGCTGACAAATGTTTTAGGTTCACAAGCCTATTGCAGAATAAATAAAAACTGTGATTAAAAACACAAAAACACACTGTACTTTGTCTTTTAACAGCACATCCGGTATTTGTAGTGCACTGTATTTTACTGTCTTTGTGTGTATGCGTGTGATGTGGCTTTGATTGAGTGATTTTATGGACTTCGGGTTGATTCAAGAAGAAGAAACAGAGGAGCACTGTAATATAGTTTGTTTAGGACAGAGTCAGCTTTTGTTCATACTGAACTGATGCAGCCATCTGTTGAATTAAGGCTCATCTACTGTTAAATACACACAGGCACTTGTATAAAATTCCTCATATCCTTCACATTAACCTTTGAGATAACAACATCACTTTAGAATACATTAACATGCGTACACTATGAGAATGTTCAAAGACTGCAGGTCTTCTGCTCACTGGATATGGTGACTTCCTGCTCCACATCTAAGTTGTTTGTGAGGTGGAATGTCAGGAAAGTAATTTTGGAAGATTTAGAGGGTGAGTCCTCTCTAATCAAATTGATCTTTATGTACTTTCTGTACCAGAGGTGCAAATAAAGGCCAGTGCATCGGAAAAAAAGAAACCTGAAGGAGTTCAAACATTGTTTGGACTCTTATATCACAGTTGCAGGCAGAGCAGTTGGCTATTCCTATAACTGTGCATAACTTATATAAACTCAGATGTTTCAAATTTGAAGATTTAGTAAACATCAAGCTTAACCAATTTATCTATGCAGACTGTGTGTCTATACACATATTGTGTATATGTATCGTGAGTCAGTAAGATGAGTTGTGTATGACTACAGAATAATCCAAACAAACAGTTAAGAAAGTCAATTTGTATATGGTTTACAAATACATTGAGTTTGTTACTCTGAGGTAGATTAAAAATATGAAATACAAAGACTTACTAAGACTAGGACTAGCATATCAACATTTCTTTAAGTTGTTTATTACGATTGGATGCGTCTCTACGTCCTCAGGAATGTGGATGTTCGTAAAACTGGAAAGATGGGGTCATAAACATGGTAGACTCAGGGTTAATGATTCGAGTGTCGAGTGTTATCAGTATGTTCATACGCATGGTAAATTGTGTGTTCAACCATTAATTGACCTACAGGTTACTGAGAGCTGTTCCTGAAAGAAGTTTATTAGCTCAGATTGTATCATAGACATTTCAGTTTCATCAAAACAATTCTGTGGATGTCCACTACAATCTGCTCTTAAGAGGATGTCGCCACAAATAGGATAATATAGGCAATGAACCGAAAGAGAAAATTAAAAGCTTTTCAACAATTCCACAAAAGCAAATCATAATATTTTAAATGATTGCAAACTATAACTCTGTGGGGGCCGATGCAGAAATGTTTCTAAAGGACAAGAATCTTTGTTAAATATATTTCCGTAACACCAAAAAAACACCTACAATCGTGGCATGTTATCTGTGAGAAGACTTATTTTATTTTGATTGTGAGGCGATTGCATGGTAATAAATTAATCATCAGGTTGACCTGGAGGCCAGCTGCAGGAGGCAGAGTTGTCCTGTTCATCAGTGCTGCACCCTCTGTGTGTCAGCTGCTCAGAGGTGGGATCGTCACAGGACACAGGATGTCTATAATGTTTTCCTCCATCACTATGTTTTGTAATCAGTGGCCACATGCCACCAGATACCGTCATTGAAACTGACATATATTACAGGTTTCCAGTGGTTTATCTATGACCATTACCATAAGTCTAATAGGTGTTGTAATCCATTGATTATTGGGTGAAGCAGGACTTATTCAGTCATGTGTTCTGACATTGTTGTGGTCATCATCAGGTGGTGATTACGAGTGACACAGATGTGCGTATGCTAACAGCACAGTGATTAAGTGTAGATGTCACCAACCAAAATGAGATCTATCCATCATCAGTGGATTTAGGGAGCAGCTGTTAAGACGTGGTTAGAGTCCCTCACCTGAGTCACACACACACAAACACACACAAAGAGTGTGAACATTGAGTGGCAGTCACGGCTCCACTCTTTTGTCTATTTATCAATTCAGAGGATATAATGTTTTTATCACTCCTAACACAATCTGAGCAGTCACATTCAGATAGATCTATTGTTGCAGAATAATAGTAGAGCGCCATCGGAAATATCAGGGTCAGAAATACTGACATAATACAGAAAGCTACACTCACCAGCTCTATATCAGATTGATAGTTTAGTCGCTAATGTCATCAAGAGGATAACTTAATTTATGAATGTGCATTAAACAATGATTCCAGTTTAAAAAGACGAATTGCACAAACACAACCAGCTCAGCAGTGTTGTGGGGGGAGTGTTCGGGTCAGGTGATTGGTTAAAAACATCACTCCTTTGTCTGTCAGGGGGGCTTTAAACCAGAGCAACCTGAGTGATTTTAATTCTTTATACAGACAACAAGCAGGTGAAAGGAGATGAGGAAATACAGCTGGAACAGTTTCAAGGATTTAATTTTCAGAAATCCTGCTGTCGTCGACCAGGTAGGATTGCAAACCTGTTTGACCAGACTTTCACTCCATAAGTTACAACAGCTACATTGAATAAATTGTTTGTATTTCTGATTAATAAGACAAATGTAAATCAACTCAGGAACACAAAAGAAATGTTCACTTAATTTGGTATTTAACTTAGAAAAGTTTTAGTTTAGAAAATGCCTCGTAATGGTTGATGATGGAGCCAATTTCACTTTTTGACTGAACTGAAGGTTTTTCGTGCTGAAACCACAACAATCCAATCTTAACATGACACAAGAGTGGAAATAATTAAAAAATGTCACAATGAAAACAAATGAAGACAAATCAAGATGATCAACAGTGAAATTGGTTTCAGCACACAGCTGAGAAACGCTGTCCTATGATATCTGTATTTTTGTCAAACATTATCATATAGCATTGCAGAAATTTGTATTGCATCATTCTAGAATTTACTTTTCTCACTGCAGGTGTTTTTCTTAAGATTTCTCTGGTACAACATACAATATCTGAGCCATTTTACAACTTTTACCACTTTAATAACTTATTTAACTTTTCAATAGGATCCACACGTGGATGATGGAGATGAGAACACTGAGCGTGGGAACTGGGCCAGCAAGAAGGAGTATATCCTCTCTACGATCGGATATGCTGTTGGACTTGGAAATATCTGGAGATTTCCATATTTGGCCTACAAGAATGGAGGGGGTAAGTATTTCTTGTCTAATGCAGGAAATCCTGTTTGATAGTATTGCTATTGATATCGTTTTTTAACGATATTTTAACTGTGAGCAGGTGCCTTTCTTATCCCCTACTTTGTGATGTTGGTGGTGGCTGGAATTCCCCTTTTCTTCCTGGAAAGCGCCTTTGGGCAGTTTTGCAGCCAAGGTCCAATTAACATATGGAGATCAGTGCCAATCCTGCAGGGTAAGACTAACATTCAAGTTTTGTGAAAGATCAGTCGGGTAAATCTGAGAACAAAGATGTCAAACATGAGGAACTTAATGAGGCTGTTGGTTAATGATTGTGGAACCAAAAATGTGTCTTTTTTATGACTCTTGACTTCAGAGGAGGTTTTGGTTGTTTGATTTTAAGGCTTTGACCCTTTAAGGCCAACGAATAATCATCCAAACTAAGGTAAAAGATTAATTACAGCTTTATAGCTTTATATATATAATTAATCTCGTCCTCTTGCTATAATCGTACAGCAAGAAAATGTACTGGGCAGGTGCCTATACATAAAAAAGGTAAATAAAAGGTGAAACAGGTGTTTCTTGCTTCATTCGCACTGTTCATACTGGACGTTAAAATATTACAGCATGAAGAAACTGTTTCCATGTTCATTTTGGTACCTGACTGGTTCAAAGCACACTTGAACAATTGTGAACCTATTGTTAAAGTTTTTGTTGAAACTATATGAATTTGGGGTGTTGATGAAATGAAGTGACATCATTTGTATGCAATACTGATGACAGTAACATTACAAATACACCATGAACTACACATAACTCAAAGCAATAAAACACCACAGTGACTCAGAAAAGAGAGAATACTCACAGAAAAATGATCAATAATAATTCAAACGAGCTATGGACACAACGCTTGAAAATGTACACCTGCAGCTTCATCTCTGATGCAGCTTGATTTATTTGTCTTCTGTTCAGTTCAGTTCATCAGGACTCTTTATGTGACTTTTGTTTTTACTCTGTAATGGATGCAACTTAAAATGTGTACAAGTACAAAACTTGTGAAAAAGAAATATCCGCAATTGTTGTTACAGTAACGAGAGTACATTGTATTTGTTACTTCCCTTGTTATTTATAATGCCTCTTTCTTCCTCTCCAGGTGTTGGCGTTGCCATGGTTATGGTGACGATAATAGTCTCAATTTATTATAACGTCATCATCGCTTACAGCCTGTACTACATGTTCGCCTCCTTCCAGTCTCCTCTGCCGTGGTCCAGCTGCCTCAGTTGGGCTGACAGCAACTGCAGCAACACTCCTATAGGTGCTTTTTCATCTCCAATTCTTTGTTTGTTCTGTGTGGCTCAAATCTGCTGTTTGTTGGAAGCTGATGTTTCATTCTCCTGAGGTAGCGGTGACATAAAAAGAATGACAAGATGACATATTGTGATATAAATGAAAGACTTAAAAGCATGCTAAAAGTAGGAACTGCAGTTTGAGCACTAGGGCTCTATGCGCTACTTCATGTCAAAGCAAAATAATAAAATCATTCATTCATTCTAGAAAATGTATGCATGTAAATACTCACTATATAGACCTTTTCTGGTTTTCTTATAGTGTACTGCAATGTAAGTGGTGTTTCAGTGGCCAACTTGACTCAGGAAAACAGCACTTGTCCTTCATCCAACATGATCACAGTTCCAGTGCAGAGTCCGAGTGAGCAGTACTGGGAGTAAGAATCACACACTCGAGCAACCAAGCACAAATACACACACTTGTCATACTGCTGTGGCTGTAAAGTCAGATGTCTCTCCTCCTCAGTCACGTGGCTCTGCAGAGATCCAGT
Source organism: Pholis gunnellus (assembly GCF_910591455.1). Lineage (NCBI taxonomy): Eukaryota > Metazoa > Chordata > Actinopteri > Perciformes > Pholidae > Pholis > Pholis gunnellus. Next base: position 17,443,130 of record NC_136529.1, on the reverse strand, counting down.
GGTCTGGATGAAACAGGACCAGTAGTTTGGCACTTGGCCCTCTGTCTGCTGCTGAGCTCCATGATTGTTGCAGCAGCGCTCATCAGAGGCATCAAGTCATCAGGCAAAGTAAGACAACATCCATCTCATAGCAAGTCCTTATAGTTCAACAGAAGGGCCAATGCATAGAGCCAATCAACCCACTGCAAAACTCAACCCAAATGTCCTTTATATATTTATCATTAGATGCAATACAAAGCAAGGAAGCCTCTCACTCAGCTACATGCCAAAGAAAAGCTGTCGTACATTGTTTCAACCACTATCTGAATTTCCTATGTTGAAGGAACAGTACCACATTTTAGGATATATGCTTACTAGCTTTCATGTTGAGAGTTAAATAATAAGATTGATACCACTTTCACGTCTGTGCGGTAACAATACATGAGTCAACCACCCGGCTAGCAGCTCTGTGAGGCTGTATAGACAAAGCAGTGCTTTGAGCTAAATGCTGGCATCAGCATGCTAATATGTTCACAATGCTAACATGCAGATGTTTGCAGGAATAATGTTTGCTATGTTTACAGTTCTAGTTTAGTGTGTTAGCATGCTAATATTTTCCAATCAGCAATGAACACAAAGTACAGCTGAGGCTGATGGGAATGTTGTTGGTTTTGTCATAAACCAACACGTGTTGGACAAACTGAAATGTTGACCTGCTGGTGGCATTAGAAGAAATTATACACCATTAGTTCATTTTAAAAAGGTACTGATAGCCAAGCTAGCTGTTTCCCCCTTTAAGCCAGTCTTTATGCTAAGCTAAGCAGCTGCTGGTTGCAGCTATTTTTCATACAAACATGAGTTGATCCAATCCTCTCATCTTTACTTTCAACTAGAAACTGTTTTGCCCAAAATGTCAATCCATTCTGTAAAAATGTACACATTTGTATGCAGGCTTTCGATTTGCTTGAGATAACAAGTGTAAGTGAACGCTAGATGCAGAGAAGAAAAGACACATGCTAATTACAACATGGCAAACACCTTTAGAATTTTAAGCCCTTATAAGTTTTACACTTTATTATTGAAACTCCCAGCAACAATATAAATTAATTATTTACTTTTTTGCAATTTTAACTCTTGGCTTTTGTCTCACCAGGTTGTGTATTTCACTGCTACTTTTCCTTATGTGGTGATTCTGATCCTGTTGATCAGAGGTGTGACACTAGAGGGAGCCAGAGATGGGATTGAGTTCTACATTGGTTCCCAATCCAATTTGACTAAACTGACAGAAGCACAGGTAGGGGCGTAGGGACCCAACTATCCATACTTATCTACAACGCCTTACAGAAATCTAAGTATATTGATTTAAAGCATGACTGTGTTTTTAGGTCTGGAAAGACGCGGCAACTCAGACCTTCTACTCCCTCTCGATTGGCTGGGGTGGAGTCATGACTCTTGCTTCTTATAACAACTTCCACAATAATGTATTCAAGGACGCATTTGTTGTAACCCTTACTAATGCTGGTAGGAGCACAGTTACTGTAACTGCATTATTTAAGGAAAATGTATATCATTTCTATATTTATCTCATCTATTTAGCTATTTTCATGTTTTCCTAGGCACCAGTTTGCTTGCAGGCTTTGCCATATTTTCAATCTTGGGTCACATGGCTCACATCTACAAAATGCCTGTTGGAGAAGTGGTGAAGGAAGGTCAGACAGACACAAAATGTGGGCATCAATTAATATAAAATGTGCAAGACTTTCAGGCAGCCTGTGATGTTGAGTTTCTTTGTCTTTGTGCAGGATTTGGTCTGGCATTCATTGCATATCCAGATGCTCTGTCTAAGCTTCCCATTTCCCCTCTGTGGTCCATTTTGTTCTTCTTCATGCTTTTGACGGTTGGTCTGGACTCCCAGTTTGCAGGAATAGGTGAGATATTCAGTTGTCATTCACACTTAACATTAAGACCTTTGCTGTTGCGATAGAATGCTGGATCCTGAAATCTCTTTGTCATTAGAGGTGATCACCACCTGCCTGCTCGATTCCTTCCCTAAAATATTCAAATCCAAACGAGCTTTATTGACTATTACGACGTCTTCCATCCTCTACCTGCTGGGACTGCCATGTGTCACAAGGGTAAGTCTGCCTTAGTGTAACCTAACGTAACTGTTGTCTGACATAGGCCTAGTTAACTCAGCTTGTGCGTGTGTGTCTGTGTGTGTGTGTGTGTGTGTGTGTGTGTGTGTGTGTCTGTGTGTGTGTGTGTGTGTGTGTGTGTGTGTGTGTGTGTGTGTGTGTGTGTCTGAGACAGGCGGGAATATACTGGGTGACTCTAATCGACCAGTTTGCTGCCAGCTGGGTGCTGCTATGTTTGGCTCTCTTGGAGATCATTGGTGTCTGCTACATATATGGTAAATATGATAACTGGAGTTATGTGCACATAAAACTGACAGACAGCCTTAAAGTCCAGCTGTGTACATTCAGGCCAATGTATTCTTCTGATGCATTACAGGAGGGAACCGTTTTATCAAAGACATTGAGATGATGATTGGAAAAAAGAGTTTCATTTTCTGGCTATGGTGGAGAGCATGTTGGTTCTTCATCTGTCCCTGCGTCATAGTGGTGAGTCACACAATGCCCCTGATGCAAAAGATGGCGATCAATCACATGTCTGCTTCAATCCTAATCATATGTTTAAGGAATGACATCAAATCGAGAATTATTATTGCTTCAAAAGCTACTTAAAGATATTTTTTTTAAAAGGTGGTATAATTACGGCCAGCAGCCACTAAACTTATGTTTCAAGATCTGAATTTCAGTTAAATTCAATTAATTTTAGATTTCATCTTTTTGTGTAAAAGAGTGAATAAATCAAACTGACCCGTGTCTAAAGTGGTTCCATAAATTCACATTAAAAGTTATTTTTGTTGTGTAGGTGATCCTGATCTGGTCTCTGATGACGTTTACGCCTCCCTCCTATGGAGGAGTCCCTTTCCCAGTCTGGGGTTTGGTTCTGGGCTGGTGCATGGCTGTATTTATGCTCCTCTGGGTCCCCGTCGTCGCTGTGTATAAGTTGATAAGAGCCGAGGGAAGCCCCTGGAAGGTGCGTATGTGTTATGATGACTGACAAGGCATGGTGGTTCACTAATGTCGTCTTTTTCTAAGCATTGCATGTTGCACAGCTTGAAATCTTTTCCACGAATTCAAAGATATGATGCTAATCCCTCACTTTCCACAGCGTCTGAAGTCGTTGTGCTCCCCAGCTGAGGAATGGCATCCCTATCTGGACATCCATCGAGGAGAACGCTACTCACAAGACCGCTGCCGCCTGAGGATGAGCATTAGAACCAAACCAGAAGTAAATGTGAATATAATCTCGAGCTCCTGGCTCTGATGTGTGTTTTTATGTTTTCTTCTCTTTAGTGCAGCAGTTTAATATGTGTACAATTTATATTGAAAGTTACATTAATTGATTGAGGCAGAGAGTGACTCAAATACAAACTATCCATCTTTTCCTGCTGGAGCAAGCCACATGCAACAAACTTGTGTGAGGACGTGTGTCTGCCATTTAGGACTCGACCACACCGACCAATGACTGAATACAATGAGTGAAAAACAGCTGAAACTTTTCCTAATTTCTTTTGTGAATTAATTATTTTAAAATTCCCACTTCTAACAAGGCTTGTGAACCATGAAGTTGCCAGTTAGTGTGGAAAAAAAACGATAAATGGCTGAGTTTGACGGTAAGTGCTCAGCGGCAGAAGGAGGCTGCTTCTGCCATGTCCGGCCTCACTGACACTGACGACACAAAATACCAGAATATTTACTGTGGCAACAAATGATCACTGACGTTAGGACATATTATCTATCTTAGCTTAATCGTACAAAAATCAATCAAATTACAATTTGGTATATTTAAACAAAATCAACAACAACCAACAGCCATAGTCCTTACAACCTTGTGTCCAGTTATCTAGCGTCATAGTTCCCTCAAACAATGTAGGCTTCAACGCATCAGACTGGAAAATAAGTAGGAATAAGTTACGCTGTGTAGCCTGCAAAACCACACCGCTTAGATGACATGCTAAACTTGACTAAGATTACCATTACGTTACATGAATGTTAAAACACCACCACACAAAGTCACTTAATCTATATCTACTGAATGCTGAATCTCTGCAAATCATGTCAAACCCCAAATACACAACATAGCTGTACTATAAGTAAAGATGCCCACATTGACAGAACTGGAAACCACTTGTTGTGAAGTGAATTCACTGGAGCGGGGAGGGAGAGTGCGACATCTAGCGGCTGAATGCAAATACAAAATGCAAAGGATGGTGGACCAACCAATTTTGTCAACCCCAGATACACAATGGTGTGATTAGTAAAATAAACACACGACATACCGTCAACACTCAGCCAGTAACAGCTATATGTGGATTACTATATTACAGGTTTCCACACAGTGTAATGAAATGCCATTTCCAATGAATATATAATCACATATGAAGCAGCTCAGCCAGCATTTGCTTTCAACTGGTTTTCCCTCCAAGTCAAATTTGAGTGTCAGCCGCAAAGTATTTTCCCTGTCAACAACAGCTCAAGGCTAAACTAAACACAGTGTGAAAAAATACCGACCTATTGTACGTGACTTTAAGCATACTGCTGTTCATTAAACCCATACTGAAGTACATAAATGATTGTTTTGTGTTGGCATCACTGTTGAATCTTTACTCAAATTGCGATGTATTACGTCATGGACATGCGATGTATTATGTCATGGACTGTTGAATTGCAGTTGTATGTGGGCACTTGGAAATATCCCCTCAGAGTTTTACTTTTTACGTCGACAGAAGTGATTTGAATGCAGTTGGAGGGTGGAAGTAATTGAGTGCATGTCTGGCCAATATATAAAATAATGAAGATATAGTAAAATGACATACAGTATGTGCCTTATTGTTCACAGCATGACCATAGTGTTAGATACACTACCAAATCTCACCACCAGAGAGAGTCGATAAGCTGTGTAGAGTCCATTGTGGTCCATTTTGTACAAGATGGTCAAGAATGAAAGACCATTTATTCTTGGATCAGTTTAGTTCCACCTCCAGTGATGTCATCTGCTCTTTGAAATGGTGCACGCTGCAAGCAAGACAGGTCTTAACCTCTGAAACAACAGATCTTTTTTTACTGTAGATACATTACATTGAAGCACAAACCAAGCTCTTTCACCATGGCAACTCTGCACAGAGAGCCGGCTCATAAACACAAACCTGTTGCCATCTCCCACGCAAAAAACACACACACACACACACACACACACACACACACAGTGCTAGCTAATTGAAACACATTGAAACGAGGATTAATCGTCATCAATTACGTTGTCTTTGGAGAAACACAGGAAGAAGCCACTGAACAGCACCCATCTGCTCTTGTATAAAACAACATACTACAGAATCACGCTGAAGCTCTGTAATTATAACATATCTATAATTTTCTATGTTCAGGTCTATCTGAGCAGGGGAGCAGGTTTAATTCAGTTGTGCAATTAGCTGCTCTCTACAGTGTGTGATTATTCTTGAGCCTGTGATCTTCCTCAGAGATGTAGGAGTGCATATTTAATAGAAAACATGTTGTGTTTTTTGTCTGGAAGAATGTTAAACAACAACTGTATGTAGAGTGTGATCTGCAAAACACAAAATACAAATGTGAATACTGTGCAAACTGCGAGTAGCACTCAGTGTTCAGTTCCTGCGATCTATCTCTGTCCCTCTGCTCCCTCCACCTCCACCCTCACCCGCCTCTCCTCCCACAATGGCCATGCTTCTCAACAGCCCTTTGCTATTAGATACTGCTGGGCTTGTCACCATGGAAGCAAAATCTCGATCATTTTCTATCTGACATGTTTTGTGGACGCACACGCACGCATGCATGCACACACACACACACACACACACACACACACACACACACACACACACACACACACACACACACACACACACGCATGTTTAGCTGTTGTGATGTGGGAGGGTTGTCCGTAAGTCCTTGAGTGTTCCCAGGTCCAGCTGGATCACTCCACATGTGAACAAAATTCATACAGGATGCTGTGACAGGGAAGGGCTGCTGTGTCATGCATATAGCATATCACATTTTCAACATGGCCACGTGCAACCTGTTATGGGACATCATGTGCCATTATGTGCTATTGTGTATTGTGTGCATTGTGCACCTAACTGTCTGTGTGTCTGCGTGCAAGCTTGATAAATGTCACATTCCTAAACTTGACAGATACGCTTGCTTCTGTTCAGATTTACTGGGAACAAAGTGTCAATTTACTTATTTAGGATTTAGGACCTTGACTCACAAGCTGAAACACACTCACATGGTTTCAGAACACTATCATTGTCTGTATCACCATTGCTGCATGTATGAAGGACTTTAGTTCTGCGTTGTATTCTTATAATATGAGACAGACTCTTAGTTAGTTTTTTGTGCAGCATCATACATGATACTATATCTTTAGCCATGTTGTGAAATTAAAGTGCTAACAATCCCCTGCAGATGTCCCAGGCAGTTGACGTCAAAAACGAAATGAACACAGATAAAAACGAGAGGTGATACACAGAAAAAGGAGAATTGAGAGAGTGAGATGGAAGGATAAGGCAGAGCTGATTTTCTTTCTCCAATAAAAGCGACAACCCCCCCCGTGTTGCTATGGCGACCTCCTCTCTCTCCCTTCCTTTCAGCGAGCTACCACTTATCCATGCTGCCTTTCAGTCAGCAGGGCATGTGGGTGTGTGTGCGTTTGTGTGTCGGCTCCTGAATGAATCAAGCAAATGAAGGAGAAAGCCATTAGAGAGCCAAGTCAAACTGTTCTCCACACAGACGTGCATAGCCACAATAATATGCATTAATACATAATAATAATGTAAGCCCACAAGCTGGAAAAATGCTTCATACTTTTAAGGTAACCAACTTCTCTTTCTGTTCATTCTCTATTTACTTGCTCTTCCGTCTCAAAGTATGTTCCTCTAGTAGAGGTTCTCTATACTCTTTCACAACCACTCCTACCTGATTTTCAGTTACCACACACCCACTTAAATACACACATAACCTCACCACCACTACTCTCTGTATGTGTGAAATACAATGAAAAAAAAGATGAGCACAAGCAGGGAGCTGTATGAGTGTGTCTGTTATGTTTTCCCATTAGCAACAGGTCAATGATCATGAATCTTAAAGATGAATCGTACGGAACCACTTCAAAACCGTCACAGGATCCAGGACATCACAGTTATAAAGTCTGCAATGTCCCAAAATTACACTGTAGTTTGCTGGATGTAAAAATATCAAGAGCACTTATAGTCCTAGTATTACACATCACGAAGAAAGATGGATTTACCGTATTATACATGTCTCAAACATTGTTACACTGTCTTAAACTAAACTACACAAGCACACAAACACACATACATGGTCACACACAAACTCATTTTTTTCTAGTTTTCATACTGTGGAGAAAGTCTGTGTGATTCAACATCAGCATGGGTGTATTTTGTATCACTGACCAGAGGCTGTGTTTCTATACACCTCCCTTTTCTCTTCACAAGCACCTCATTTAATAATCTCTCTTAGTGCTAAAATAAAAAATGCATCTCCTCATGCTGCATGCAAGTTGCTGGCAGCTGCTATTTGACCCAGTAAAGACTCTGAATGTCTTGTCTAAATATTTAATGTTTAACGCACACATCAAATAAAACTTTCATTGAATTTTGTCTTTTATTTAACAATTATTTAATACTTTTGCAGCAATCAATATAGTACGGTTGGTCAAAAAAGAGGGTGGTGGTTGAAGTAATACAATTATTTAGTATTTATGCACATTTTGGGGATTATTGAACACCTCATTTACCTTCTGGTAAGGATGAATCCATAACATGTGTAATATTATTGCTGCTAAAAGCTTAAGATTATACTGCACTGTGGTTACCTGTAATAAATGGTTCTGACTGGCAAAATGTTCCCTGAGATGTAAGTCTGAGATTTTCTCAACGTCGGCACACAAACTTGACTGAATACCTTTTATTTCATACATAAATTACCATCTACTGTTAATGCGGCATTATATAGAAGCTGTTATCCAATAAAGGGCAATGAAACAGTCTCCCGCTGGAGGGAAGGGAGGCACAGGAGAAATCAGAACCAGGACTGAGTGGGGCCGACTGTCAGACCGTTGCAGTAAAAAGAGAGATTTTCTAAAGGGACTCTGGTGCTCGGAAACACTACCACTTTTGTCCACAGTGACCGCTAAAATCAATTAAAGTTCCTTGTAATATAAACACACAATTGAGTGCTGCAGGAATGAGTCCTAAAACCCGTAAATGAGACAGCAGTTTTGTACTTCCTGCTCCCTCGTCCTGAAGTCAATGAGGTTTTTTGAATGGGTTTTTGGTTAGATGCCTGAAAGAGGGTCTGTGCTCAACAGACGCTAAATATGTTCTACAACATAAAATATCTCAGTAAATACCCCACTCATGAATTTTGAAGTTTTAAAGTGTCTTTAAAAAGGCGGTTCCTAACAGATGGCTAAATGAGACAACAAAACGTCACCACTCCAACCACTAGTCCACCTTTAGGCTTTGTGCAGGTGACATGAAGTCATATGACCGTGGTGTGGTTCATGTATAGCCTAACGTTAGCTTTTTATTTCTGTAATTGCATATACACTTCAAAAATCATGAAATTAGTGTTCATTTGTGAAGAAGAACAAAACGCGTACCTATCAGAAACCTTTGTTTGCCACAGAGCTTATTTTCTGCAATTAGCTAAAATCCAATGTAAGAATTTAATCGGGTTTTCGTCGAGGGAACCAGTGTGATGCTAACTTCCGGGTTGTCCTACAATAACATGTCATCCCTGTAGCACTCTCTGAAGTGCTATTCAATATGCACTGTAGGCTTGTATCACTTTGGAGACCATTCCACATTGAAACCTGACAAAAATGAAATCGCTAAACAGTATGTTATAGAATTTTTCATTAAGAGATGAGACACAACTTCAGCTCTGAAAACGTTTCACACAATCAGCAATTTACAGGTACTGTAATAAGGACACAGAAATAACGACTTTCACCATTTAAACTGTGTCTGTCCTGCTGCTTTGTCACCTTTGTAATCTATGACCTGGCATTGCAAACAGGTCTTTAATCTACAGACCATGGCAAAAAAACTAAAATGCCAGCAGGAGCCAAAGAAAACTTCCCATCCAGAAAAATCACACACTGTAACTAATGCAAGTGGTTTTTCTTCGGCTTGTGAAACAGGAAAAAAGTACGGGGGAGAGAGTGAGAGTGAGGCAGGCAATGAGAGGAGGAGAGATGAGAGGGAGAGAAGCTCTGCTGCAGAACACACCTCATCTCCATTTTAGCTGGAGGGAGAGAGAGAGAGAGAGAGAGTGAGAGAGAGAGGGATTCAGTCTGTGCCACTTCACTCTTCGGCTCCAGTGACACAGAGAGGAGAGCTGGGGAAGTGATATTTCAACAACCGTGTGACTGAGAGGGAGAAGAAAAAAAAAACAACAACATCCTGGCACGTGACGCATTTGCAAAGAAAGACTGAGCAAATGAAGAAAGGAAGAATCGACGGAGAGAGATGTAGTCGGTGCTTCAGTTGCGGTAAAAAAAAACTAAAATATGTTGATGTCATTTTTTAAGCAAACAGGTCATTGCAGCACTCACACCGCCATGCAGCTGTGGATGCATGCACATTCACTCTGAGTGAAAGCAGTGTTGAGTCAAAGGTTTTGGTAGCAGGTGTGTGTGTGTTGGAAATGGAGAAGCTCGAGGGTCTCTTGTGCTAAACATCATAAGTTTGTGCATATGTGTGTTAGTGTGCATGCTGGAACAGATTCAGCTAAAGGGCAATGCGTCTCTATTTTGGTTTTACATTATTATTAATGTTAGGATCTGCATCCAGCACCTCTATCTCTGTCTTACATCTCTCCCTCCCTCTCTCTCTCCATCTCTCTCTATTCCGCCCTGTTGCAGTGACTCTCTGTGTCGTAGCACAGCACAAACAAACCCTTTTATATGAATGGTTCATACAAGCATGTATTTCTACTCCACACTTATATTCTCCCGTTATCTGTTAGAAAATGTAGATAGAAAAGCTTTTCTCTGTCTCTCTCTTTTAAAGCAAAGCCGAATGGAGCCGATCGGGGAGGCATGTTTAACTTCTGCAGAAGCATTCATGTGGCTAGTCTGAAATAACACAGACCTTTAATTGATGGGTTTTTTCCACATCCCATAGGGGTTCTGAAAAACTTCAAGCCATTGACTTCCTGATAGTTGCCTATAGGATTGAGATAAATCAATTATCCCAAACCTAACTGTCTCAATTCAATCTAGAATTGCAGAGCACAAGCTACCAGAATTGCTATTGGAAAGTAAAAAAGCTCTTTAGTGTAGCATAAAAGAAATCCATCAGTTCTTAGTTGTAGGGTTTTAATGTATGCCTTTAAACCATTGCATAAGATTGTGTTCCTCTCTTGTATCAAATGTTAAGTGTTGAAGGCTCTACTATAAACAGGAGCTTGCATATTTCAAGTGAAGTGAGGTGCTCAAACAAATGAAAAACTGCTAAGAAGGTCCTGCAAAGGTAATCAGATGGACAATCCTCTCTGATGTATTTGATTATTCTTTGTTTGCTTGGTTGCCATCTAGTGTACAGGTAGATACAGTTGGTAGTGGAGGTTTAGCTGATTTGTGCAGGTATTAGCTGTGTGGGTGAGTGTGTGGGAGGGAAACATCCATTTATATGTGTGAGAGAATGTTCAAAATTGGTTAAAAAGAAACAAGCAACACCTGTCCAATGGTAACGTGGTAAGGTATTGATCTACAAACATAAATGGCATCTGTTGTGTTCAGCATGGATATGAAAGTCAAAAAATCCAGAAAAATGCACATACGTCTAGTATGCTGAGTAGAACAACATCTTCTGAAAGAGGTTTGAGAGACTGCTTCATTAAAAATCCACAATTATGCACAAATCCACATCTGCGTAGGGGCTTCAGCAAGGCCTGAATAGTTGTTTTTGTTAGGACGGTCAGTGTTCGGTGCAGAATTTATGAGATAAGCAACCGTACCACCTGAAGTAACTGTAATGGCATTAAACTAATGGTGCAGCCAGTATGAATTCGAGACATTGGTTCCCAACTTTTTTGGCACGTTGACCTTTTGAAACAGTTGAGCCGGTTTCTTCTCATATAGTTTAATTTAAATAATTAGGAGCCTGAAATAATCCAGTATTTAACAAGAACAAAGCACAAAAAAAGACAAGAATGTGACAAATAATAATCAAAAAATTGTTTAAAAAAAATTGTGTAATGCCTTGGGGGATTGGGAACCACTGATATAAGGTATTCTTAGATTTGGCAGTGTGAATTTAACACATCAAAGTCTGTTAACAGGTCTTTGAGAGTAATATGGCGGTAATATGTGAACACATGTTTTATGAAGCCTTTGTGGCTGCAGAGGGAGCTGCTTGTCTGTAATTGATGTCAGTTGAGTCAGTGTCGGTTGGGTCCTAATACTCTGGGGGTGTGGAGTTAGAAAGAAGTGCGCTGACCAGTGCTTTGTAGCCCTGTAACCAATTTTGATCCTTTTTTGTTTTTTAAATATCTTTTGTGAGTCCGACAATGTTATAGGAGTGCAATGCAAAATCGCTGGAGTACTCTTTTAAAAGGCTTCACAAAATGAATGGACTAGTTGGATAAGATGAGCTTTATGTTAATGTTAGTGCAGAGATATATAAATCAATACACATAAAACAAAAGAACTAAAAAAACTATGTTGTCAAAAGACAACATAGTTACAGTAGAATTAGATGCAGTCACTACTTTTATTTAGGTCACTACTTTCCCGATGCAACTATTCATGAAGTGTTTGAGAAAAAAAAGTTCTTCCTCAGCTGTCGACAGGAGAGTCACTTCAGATTTTGGAGTTAGTGCAGCTTTGTCTTGTTTTTGATATTATTACTCATCCTTGTATTAATATGTTAGCTACTGTGCAGTTATATTAAACTTTCAAAGAGATCTGAGTCAGAAGAGTCAGGGGAGTAATAAGGGCTGCTAGGAGCAGACGCTGAGTCATGCAGATCTATTTCACACTCCTTTTCTGAATAGTTCAAATTATAAGTCAGCACAAATTCTTTGTACAGTTGCAGCTCAGAGCTTGATAACATGCAGCACTTACTACACACAAAGTCCCTCTCTTTGTGCTTCTCATACAAATAAACTGCATGTGGTGTCTGAATGCTCATCACTTTTCTCTCCATTTCAATAACTGTGCTAAATGTAATCTGTTGATTATATCTACTTCTTGTTTGGGGGAAAAAAACGTGGCAAGCATCTCTCCACACTTTCTCCTCATCCGCTAGCCGACGCTACAGCCTGTGGAGTTGTACGGCACTTCCTGCTAGTCATGTTTTATCACACCAGCTGCCAGGATGGAAAGACGTTGCAACAAAAGGTTAAAAGTTAATCTGATGAAAACTACATTTGCAATCATACAGAACTGATTCGTAGAACACATGAAGGCTGATTAAAAAGAAAATACAGTTTTTTGATGTTGGTTTTCTTCGGTCCAGTCGGTGTTGCTTAATCTGTGTTCTTATCAATCTCTAAACACGGAGACAGAGTGAGGCTGGGAGATGTGTTTCCATGGCAACTGTGCAGTAAGCCTTCTCGGCCTGTGCGATAGTGTGTGTTTGTCATGCATGATACCAATATCGCATAATAGAACTCTAGTGTGTCCCACAGAAAAAAGCACTTTTGGAGGACAAAGAACAGCAAAATGTCACGCTCCCAATGTCTGCTCAATTACAAGTAAACTTAAATTTTAAATTTTAAAAACCAGTCAGTGGCACAGGCCGGAGTCACAGTGTGGGTGGGCAGAAAATCAGGTGGACCAAGCTAGTCTATGACCATTCAGGTGTATGTTGACCAAAATAAGCCACTTTAACTATACTTGCCTGAATGCGTCATAGTTTAATCATACAAGGCTTATACTTCAACATCAGAGGTATTACAGGCACTAACAAAACAAACATTAACAGCATCTCATATCCTGGCACGTTGGTCACATATTCACACACACAGCTGATGGACGCAACAGCATCAATAATCAAACGTATGGATGGAGGTACAATGGCACCAACATGGCCAGTAAGTTTAAACATTACACTTCAGTCTGGCACGGCGTCCACGTAAACCAATTGTGCACCCAATGAAAACTATACCCAACAAACGATCATATTGAAATAGGTCACTAATGTCCAAAATAGCTAACTTCTGATGAACACAGCAGGAGACAACGAGGCTTGGTGTTGAACCCTGACTGATTTCATTATAGTGTCTTTCAAAGGAGAGCAGGGACAAAGAGTTTAGTCTGTATGATGCCCTGATTCCAGTTTCCATCCAAATGACATCTGAAAAGAGTCTCCTGCTCCTCACAGCGTCTATTTGGGACAAAATTAAACAAACTGCTTTGTTTCGCCATGACTTTTTATCTTAACTTACATTAAAAGAAGCTAGCAGAAAGTAGGCCTCTGTTCCTCTGTGCAATGCACCAGTGTTGTGGTGTAATGAGTGACTGTATCATCTGGTGACTTTTAGACGAATATAGCTGGTTGATAGCCGTTACTCTGACACATATGCCTCTTTTTTCCACTGCTGGTTTGCTAATTACTGGAATGATCTCATTGCTGCCAAGTGTCTGCGATCCGTTAATGTAATGGTGTTGTACCATGCTCTGGATAAGAGAGTCTGCCAACTGCGCTAAATGTAAATACTGATGTAACTGCTGTGTTTGTGTCTCTCGCCGTGTGTATGTGTATGTGTGTGTGTGTGTGAATTTGTTAAAGCAGCAGCTACATTCACGCAGTTTTATCCATAACAGCCTTAAGTACAGAAGCTGATAATATAAAAGATCCTAAGGGTCTTTTTAACTGTTACATAATAAATAACATTTGTGGGATGCTGTGCTCTGAACACTGAACACTGAATGTGAAGCAATGACATAAAATATTAAAGTGCAACACGATTTCATTACTCCTGCATATTTACCTTTTTCCTTTGGGCTGAAAGAAAGCCTGGGTATTACAGCAGAGCCCCCCCTTCTCTCCCTCACTGATTTTCTTTCTGTCTTTCTTTCGTTCAGTTTTTACCTTCATCTGTTTGTCATTACTCTGTCCGTGTCTAAATGCGTTACTCCAGTCAATGCCAGATCGCATGCTTTTTTTCTCTCCGTGCTCATCCATCTTCTGTCCTTCACTTCTTGCTTGCTCTTCTCGGCTACACAGCATTTCTGCAAACTACATCCTTGAAAACTTCATGTGACCTCGCCAAGACATCTATTGCATTTCAATTGCAAACAGATTTAGTTTAGAGTAGGAACTGATAATATATAATGTTTAGAAATGTGTTTGTATTTAAGTGACACGTTTCGTTTTAACAGACTACAGCAAACAGCTGATTTTGGTTTGATCATTTTCATTTTTCTCTTTTTCTCTCTCAATCTCTTTCTTTCTCTTCTTGTGTTTCTGACAAAACAGTGAGCCACCGCGCTGGGAGCCATGAGTCCTCCACCTGTGGCCAGGATGTGAGATCGATTGTGTGACAACAAAGGCCGTCTTCCAGCTACAGCCATTGTGCAGTCCCTGTTCTACCACACATAAACTGAAGTCTGTGGCTACAAAGTCAACATACACATTTCAGCTTTTTAGTTGTGTCTGACGCTGTTGTAGAATGCTGTTAACAAATGTATCGCACTTTAATCGGTTTAGAATGTATGAATGACGACACTGACTCATCTGGTTCACCTTTCACAGTTAGCACGCACATCTTGAAACTGTTAACAAGACTTCACATACATTTCTTGTCCAAATGATTCATCTCACATCCTAACAGCAAACTCTTCCCCACCTTGTCTGAATCAGCTCCTGCGAGGATTATGAGGCCGACTTTAGTGTTTCTACAGTCGCAGTGTCTCCTGTGTGTGTTGGTTGGTGTATGTGTGCCAGGCGTTGTGGGCTCGCTCCCTCACGCGCTACCATGGCACGTCACCTGCCCGGTGCGGTGTGTGTGTCAGATCAAGCCGTGGTTCTCCCCTGATTCTGTCTACCATGAAGCTCCCACTGTGGACTGCAACGACCTGCTCTTGACCAAGCTCCCCTTACCCATACCCCCGAACACACACACCCTGCGCCTGCAAAGCAACCTTCTGTCTGAGCTCAACACTGCGGTGCTGCACGGACTCGCCAATCTCACCGATCTTGACCTTTCCCAGAATCGCTTCAGTCGTGTCAAGACAATAACTCAGAGCTCCTCCCTGCCCTCTCTACTGTCTTTACACCTGGAGGAAAACCATCTCTGTCGACTCCCTGAGGCCTCCTTCTCCTCACTTCCAGCTTTGCAGGAGCTCTTCCTCAGTCACAACAACTTACACTCGATAGCACCTGGAGCCTTCACCGGTCTGGACTCCCTACTGCGTCTGCATATCAACAACAACAGACTCACCACTGTTGACCCTCGGTGGTTCAGGGCTTTGCCCCGCTTGGAAGTTCTCATGCTTGGGGGAAACCCTGTGGAGGCCCTGCCTGAGCGAGGCTTCCTGGCCCTAAAAACCCTCCGGAGTCTTGTTCTTGGTGGTATGGGTCTGAGAGGCTTGGCTGAAAAAGCACTGGAAGGGTTGGATGGCCTAGAAAGCCTCTCCTTCTACGATAACCTGCTGACAAAGGTTCCCACTCAGGCCCTGATGAGAGTGCCAGGATTGAAGTTCCTCGACCTCAACAAGAACCGCATCAAACTCATCGAGACAGGGGACTTCCGAGATATGGTCCACCTGAAGGAGCTCGGCCTGAACAACATGGAGGAGCTGGTGTCCATTGAGAGAGCCGCCCTGGAAAACCTTCCAGAGCTAACGAAGCTCGAGATCACCAACAACCCGCGACTGTCCTACATTCATCCTCAGGCTTTCCTTCAGCTGAGCAGGCTGGAGAGTCTGATGCTCAACTCCAACTCTCTGAGCGCACTGCACCAGCACATCATGCTCTCCCTGCCGAGTCTTCAGGAGGTCAGCTTACACTCCAACCCACTGCGCTGTGACTGCCTGTTTCACTGGGCCGCTCAGGAGGCCTCTCCCCATCACAGTGAAGACGCACAAACAGAGAGACAAACACCTCGAATGGTGCGTTTCATCCAGCCCCAGGCCACGCTGTGCTCCGAACCTGCGGAGCTCAGGGCTCGCAGAGTGAGAGAGGTGTCCTCCAGGGAGATGTCGGCCTCATGTCTCCCCATGATCCCGACCAGCTCCCTCCCTTCCTACGTTGGGGTGAGAGAAGGAGGAAAACTGGTC
This sequence comes from Pholis gunnellus, assembly GCF_910591455.1. Taxonomy (NCBI): domain Eukaryota; kingdom Metazoa; phylum Chordata; class Actinopteri; order Perciformes; family Pholidae; genus Pholis; species Pholis gunnellus. The sequence continues at coordinate 17,426,732 of NC_136529.1, read as the reverse complement.
TTGCACTGCCGAGCTCTTGCGGATCCACAGCCTGAACTGTACTGGGTGACTCCCTCTGGGCTGAGACTTGGTCCTGCACCGAGCCATGCATCCAAAGGTGTACCAGCTCCGGCTCCCTGCCACAGCCTGGCAGCCTCTGAGGGATTCAACCACACATCCAGCGTCTCTCACAGCCAGCCTCAAGATGATACTCCCTGTAATCCCTCTAAACACTACAGGCTATTGCCTGAGGGAACTCTGGAAATGAACCAGGTCACCTCCAGCGAGGCAGGGTTGTATACCTGTGTAGCTGAGAATGCACTGGGAGCAGATACTCGCAGCGTTACTGTGGGTGTGCATGGCAGAGAGAAGAAAAGAAAGAGGGGGATGGCTGCTAATAAGAAGGGATATCAGTTATTCAGCGAAGATGCCAGGTTGGAGGTGAGGGAGGTTGGACAACACTATGCTATCCTGTCCTGGCAGAGCGGGCGCAACCTCCCTTCAACTCGTCTATCCTGGCAAGCCATATACTCAAACGCACACATGCCCACATACACCACACGCATCCTGGCTGGTACTCAGAGCTTCAACCTGACCCACCTGCAGGCAGAGACATTTTACAGAGTGTGTCTACATTTAGGGATTAGTGAGGGCACCACGCATGCCAGCAGGAGATCAGGAGAGAGCAGAAAGCCTCAGTGCGTTTCATTCAGGACGAAGGATGTCCCAGAGCCTCAGCCCGGCCTGCAGCTGAGCCCAGAGCTGACCTCCACAGTAGTCACACTACTGCTGCTCGCAATCATACTGCTGCTGCTGGCAGGCCAGGGCTGGGACAATGAGCAAGGAAAACACCACGGTACCATCCTGCAGGAAATTAAAAGTCCTAAGGCTCCGATCATCAATTAAAAGACAGAAGGAAACAATGCACCTTAGACCAAGCAAAGTGAGGAACTGCTTTAACATCAGGACTGCTGAGATTATTATGTTTGTGCACATTCAAATCCAGACAACAAACACTGACACAAACATATACAAAATGTCAAATATAGCCTACACTTTGTGAATAACAGCTAGAAAAGATCATCAGTCATAGATCAGAGCGGTGGTGCAGAAAGAGATTTGTATTTATTTTATATACAGTATAAAGTATATATTGACATTGTTGGTGTGTTAATATGTGTTGTAAAGAACGCCTGAACCCTAACCAGGAAAAATAAAGGTGGACAATCATACTCCTGCAGCACAGTGAGTGAACACAGGAGAAACAAATGAGTCTGAGCTGCCGATGACCACTGGACTGAAACTAAAGACAACCCGATTCAATCCAGGGACAGATACCTGCAGAGGAGAGCGGCTCAGACCTGCAGGGTATTTGTCATGTTTCCTGTCTACATGTTCCACAGACTGAACCATTCTTTCTCCAAGCAGTTGAAACTCTGCCTTGAGTCTGATAGTGAATGAAATGCTTGCATTGATGTACGTAAACAACCCTTTTGCTTAGCTTTCAGTACCTTGGACTGGGTTGTACATCTCGCAGTACATAATACAGTATGCTCATCCTGATTCCGCGCCTAACAACCCACATCTTCTTTAAGCATAAAAGTGATCTAAAAGTAATTGTGTTAAATTCTATTTTGAGCTATTATTCAATAAAATCTTTTTCATTTATACAATGCTACTGTTTATGTCTTGTTTTCTTGCGGGTAAACACAGCATGGCAGATGACCTTAAACCAAACTCAAAGTCACATATTAGAGATTCATCTGCAGCGACGACTCCCTGCATATCAGTATGCAGCTGCTGTTGCTCCACAGTAGGAATAAGTATGATAATAGCTCAGGACATCTGACACCTCCTCAGTAAACACACAGTGTGTCCCCTGCTGGGTAAGACCTGGAACTGAGCGAAGGCTTCAGACAGGTGAAAGTATAGTCTTCCAAAGTGTTTCCTTGATGAGCAGTAGCACAGGGAATTGTTGTTGTATAATAACAATAGAAATTGATTTGTCTACGTCAGACTGCTCCTAATAACGTGAGTTGAACATTATTAACACAATTACAGCAAACAAAACTCTTTCCAGTGCAGTAGGTAAGTGCACAACTGATACAAGCTGCCAGCACTGAAGTGTAAATTAATTGTAATTGTTGGTGTATTTAGCTTTATAACCCTGCCTAAAACCTACAGTAAGTCATAATAACAATACAATGTTATACTGTGGTTGAAAGTAACTCAGTACATTTAATCAAGTACTGAACATAACATACATGGTTGTTCTTCCATTTATACTTTATACTTTGACTCCACTAAATTTCAGAGGCCAATATGTAGGCTACTTTTACTGCACTACATGTATTTGACAGCTTAAGTTATACAAGTAAGCTTATAAATGTGAGATACTGCTTTAGCCTACAGAAAACAAATTCCAAATATAGATTAAAAAAATAGCTCCAACTGGGCCAACTACAACACTAAAATGTTTTTTTACTTATAATTCATCAGTCGAATAATCCCCTTATATGAAATGCAGGGGGCCTTGTGCCTCCATACATTGTTTTAATATCTTTGATATCTGCTAATACTTCTGAAGTAACATGAATGAATGCTAAACCTGTATTTGCAATGAGGTATATTTACATTGTGGTATTGACACCTAGCTATATTTAAAAGGGTCCTGTTGAGTTTTCTTATAAATAAAAAAAGTAATGTTTACATTTAGTGTACTCACCAACATGCACTGTTTATATTTGAGCTCTGACGAATATGTTGTTGTATTTCCGTCCTAATAAGAAAATTGGCAAAGTCGATTTTGAAGTATTTTAAATCCTGCACTGTTTACATCCATGCTGACGAGTTTGCCGTTTTCTTCTTCTCTGCCTTTGATGGCGCATTGTTGCATATCTTGGCGTATTACCTCCACCTGCAGATCAGGGGAATAGAGGCACACCGTGAGAGTATTGTGTCATTGCAGCGCGCGTGCCATCGCGCGCGTGCACGAGACGATCAAAACGGGGACCTGCTTGCTGAAAACCGCGCTACTGGAGGTCTGAAACGGCACAGGGAAAACTTAAAAGTAAAATATCAGAATAATTCTTAAACTACTTTTTGTAACACACTATCAAAGGCTTCTTCTTTATATAATATATGTATAGAAAATATATACTTATAATTTATTATATTATACTACTATTATAATACTTATAAATATAAACTTTCAACCGTAGACAAAGACAAATTTCCATGTGAGTGGACAATAAAGATGTCTCATCTAATCTAGTTAGACTCTGTATTTATTCACACAAAACATGATACATTTTCTTCAATAAGGCAACACAATACTGTATATACATACAATGATCTATATGTAAACCATATTGTGACTTTATGTTGTTATTTCTTAACAAACGTGTCATTCTTTACGATCACTAGCAAGTGGAAATAAATAGTTTAGCAAGTCATGTAAAAGAGTACCAATTCATACTGTTAGTACATCCAATGCAACAATCCTTTACTCACTGCAGTATTTTGTCATTATTGATATATTTTAGCTGCAGTTCGACGACTTACTGGAATATAAAATAACTCTTTTTGAGCAGTAAAAGGGGCCCTGTGGAGTTTTGTTTTGTTTACATTCAGTGTTGCTCACTAAAACTAGAGTGTATCCTTGAGGTCTAATAAGCGTGCCATAAAACATTCGCAAAACGATTGTTTAAGTATTCTACAACTAGTATTTTAATAACCATCTTTAATAGCGTGCAGAATTCATCTACACTGCCTTTTCTGGAGCACTGCAGCATTTCTTGGTGAATTACCGCCACCTGTTGATCAGTGTACTAGTGTGAAGTAAAACCATTGGCAGGAATTTGTACCACAAGTGCGTCCTCGTTTGCGTGCATTAGACATACAGAACAGGGACCCACTCAGAGACAGACCGCTCCACAGCACTACCAGAAGTCTAAAACTCCACAGGGAACCTTTACAACCTCCAACATTGGTTAAAAACCAAACAACAGAAACATTATTTGAAAACAACTAACATAAAATATATTCCTTTTCACAAACATCATCAACAGTAATGGCATTTTTCATTATTTCGATTAGCATTATAAGATACATGAACACTGACATCATCATTGGGTGCTGGAGTGGGTGTCATTCCTAAACAATATGAGGTGCTTGTAGTTTGAAAACGTGGTTGTGACTTTTTTTTGTTGTTGTTTTTTGTGTGAATGTTCTTCCACAGTTATGGGCGTGTTGAATGTATTGTACAGAGCGATGCTGTTGGTTCGACACCCATTCTCTTCACAGCTGACAAGATTGTACAATCATTTACAAAAATATAATTCTATTCTGCATTAACAAGTGACAGTAGTGATTAGTACTGGTTTAGACAGGACATTAAGTGACTAAAGTGAATCAAATACACAAACCAATGACACTATGAAAATAAGAAAACAACATCAAGCGATAGCACTATCATTTACATCACTGCATACAAAGCACAGAATACTGTCTGCTCATACGATACATGAGCAGCACTAGATGTTCCCGATGCCCACAGCCATCTCACTCAGCTGGTTTTGACCTGCTTCCATTCATGTGAGGGTCGTGTTTCTAAAACAGGCCAACAGAGCTGCTCTTTAGACCCGTTTGCCTCCGCAGTGTGCCAAAAAGTCTGAAATCAAGCCTCAAAACTGCTGATTAATTCAAACACAAGGGGCATCAAACACTGTTGGTATGTCAGGCAAGTTTTTTTTAAACTGGAAAGAAACACTTGTCACTATAATCTTACCAAACATGGTAACACAAACCTAACTTAGCATTTATAAGCAGTATATAAACAATTAATAAGTGGTTTATAAAAACAACTGTTACTCCTCCTATGAAGCATCTATAACTGGTGTATTAGCAGTTAATCAGTGTTTAATAACACAGTATAACATAGTTGTAAAAACACACTGTAAAATTGTTATACTGTAACAATCTACTATATGTTAACATATATTGAAGATATATGATTATAATTTATTTCAACTGTTTTAAAGTTATCAAACATTAATCTAATGTTTACTCATCTGTAGTGAATGCTTCATAGGAGAAGTCGTAATAACAAAAACATGGACTAACACACATTATAGTATAAAGTGTTATAAACTATTCATGTACTGCTTATAAATGCTACTTTTACTAAAAATATAAGGTAACTTTGACTGATAAGGCAATGCAGTGACTTTAACTCGACAAAAAAGGGTCATTCATGTTTTTTAAAGCGTTGGATTTGTATGAAATATTGAGATTATTCCTTCCATCTCTCAACATAAACAATTTACACTACACCTCAAATCTGCACACATAAATACACACTCACAGACACATTAAGCCGGCAATGGTGTCTTCACACAACATGCTTAAACAGTTTCAATTCAACGGGATACGTATATCTAACTCACACTGTTTAACCGGCTATGAAAAGATGTCTGAGGAGAGAAGTGAGTCAAACCATCTGAAGCAGCATGAATGTTGAGTAAACAGAAGCTGTAAGCAATTCATATGCTGTCAGGAACACTTTTGTGCGTTTTTTTGTGAAACGATTAGTGCATTAATTGATTAGTTGATGGACAGGCAATTCATCTGCAAAAATTCTGACAAACACTTATTGGTTTACACATTTTTTAAGAAGAAGGCAAAAATTAACAGGATCCACCTTCTGAGATATAATTAGTTGCTAGTTATATTTTGTCTTCCACAATAGCAAACTGATTTTGTTGGGGTTTTTGGAACATTAGTCAGACAAAACAACATTTATGTTACCTTGAGAACTGAATTTCTAGGGAATTGTGATTATTATTCTCCACTAATTTATGTTATTTCATGGATCAAATGATCAATTCATGAACATAATTGTTAGTTGGCGTCCCAGTATGATAAACATGATAAAAGTAACAAAGAAATATTATCTTTCCACCTTATCTGTTGTATAAGTAGATATTTTTAATTGTGCTTCTAGCTCTCTTTATAACTGAATTTTAGCACATTTTCTTATTAATACTGAACCGCTGGTCAAATATCTTCACGATGATATAAGGATGGTGTTCCGATTAGGGAGACGGTCCTTTCACCAGAAACGTCACGTTCAATACCATCAACTAACCCTCCCGCTAAAGTGACTTTGAGCGAGACACTGGCTGAATGTCATTTCAGGAGTGTGTGTGAGTGTGTGTAAACTCGGCCCACTCACTCTACTCTGTGTGACGTTACATCATACGTCCGTCATATGGAGGGATAGACCGAATCAAAGGTATTACCACTGGAATGGTAGTCACTTCATTTGATTGACCAGTTAAGCCACTATTTGACTAAAATATACTCCATTAAAGACTAATTTGCAGATCTGTACACACTTTTTAGGCAGCTTTATACCTTTAAATAGCAAAGAAGGGGGATGCGTTGCCTGGAGACTGCACTGATAAATGAGATTCACTCACAGGAGTAACTGCTCTGTAGTGGACCCTGACCTTGGACCTCCCTGTGAAGCTATAAACACATTTCCTCTATTAGACGAACCATACAGCATCACAAACATGGACAGAGAAAAGTCTCCAGGCTTCTGAAATGTAAAAAAAAAAAAGTGTTCAAAGTAACCTCTCCAGGTGCAAACATCTGCAGCTAAATTCATCAAAAGATAATCATCCTTGACAAACACACACATGCACCGCAAACACACACACACACACACACACATCTCAGCTGTAGTTGTAGGTGAAGTTATAAGAGCTAGGCTCCTTCGGCACGGGGGGCGGGGCTTCTGGGATGGTGATGTTCTCAAGGTCGAGGAGGCGGAGCTTCATCTCCATGCTGATGAGAGTATCGAGGTCACTGCGCGTCAGGTCACTGCCCATCTCTCTGCCCAGCAGCGCGCACAGCCCGTCGGTCCAGATGCAGTACTGCCCCGAAAACACCACACAGAGGAACATGCATGAGAAGAGTGCGTCAGTCAGTTCACGCTGCTATGCAAGTAAACAAGTTGTAGGTTAGTTTGTTGATTTGGACATCCAGATTTATGCGACTATCATACACGTTTGAAATTAAAGTTGCATGGTTTTGACTGATATACCGATATTGATGATAACCGCGATATTTAAAAATGAAATATTGATATCATGTTAATAAGAAACATAAGATAATATTAAATCACGCTTTTGTTATGTAATTAATTAGCAAAAAAAGAGACAACACACGCAATAAACTAAATGTAGGCGACTATTAAAATAACGTTTAAGTAAGTTATTTAGGTGGTTACACAAATAATGCCAGGTCTAAGCTATATAGTGAAAGCAGCAGTGTTAGTAACTTTTTTGGCCACACAGACATATTATAATCGGGTAAACTGGTTATAGCAATAATGTTAGCAGCTGCCTTTTACAACATAAGAATCGATTTGGAGTTCTTTTTCTGGCCACCTGATTAATGTTTCTCCAATATTGACTATGTCCTCCGGCTCCTTTTTAGTTCTGTTTTGATCTCCACCAACTCCTGAGGAAAATATATGGCTCTTTAACTGCTAAGTGCTCCTGTTAAACACATTCGACCCATTGTTAAAATGAATATTGAATCATGTAGCTTTAAGCCTCACTGTTGCTGAGCTCACCTCATACTTGTTCGGCGCAACAAAATTGAGCGTCTCATCAGGATCATAGAGGACGGAGAAGGCTAACTCCAGCACCTCCTGAGAGAAGCAAACATGAGGACAAACAACACACTCAGTGACAGCAAGGAATGAAAGAACAGCCATGTGACTAGAATGACAGGAAAAAACAAACTAAACTAATACCTTGTTTTGTTTCAGAGCACTTTTCTCTTTCATATGAGGGCAGTCCTTCCCGGTCACCACAGATTTGATGTCAGAGACGGGGACTGAGAGGAAGATATAGAGATGTTTATTTAAGGTCAGCCTACTGACCGATACAGTGTGGTCTGCTAGTGAATGTGTCATCATGTGTGTAATGAAAAGTTTACGAGATGGGAGATGGAGCCACGCGAAGAAATAAATGCATCTTACTCTTGTCGCTGAGTTGCTCAAAAGGCACTTCACCCTGAGGTGACTCATCGAGGTCTCCGTAGTGCAGCACTTTGTGATTCAGTGAGAGTCTGCAGAACCAAAACTTCTCTACAAAAGAGGCAGAGACACAAAACAACACAATGCTTAGCTGCTGATCAACAGCAGCAGTACTCCTACTTCAGCAGAAAAAAAAGCAAAGGGGCTGTATTGATACTGTATGTACCTTGCCTTCGGCGGTTCCCCAGCTTGCGGAAACAGCTCCCCTCACACAGCCGGTTGAGTCGCTGCTGCTTGATGAGCTCTAAGATCTCTGGCTGAATTCTCTCCCGCAGCTCACTGGAGGACAAATACGGCATGAGCAACAAAAGGAAAAACACGCATAAATGTGGACAATACTATACAATTATTTATCTTTACTACACACTGACATGATGGGAGGAGACTGGAAGTCGTCCTGGCTCATTCTCTCTGACTGCCGCAGACGCAGAATCTCTGAATAGTTGAGGCCTCGCAGTTTATTCTTCAGCTGGTCTAAAGACGACGGCTTCATTGCCAGAGCCCTGGTGATCTGCTCACGGACCACCTGCATCACCTGCTCAGGGTTGAAGCACATATGCACGGAATAAGTGAGGAAAGGTGGAATAAAAACACATCAGACTTCCTAAATATCAAGAGGTGATGGGATAAACGTTATCAGATCTAGCTGCATTGTGTTTAGTGATTGTAAATATTGTTTAAGTTGTAATACAGTGAACTAGGGTGACCAGATGTCCCGAAAAATTTGGGACAGTCGAGAATTATGAGCAGTTGTCCTGTATCCCAAATTCTGTCCTGTGTGTCCTAAAAATTTGACTAAAACTGAGTTTTGATTAGTTGTAGCCTAATAAAACACGAAATACTGATAATTGTAAAACATTGTTTGGGAGACAGGGACTGTTACATCCGCAGCCCACATGAATTATGGCTGTTGTAGTTTTTGTTTTAGTTGTGTACAGCAGTGCCGCAAATTGACAAACAACTACACACAGCGGCGACGCATGACGTCGTTGAATTTAAACATTTACAGAGCGATGTTAAGCCACCCATCACTGACATGTGGCCTGGTGTACTGGGACCTGCTGACCATCAAGTCAAAAAAAGCCAAAACCACAGCTGCCTTAGGAGACACGGACAGAATGTAATGTACTGGAGGCCACGCCCACCGTGGCCATTTGACCCCTCCCACCCCCAACTACCCTATCCCGAATTTCAACCATGCCCATCTGGTCACCCTACAGCAGGGGTGGCCAACCAGTCAAAGACCAAGAGCCACATTTTTTACTGTGTTACCGCAAAGAGCCACATCATACACATGGGCACACATGAACATCACCCTATCCCTTCCTCACACACACACATACCTTTGCTCAGCCAGATTTATTGTAAATGTCACACACCAACATGATAATGACAGAAATGGACTCCTAAGCCCACAGGCCAGTCATTTTCAACAATGAACATTGTGTACACTGTCTCACACAGACAAACTCTCAGTTCAACCAAGTCCACAAACAAAAATATAATAATTTACAATAGTGTTTTTCTTTTACTATGCATGTTACTTAGTGGGACTTCTGGCATTCCTTGCCTTGAACAATCCTCTTCAAATCTGGCTTGTATTCCGTTGTTGCCACTCGAAGCAATTCTTTCACATGGGTGTCAGTCAGAACAGATCGATGCTTTGATTTCACGTGTTTCAGGGTAGAAAACACAGACTCGCAGACGTATGTTGACCCAAACATTGACAGTATCTTAAGCGCAGCCCGTTTGACATTGGGGTATTTTTTCATTGGCACACTTTTCCAGAACTCAATGGTCCCGTCCCTTAAAGCAGAATTGAGTTGGTCCTCCTCACAAAGATCGATCATCTCCAACTCAGCCGCATCCTCATCTGTGACTAGCGGGGCTTTCAAACAGTCCGTCTCGGCGTTAAATGGGTCGACGAGGAATGTAATCTGTGGCCGCACATGCGCGTTTGACGAAAATACCGTATTTAACTCAAGCGAAGCGAACACGCACATTAAAAAAACACAAATACAAACTTCGATATGAACGTAAGAGCCGCATGAAACCGGGCAAAGAGCCGCATGCGGCTCGGGAGCCGCGGGTTGGCCACCTCTGCCCTACAGAGAACCATTACTTCAAACCACAGTATGAATCCCTCCTGCAGGATTTAGTTATGCAGTTCATCCATTCATTTCTATTGTTTGGGTCCTTCACCTCTTTTAAATTCTAAAAGTTCATCGCAGAACAATTTCCAAGTAGAGAGGATTTTATTCTATTACATGTTCAGTTCTATAAATATCTAATAAACAGTATATCTGTGTGTTAACAGTGTTATTGACGACTGTGAGAGCGCTTTGGTCTCAGACCTTATTGAAGTCCTCAGCTGTGGCCCTCATCTCCTTCCAGGTTTTATTAAGTAGCTGGATGCAGACACAGAAGAACTCCTCCCATGCCCGGTCATGAGTGAAGAACATGGGGTGGTAGTCGTTGCAACCCTCATTAGCTACAGAAAATAAAATATTAGAGAATAAAAAGTTAGTATGAGAGGCATTTTCCTCTCTCTCTCACACACACACACGCACACACACTAGCCTGGAGTAAAAAGTGTCACACCACAATTTCTGAGCCATTTTAAGATTGTGGATATATAGAACAACATATTCACCTCGTGTCAAACACAGATCTACTTACGCAATTCTCCAACCTGGAGAATCTCGCACAACATTCGAGTGAGTTCGATGGCGCACCGGCCGAAGGGACATTCATGCTTGTCCTCTCGGCTGCTGTTCTCTAGCACAATCTGCCGTGAGTGAGAAGACATGTTAGATGTGGCACCTCTGTGAGTTGAGCAAAGTCCTGCATGAGGCCAAAACCCACCCTGATGTACGTGTCCTGGTGAACCTTTGCGAGGTACAGCATGTTGTCCAAAGCCAGCATTCCCGGGGGAGTCTGGGTGAAGTCCATGGCCGGATTCACATGGTTCTGCATTTCAAACAGAAATGTTAAAGCAGTTTTAAAACATGTAACTAAAGAAAATGTAACTGATATCTATAGTGGAGACTCACAGTGAACCCCAGCATCTTATAGTCCTTGGTGTACATGGCCTTTCTCTTCTCTGTACCAGTGGGGTCATTTTCTCCATCGAAAGCAATCCTTCGCAGCTCAAATATGATGTCTCTCTGAGCCTGAACCACAGCAAGCCAACATGTTATCAAAACATTTTGATAACATTAATCACATTTTTATTAACAATTAGCATTTTTAACAACATCTAAAATCTAAAATCTAATCTAATCTCAGGGAAAATAGACCAGAAATTACATTTCCGTGCGTGGAGCATGTACACAGTGCACTTTGTGCCTGCGGATTCAAAGGACAGGTTCATTATGTTAATTAACTAGTCCTCTGTTTACACTTAATGCAAATCTATTTCAGTGTAAACCCAACTGAGATTGTTAAAACCTTTAAAGACACCGATCAAAGTTTGATTAACCATGTTGTTGAAAGATAGATTTCTTATATTCTTTTACATCTAAAAGGCATTTGCTGTACCTCACTTATCATGTTATATATATATATAGATTAAATGTCATTATCGAAATACACAAGCCAATGATCTGCCGAACAGAAAATATCTACATTGTTACCTGGTCATTGGGATCCATTTTGGTCATCATTCGTTCTTCCAAAAGGTTGAAGGTCAATACCTGCAGCACATACAGCTGATGTGCCATTTCTGCTTTAATTGGTCGATTTCCTCTGATAACATGCTGATGAAAGAAGAGCATTTAGTTAAGAGCAAAGCCTCTATATTTTGCTACAATTTATGCACAAACGGGTCTCCTTAACAGACAGACTGCTTTAGGGTCGATCAGAGAACACAGCAGCCGGAGCTGCTCCAGGATGCTTCCTGAATGCAGCGTCTTCCACACTAAAATGTGCAGCCAGTTCAGTCAGACACTTCCAGAAGAGTCGGGGCCAAAAAGAATAATTTTCAGAGCAGATTTTGTCGCCCATTAGCTGGTTCTCTGTCGCAGCTCTCCAAGTGAGTAAAATCGACACGTTCTGAACTGGTGGTCCCAGAGCCCCCCAACGACCACCAGACCCCAGCAAAGGAGAGTCTCAAAGAAGGCTGAACAGAAATATTTTGTATAAAGGAAGTTTTCCAAAGTTTGATTTAGCCACTAGTTTCAAACCCCACCTCTGGGAACTCTTCAAACCTTGTGTTCACACCTGGATATTTCACAGCCGTCTGAAAGCTTAATAACCACTGAAGCGGAGCGTTAACTCTGATGTGCAGCTGTAATAGCCAGAAAAATACTTTCAAACTTTCACTTCAGATTTGATACTCACATTGAGGATGATAGATCGCAGGTGTTTCTGAGCCAAAGTGCTTGCCATTTCCTGAGGGTAAAGAGACACGTTATTCCAACACGGAGGGCTGATGAGGGACGATGCTTTATGACACAGCAAAGCAGTGCACAGCAGTAACTTTACCAAAGTCTACCTACAGCAAATGGGAATTTTAAACAACTACTGAAATGCAGAAACACTCTGAAGCTATGTTTCCATCACTGGTTATAACTATTTGGCCTTCACACCTTCTGTAAAACATTTTACATCTGTCAACACAGTCTGTCTGCTGCGGCTTTCAATGACACAGAAAGAGATGGAGAGTGAGGGAGGAGGAGGGCAGTGGGATGGAGAGGACGGTAGGAGATGCTGAGGGATGTGTACTCACAGTGAGGTGCTGCTCCAGCGGGTTAGTATACTCCTCCTACAGATTGAAGGGAGGGAGGAGGGACGTGGGTGTAACAGTGATGGAAACAAAGAGCGCACACACATGGACAATGAGATACAGAGATACATCACCGGCACAGCATGCAACGAAATAAGAACATAAAACAACAAAATGTCGAAAAAGAAGTAGTCACGACATTTAGCTGTTTGAAAAACCTCACATGGCCTACATGCCGAATCAGACGACCACGCATTTATTGGTTCATCCAACTGGTTTTGAAAGGATTTTACAAGCTAAAGAGCAGTGAAATTCTATCAACCCACAGAGGAAAATGTGATCTTCAAATGCATGAAAATCACTGTGGTGTCCTGGTAGCTCCCTGAACGGAGATGTTAGTCATGTAACCTTAATCTGTCAAGGATTTTCTTCACTGTAGAATGGTGTTGTACTGCTACACTGCTGCCAGAATTGCTGCATGATTTTAGAATTATTTACAACAAGTCTCCTTCATTTGAAAACTATAGAACAAGTCAAAAAAATCGATATTTTAAAGCTTCGCTGTAATGTAGTTGATTTTAGTACTGTTAGTGATCAGCTCAACAGTGCCAGCCACATTCAATAAGTACTGCGTGTCCCTCTGATGCATTTATCTCAAAGAACTGACTCAGATTGCCCTCCAGTGGTCAACAACAGCAGCAGGAGACGACTGCATGTTCTAGGACAAATGTCCGGACATACTGTTCGTCCTCATACAACCCACGATGAAATTAAGTAAAATATAATCCCCCTCCTCTTCTCACAATGTCATTGAACCCACCGCCTTCATACCAACTCTGCATTTTTCATCAGCACTTTCAAAACCGAGTGAAGATTTTTTTTTTAAAGACTCAGGATTTGAAGACCTTTTGGAGTTTTGGAAAATAAATATTCTATATTTTCAGTGTCAATTTGCCCTAAATTCAATGTAAAGTGCTGATTTACAATTAGGCTACTAAAACAAACACATCTCTCGCAGTCAGTCAAAGTTGTGTTTCTGACGCACACAACGTCTCACTGCCTCGTCCACTTGATGTTGCTATTGTGTGACATTTGGTCAAATTAAAGTGATTGATCGAAGTGTTTAGACTAATTATTAAAGACAGAGAATCCGGCATGAGCAGCATTGACGTAGCTGTTTGTCAAACATTTTACTTGTCATCTCCTTTTAACAGGCCCATGTCATGTTCTGCCTGCATATCTTCAGCTCTCACTTCATGAACTATTATTTCTAATTTATACATAAATTGCAATTTACTGTAAAATAGTTTCATTTAGTTGGATACTGAAATCTGATATGGAAAAGTCTAAGATTGTGATTGATAAACAAAAAAACGATGTCTGCCACAATTTTTTGTTTATTTTGTTGATCAAATGAAAGTATATCTTGTGAGTTACTTGTAAATGTTTGGTATTTAAATGTACTTATAAAAGTAAGTGATATTGTATTGTGATGTAGGATGTATGTAGGATTCTCACTCTCTGTGTTTTCTTCCAATTTAATTCCTGAGATAGTATTTATCTAGGATAGAAGCTTTAAAGTCGTGTTTTCCTATGGTAAAAATGGTAAAATTATATAAGTAATACATACAAATCAAATTCCAACATGGAGAACCATAATTATATACGAGACAGAGCAAGTGACAATGTGTGAAAAAGGATGAAACAATGCAGTATGCTCATGCACTGTGTGAGCTGTGACAGAAGATATCACTGCAGGGTGAGCGGAGCACAGACACATGTTGTGACGGTGATGAGGAACATACTGGACAGACATCTAAAGAAGCACTCGCTCCTTTAGTCTTTGTATACCTGGCTGTTTTCTGTCCGACTCTGTTTCATCAACCGGAACTTAACGTCATATTTTAGTATATTTGGATGTCACGCGAATCATGTTTCACGCCACGTTTGTGAAATAATGAACCACTGGCTGGCATTGAGTCCAATGCTTGAGTCAAAAATAAATAAGCATTTTTTTTTTTTTTTTTTAAATGAATTTAGCAAAATGAATCTTAAATTACTGCATTCTGCTCGGATCCGATCCAAGCACTTTGTCGATTTGTCACAAGCAGTCAGTCGTCCTTCAGTTGGTCTACCTCGCTGAGCTATTCTGAAATAACTGCAGCATAACAAATGTGAAAACTTCAAAAGGAAAGCGAGTACTATTTTGAGGGAGCGTGTCATTACAGCGATGACTGTCAGACAGAATCCTGACAGCTGGCAGACAGACGTCGTATTCATGGGATTAGCTTTAGTAACCAACGTACTGCTGCCACCATTAGCAGCCAGAGAGAGACAATATCTGCAGCTCTGACACCAAAAAAACATGCGACTATTATGAATAAATGTCTGTCTTTTATGTATGGGTGGCTCTTTCAGAGCTCAGTGTGAGGCTGGAACATTATTAGTATTCTAGCTTTGTGCGTATTCAGTGCTTTTCTCTAATACAGGGAACTGACCTGCCGTCTGTCTTCTGGTGCCTTCAGGAAAAGAGCATTGATGAGGGCGATGGCGTACGTTTGGATCTCTTGGTTTGACCTGAAGGAATATCAAGTTTTGCAACAACCAGTTAGAAGCATCATGCTCCACAAATGTCCATACAGAGTTTTAACTAAAGAATAACAACTATGCTCTCACTTTTATCACTATCACTTTATACTTGGGATGGTTGCAGGATGTTTAGAGAACCCTCTTTCACACCGTTTTCAATAATTGTATGATATTCTTCATTTTGTTTTACAAGCAGTAAAACTAAAGAGTGTCTTGAACATATTTAAAAGTCCATGGAAATATATTTATTACCATAAAAAGACCAAAACCAACAATGAATGGACCCTACTAACGTAGTAGGTATTGTCTAAAATAGCTTTTTCCTATGTGCCATTGAGCTCCATTGTTGTCCAGAAACTATTACAAAAAGCATTTAAGAGCCACAATGTTGCACTGGGTGAAATGTTCCATCAATACAATTAACAAGGGATTTTTTTATGGTGTGTTTAGCAATCCCACATACACTTTCCTCCCACAAACCAAGCTCGGGCCCTCATCGCAGTTGCTTATGTCGGAGCGTAAAGTTAACCCACGTTGGGGTGAGGAGAGGAGACGCTGAGCGCAGCGTATAAATCCGCTGCTGAAAGTAGTCCTTAACAAGTGCACTACTTGCTTCTGATCGAGTACGGTTTGCTAAAAACTACAGTGCCAAGCTGTTTTAGGAAAGTATGTACATGAAGCGTACATGTGACCTGTTTTCTAAGGATTATGTCTTCAATAGAAACCAATGGGCTCGGATGAGAGAAGTTTTTTTTCATGGGATTTGTTTACAACACAATATAGAATAACATCAGCCTTGGTGTTTGATAGAGGTCATCTACGCATCCTCAACTCACACTTTAAAAAGTGCCACGGGCCAAATATCATAGCAAATTTCTAATTAATTAATTAATTTCCTAAGTTACCCCACAATGCTACATTCACACATCTGCCCCCCCCATATCAGAGTGCATGAAGCCCCTGTGCGTGTGTGTGTGCTCACACTTGCAGATGCCCGATGAGTTGTCCAACGGTGATCTCTTGTGCCACCCGATGGTAGAGGCTGTGGCTGTTGAGGACCATGCTCTCCAGGATGGCTAGAGAGCGCTGCAGGATGGACACGTCCACCATCGGCTGGTTCACATAGCCCGCAATCTGAGTGAGGACGGAGAAGACCGAGCAACACGAAGACGACTCTGAATCGTTAACGTCATCAACTGAGTCACTTCACAAGAGTTTGTAATCCTTAAAGAGATTAAAATCACCAGGTTCCCTTTCCTCATTAAAACCTAAATCTATCTGTAAAAATAAAATCCAGAAAGTTTTCAGGAGACAAAGAGTCACGTACTCTACACACTGAAGGAGCTTGGAATAATGTGAGGAGTTGCTAGGCAACTGCAGCCACTCTTTTCCGGCATGTAGGCCGAAAGGTTTATGAAGTAATTAAATAAAAGTGTACGAATAAAAAAAAAGAAAAAGGGATTTAAAACCGTGTCGATTTGTCCAGTGGGCTCTCTGTGAAACTAAAATGTCAGATGAAATGCTCTTTTGTTGGAGGAGGTACCTGTTTGATGAAGGAGAGGGAGATAAGGTCCCAGGACACAATGCCATGGTCCATTAGCTCCAGGAAGGCCGTGAGAGTGAAGGCCAGCATCTCACCAAAGCTGAAAGGAAGCAAAGTACATTTAGTAGAGACCTTTTCACATCATCTGACCTGGTCCAACTACCTACTACTAAGGACTAATAGCACACGTATAAAGAAGTAAAAAATAATATTTGTGGTGCTCACTGGGTGCCACTCTCAACAAGACGTGCCAGCGTCCCAATGCCCTCCATATTGATGAACTCCGCGGCAAAGGTTGGGTCTGCGGACAGCTTGGCGAGCTCTTTCAGAGCCTCCAGCCGAGCGTCGATACCGTGGGATTGGATCCTCTCCAGGAGCTGACGAGCAGCGCGAGCCTGTCAGACGCAAAAAAAAGTTTACCTCACCCACTCGTTCACGGAGTTATTTGAGCGTGATTTTAAAGCTTTGCATCAGGTCATTCTTAACCAGACCTACATAAAAGTACATGCAAATTATGTTGGTTTCACCTATTTGATGCATTGTCTCCATATGCTATTAGTGTTAAATAACTATGATGTATATATATATATATATATATATATATATATATATTACAGCCTGTTTCATATGTTGTCACCCAACACGGGGGGGTCAGAAAGTCAAGTATGTTTTGAGTCTTTTTTGATTTCTAGGAAACTTTTAGCTGTGTTGAATTAATTTGATGAGACTACTGATGTATGAAAAGCAGTACACATGATTGATGTAATGACAGGTGAGTCTCAAGTGTTACTACAGCCTCAACTGAACACGGTTAACAAAGCCTGCATCATATACATTTTACATGCCTTTGTCTGAATAATTGTTTTATGTTTACATGACTATAAAAAGCAAGAGGACTGATGAATAAAGCATTAAACGCTCTATTGATAGAACATTTAGGCACAAAGCATGAATCAAACTACTTTGAATATGATAGGTCAAAGTTGAATCAGGAAGTCAGGCCAAGAAAAAGACCCAAGTTGTTATAAATCCGAATTAGTGCACAGCGCATTGGGTAGCACTTTGTTGTGTGTGTTTTGGTGGTGGAGACGTGAGGTGCACCCACAGTGCATTTGGGAGGAAGGGTGGGATTAGGAAGAATATATTATCATACATTATTATTGAGGTTGGTATCCACCGTGGCAAATCACATCAAACCTTTTCATCCTTTTAAAAGCAGTGCTCTGTCAGGTTACGGAGTAAAGACAAGCGTAACTTCCAAGACACAAAAAGTTTGCCTGCACCGAAGTAGAGTTTGCTGATGCTCATGTATAAAGACCTTTTTAAGTCACTACAAAATAAGAATTAGAACATTGAAGGAGGAGCCAGAATACACACCAGTTACTCATTGTACAAATAGCTGACTGTATCTCACTTTAAGAATATTACAATTTCAAAACTTCTTTAAAAAAGACACAACTGAACAGAGCTGACTCACGGGTGAAATGGCTAATCGAAGGATGGTCCCGTTCTTGATTTCACCACGGCTCTATGAGATAATAAAGGAAGAATTTTTCAACACATTAAACACTCATTTCAAATGCCATCAACTCAAGCTTAGGAAGAAAACAGTGCAGCTCACCTGCTCAGTGATGTAAAGCTGAGGGCCATCAGCATAACGCAGAGCAAACTGCTCGGAGCCGGATAAAGACCAGCTGAGGATGAGGACGGGGGGGGAGAGGGAAGGTGACTTAGATACCAACTAAAGAAGCAGTGTCACTTCTTTTAATGCAGCATGCTCGAGTATGCATGAACAAAATGTTGTTGAAAGTCAGATCGCTCCCTCCAGCGTTTGTATTTACACAAATGTCAAAAACTGAGAGATTGTGGAGGAGAACTATTCAGTGGGTGTTCACAGTAACGTGAAAATAATTCTCAGTTTGAAATGGAAAAGGGAGGCAGTGGGTAGATACAGCGAAGAGGTGGATGGGTGAGATAAAAAAAAAAAGTGCAATATTCATCACTAGAGTACACGACAAAAAAGAGCAGGTAAAAAAACAGTAAGGCAACAGTAAGACACAAAATCACATGTTATGATACAAGCAGACATGATGGCGGATAAAAGACGTAAATGGGTAAGAATGGTCCTATAAGGTTTCAGTTGGATCGTATCTCTGTGACACAACTGTGGCTGGGCATCACAAGTTTAACAGCTGCCATTCTCTGACTCCTTTTTAGTCTTACATCATAAGCCTGCAAACATCTTATTAATATGCCATCATTTGGTAATTAAACAGAAAGTCAGATTACAAATCAATACAAGGAAAATATTAAAATGTGTGGGAGTAATGCTTACCCATCACATACTTCCCGTATTATTGAGGACAATGGTCTTTTCTGCAAACAGAAAGAAAGAAAAAAATTTCATACATACATATCCTAAATGTATTACTCATGAAGCGCTATTTATTATAACAACCATTGAGGTACATACCTGTATTCTGAATCACTAAAACACATCTCATTATTACTTGTGGCTTTCAAATTCCAAACAAATACAATTTACAATTAAATTAAATTTAAATTACTTTGTAAAGGTTTAGCCACTAACAGCTAGTTAAAGTTAGAAGAAGAAGAGTTACTAGAGAGCAACTGAAGATGTGTTCAATGTCGCGTTTTACACAAATACAGACCTGGTCCATCTCTATAAGCTGAGCATTAGCACCGGGCCATTCAATGGCAACTTTCACGATGTCAGCTGGGGGCGGCATGGCTGTCTTATCACAGCACCCTACAGAAGAAAGAATCAATTAGATTTATCTCTAGTACAACTTCCCAGGTTGGATTATTTGGATTAATAACACCTGTTTTTAAATCACTTCTAAAACACGGTTTACTTCACTGTGACATAGATGCTATTAAAAATGATAATTAATAAATTGTGTTCAGAAAGTTAAAAAAGTATAATTTCATTGTTACAAATCAATGTTTTTGTTAATCTGCACTCCAACAGTAGGTCAAAATATTTGGAAGAGGAAGAAATGTTTTGGGTTTTCAGTCTGTTGATTGATTAACTTCAGAATAATATGAACTAGAGGTTATACATCACCTAATGGAGACGTGTTGAGGGGGTCGGTCACTCTCACAGCTCTGCTGTACAAACCACTGAGTCGGCTTCCCTGTGAACACAGAAACCCACACAGCAGTCGTGTCAGAGTAAAACCTTGTTTTCCTTAAAAAGCACAAAGTCTCAGTTCGGTCCATCGCTGCATTTTCTCTCCTCTGAACTGAATCTGTCAGTGAACGGATCAATAAGCTGTAAGACTGTTTTACAAAACCACCCACACACACACACACAAACACAAACAAACACTCACACACACACACACACACACAGACCTTGACTGGGTTGAGCGTTCTGCTCACTGGGCTCTGGGTTTGCTGTGCTTTGTTGCCTTCGGCATGCCATTATTATTTCCAGTAAATATGCCAAATATACATCCCATTTGTTTCTTTAACAACATTTCTTTTGACAATTTACTTTTTTTCCAATTATTGTGGCATCATCTTGAAGAAGTCAAACTGGGTTTCTTGATATGCAACACAGCAACTTAATGGTGGGACAAATAGAGTCTGACCTCTATTATCACCCACTTTAGCTTATCACAAATACATATTTGTTGGCCGATAAGTAAAGTAGCAATACTGAAATGCCACCATTTGTTTGAGGTCATTTATAAACATCTTACTCACAATTCTCAAGTTTGCTTGCAGACAAATGTAATGTACAACACCATATCAGGTGATATATTGCTGTCGGGTTCGTTAAACTCTCCTTCTGTATATGTTATATAGCCTGAATGGAGCTCTAGAAGTATGTGAAAGAAAACACAATGGTTATAACACTACTCATCACAGTGCTTGACAAATCAGGGTTCATGGGTGTATTACAGTGTCCCTTGACTTTCTTCATATTTTGCATTTGAGCAATGAATAATTGAATTCAGAAATAAATCATATGTACTACATGAAACACAAGCAGTGTAGCGACATCTACAATTTAGGGATTATAAATGTCTGGCCATCGGCTCTACACTACATTTTAATGCTAACGCTGATGTGGATCACATATTCACTCTATTGTTTAATTTAACTCATTGCAAGAGCACACTATTATTTACCCACAGACACTTCCTTCTTATTATAACAGCCACATTACTGTGGCTACATTGACTGGTGCCCCAACGCTTATTAAACTTGTTTCATTATTTGCTCAGAAATACAAGAGGAAGAGGAACACAGCAGCGACCGGTCTTTGACAACAAAATGAGATCTCGCTCTCTGCTCTGACTTACAATGAGCGTGAAAAGCTGTGTGACAGACTCGGCTGGTGATTGGAAGTCGTTGGTAAAGAAGAAAAAGACTTTGCTGGTCTCTTTGCATTCAGCATACAGAACACTTTGTACGGCTTAAAGCTGCTCATTTGAAAAGAAATCTGAAACATCACCAACACGTTACTGGTGAAACAAGCTGAACCAGCCTGATGATTATCTTCCAGAGAGGTTTACCAGCGTTATAGTACATTTAAACACTGCAGCACCGTCTTGCTGAGCTTTGTCTGATTCTATAAATATGTTCACCTGTCAGTTTACGTCAGCAATGGCCCTGACGTCTGACACTGTTGTCCTTTGATCATTCATAACACAAAGAAGGTTTTTCTCTAACAGGCTCGGCTGTGAGAGCATCATTACACTACAGCTGCTGGCTCCTCACGATGAAGACATCCTAAAGTTGGAACACAAATTGTACGATAAATATTAAGCACGACCTGAATCCTTTCATCTCGATAACTTTGAACCACAGGATCCTGGCATTGCATTCTCCACATAATTTGTCACAAATTAGAGAGATTAACAGACTGATACAGAGTGATGCATGTGTGATTAACAACAACAACAAATTAAGTTGGATTCTGCAAATGATACGCAGTGAAAACTGCCAATTCAATTCAGAGTCTAACCAGCCATCTGATGGAGCGACTGCACCGCCTCCGCACCTTCAAGCAGACGGCCCACCGCTTCACATAACATGTGATCTCTCAGCCCTCTCTGAAGTTTGTTCTTGTATTAATATTAAAGAACGTGGGGAGATGTTTTTCTCTGTTGCTAATCTGCACTTTCAGCACTGACATTTGGCTAAAGATAATCGGTGTTAATCAGCGTTAAAGCCATGTTGTTATCTATGTTTTCCTTTGTAGCATAGGACTATTGATATTTATGATTTATCATCTATTAATAACATCATATTACATTTTTTCAAACTACAAATAATGATAAATAATGGCCTAAAACACTACAAAAAGTAATTTGATTTCTCCATTAATTATTTGTGAAATAGTTGAGAATGAACATTATCACGCAGTCAAATATAACTAACATAAAGTTGACCATTCAAGAGGCCTAATAGGTGTAATTTGAATGTTCATATCATATTATTAATAACAATGGCTCTGATACCATAATAATATAAGGTATCTTCTTCCAATTAACACATCATCTACATGTGGCTCCACATATTTGCCTATTACTAAAAGCTGCAGCACAAACAAGACGCTCACATGTGGTTTCATACGTACCTGATAACTGTCTACCAAAGCCATCCTGATAAACAATTAGATTCTTCAGCATAGTCTGTTTATGTGACACATGGCTTAAACACAATCTTACTATTAAATGAAACTCAAACAAGGTGGGGCTCAATCTATAAGTGTCTTTTCAATTCAACCTCCAGATGTGTTATTAAATACAACTCTTTTTTAGGCTCTTGAACTGAAACCATTCATATCAACTAGAGAGAGGTTTCTGCTCTGACGGTCACATCCGTGCTGTCAGATCACTCTCTTGTCACATGTGAAGCGACACCAGCCTGTACTTGGACCGTCAACTTCAACTGTACTTGGAGAGCGATTGCCTGCAGTCCTGAATCCTTTCACTGCAGTGACAGGACCTGTCAAAACTGTGTGACTGTGTGTTAAAGACAGACCTTCCTAGTCTTTGGGATTCAGTTCAGTTTCAGTTGCACTGCTTTCTACTGAAACACAACTGGTCTTCAAGGTCTTCACCCTGGTTTAATGATCAAACATGTTTCTTGCAGGAGAAGGAAACGTAAATGACGTAAATTCAAAACGGTTAGTTTTTTTAATGAGATTAGATACAAATTTAGTCTCTTGTCTCGAGTTACTTCTACAGAATCTGCAGTGAAATATGCAGATGTTGAATCTCAGATAGTTTCTGTTCTCACAAACTTTGAGACTTTCTTGACCCTCCTGGGACCTCCCTCTCTTTCTCTCTCTCTTGTTACCCTTTCCAGATGTTTTGGATCTGGATCTTTGTCCTCCAGGAGATTCAGCCTCTTTCTCTCTCTCTCTCTCTCTCTCTCTCTCTCTCTCTCTCTCTCTCTCTCTCTCTCTCTCTCTCTCTCTCTCTCTTGTGTACATGTCCTTGTCTCCTTCTCCTTCAGTGTGAATGATGTGTTGAGCTTCTCGCCTCTAGTGTGTTCTGTCCTCTCCACGGTGGAGGAGAGGTTGTGTAGTTCAGGATCTGTTTGGCATTGCTTGACATCCTCCCTGATATATGCTCCAGTATGTTTACACTCTATCCATACGTTTGTTTAATCCTGATTGTCCACACTGTAATTCTACTGCGTTGGTCTATTCTGTACACATATCTGTTGCAGGTCTGTCTGTCCTGGCAGATCCCTCCTCAGTTTAAGGACAGTGTGTCATATCCTGTACAGATTGTAAAGGCCCTGGAGGCTAATTTGTGATATTGGGCTATATAAAATAAAATTGACTTCCCCTTGAACGGTCACACCTGTAATTATTGCTATAATTTATACCTGTGTGCTTCTCTGGTTATGACATATGTTGGTGGCTCAGTGCAGGATAGAAGATGCATGCAAAGTTTCGTGATTAAAACAGTTTTATATCCTTAACAATGCTGTCATCTGACTGGTGTATGTCGGTGGACTGGGCTCTACTGGGCTCTACTGGGCTGCTGTACTGGGAGGTTTTAACGGAGACCACTTAGCAACTGGTCTGCACGCGCTGCAGTGGTAGCATAGCAACAACTGCAAAGAAATCCCCCGGTGTGGTCCGAGCTTCGTCTCTAAAGACTCAACTTCTTTCTGTCCCCCAACTGCTACTTTTCACCGCGACCCGGATGTTTCTGACGCCATTTTACTATTCTTATAATGTGGTTAGGGGGCTTCTGTCTAGGCTGGTTCAAATAAAAACATTCACACATGTAGCTTAGTCTGTGAGGCGCCTAACTTTTATGATAGCTAGTTGAAGTTAGCCTACGTTAGTTGAATACGCGGAGTGGCGCCCCCTCTGGTTGTATACGGTGTTTATCAAGAGATGACTGCTCCGTTAGTGGGGGGAAAAAACAGCTTCGCCAATTTCCCTTTAGCCAAAATTATTAAATTAAAACAAATGTACAGTCTTTTTGCATGAAACGCGATAACAACCCGCTTGCATGTTGCAAGATTGACCGTTTGTTGGCATAGTCTGTGATGCTCGTCTCACAGACGTTTGAAGTGTTCATGCCGTTCAATACACGCTTCTTTTATCATGAACTAATACAAATAATAAAAGGTTGAAGGCTCGGTTGGCTGGTTATCGATCAGGCTGGACTGAAGCTGTGGTAGACCACGGGGAGCTCACACACACACTGATGCAGCAACGGCTGCAATTTTGCAACCTTATGGTTATTTCACGTTGGCGAAATCAATCACAACTCGTGATAACGTCGGTAACGTTATATTACACATTATCACGGACTACGTCGTGCTATATTCTAAAGTAGCAGCGAACTCACGCGCTCTCACAGTCGGTACCAGCGGTGTTCCTCAAAAGGCGGCCGATGTTATTCAGTCATCCAGCCAGTCTCTGCCTGCTCCTCCATTGCGGTCATGATGCAGCCTGTCTCCCGGCGCCTGTTCCGAGGATGTCCTGATGCTTTCTGGCTCTACTATGAAACGGATGCGTGGTTTTTACTGAAGCCTACTTCGCGGCTAATGTCGATGCTCAGTGTTACTCATGCAGTGATGCTGCTCTCTCTCTCTCTCTCTGTCTGTCTCTCTCTCTCTCTCTCTGTCTCCCATAAAATACTTTTGGAAAGGAGACACAATTCCACGCCTTGTAGGCGGGACACAATGTAAATGTCACCGTCTGCTGATGAGGCAGACCCTTGATCTAATTTAATTTGTGCACAATTAAACTGACATCTTCCTCAAATGCAGTAGGTGGTAGGGCAAAGACGTTTCTGACTCATGTCGCTGCAGTAATCTTTAACAAGGTTATATTATTGAGTCTCAGTCAGACATCGTACTTTACACAGGGTGTTGCCAAATCTAAAATATAAGTCCTAATGTGTTTCATATCTTGGCCTGGTTAAATTTGCTCAATATTTAATTCCATAAATGCAAACATTTGAGTTATGACAAGATTTCACAGATGTGTTACTTGGAAAAAACAGTCATAAACTGCATCCATAAATACTGTTTGGTGCAAATCCTGCAAACATTTTAGAGATGCACCTTCATTGAATGTCAGCACCAAAGCTATAAGTGATAATTATGCTTGTTGTGTCTAATACCAGTATATCTATAACACTACCCTTGCATTTGCTAAAATGTTAAAGGACAAATAAGGCTATTTTTTTAAATTGTAATGTAATTTTTAGAAGGACTAGTTTATTTTCTCACGGTCAACATCGTTCATCCACTTGCTTGAAGTTCTTTGTTGAATGATACATGATTCAACTCCAACATAGTGACATTGTTCTTGTGCAGGATTCATTCCCAGGCACAAAAGAACCGGAGCTGTTGTAATAATCGATCAATACTTCCATATCGGAACTATAACAATTTTCTCATTCATTGGTGAATTAAATGACCACCACCATATTGAGCGTCTCTAAAGACTTACTAATAAGCTTGTGCAAAATGTTCCCAAACAAACTAGCCCATCATTTTACAACTTAGCTCTACATAACATAACCACATTGTGTATCAAGTTTCTCTCTCCAAGAGGATCAACAAATGACTCTAGATTCTGCACCACACAGACAGCAAATGGCATTCACGGCACAATTGACTTTTATTCAACACAGAAACCATGTGTACAGGTAAAATATATCCTCAGCCTCAACTGAGTAGATAACACTGGCTCACGTCATGGGATGGCTGCTGGTGAAACTGTTAGGGGGCAAAGCAGACAACTGCACTGACACTCACTGAGGAGACGACTTTTGAAAAATCAAACAACAGCTGAATGTATTTAGCTCCACATTACATCTCATGCATGACATCAAAAATAGTATTTCTGATATAATAGTTTCATCAACACACACGGACATACCCGATCTCAAATGGTCGACAGGCACAGACACTGAGCCACACTAAAGCTCTGGAAAGTTAAAGTTTAGAATTGGCTTCAGATTACATCGGGTGTATGAAAAAAAAAAGAAAAAAGAAAAGAATCATCACCTTATATCAAGACCTTTTAGATGCATTTCAGTCATTAACACGTTCTGCAGTTTATAAGTGTTTCATGTGTACCAGTAACCCCAAACATTCACCATAAAAAGATGTATTTCAGAACTATAAGCTCTGATACAGATTTCAGACTGTTAAAATATTCCTCTTTTGAAAACATCAGATATCACAGAACAAAGGCTTCTATTCATTTTCTGGCAGTTTATATGTTTTAAGTCATGCCATCATAAAATCAAAATGAATCAAAATGACTGACACAAAGCTTTAGTAGGGAAGGCTGGGGGTTAACGATATATATATATATTTGATGGTGATTTACTGACGTGTACACCTCACTGCATCAGAGACACACGAGCAAACTGACACCAGCCATCAAGAGAAAGCCGTCACAGCCGTTTAAGGTTTTTCAACACATGACCATACATGAACACGACTACAGAGGTTCAGTGACATTTATGTTCCAGGAGTGATCGTTGTTGTTTTTCTTGTTTACATCATTGTAATGTCACAGATACACACTAATGCTGTAGAGCCATCTTTGTTGCTTTGCTGTAACACACTTCATTCAGCAAAGACAAGATGAGCCACAGCAAAGCCTGCTGCAATACGGTCGACATCAAAACAACGCTGAACGGTTCAGAACAAACTAAAAGTTCACCGACTAAAAAAACTCCGCTGTAAACTGAAGACTTCTTAGAGGTAGGAAATGGACATGGAATAAAGTTCCCAGGAAATGGCCTTCCACATTAAAACCTGCGATAATAAAATATCTTTACTAATCATGAGGCCCAACGTGTACTGCCTACAGAGGTACAGCAAAGTGTTATAACACCCTAATAACAAACAATCCAGCAGCTTAGATGCATTGCAAGACTGCCCTACGAGCAGTTATTAATTAACTGGCTGATTATTACAGACACCAAGCATCACAAAATCAGGTGCAAACCAAAGATGTCTTCTCATATAAGTCATTAACTTTATCTTCCTGGAGTTGGTTCAAGTGTATTTAACTTGAGTTCAGTTTGAGAGGTTTGCATCTTCTATGAAGACTGGGCATCTGTAGGTTATTACATGAACAGGCAAATTAAACTTTTACAGTACGATTAAGTTGCAACTCCTTATGTTCGAGGGAATTAAAGGCCACATGGGAAAGTCAGGTTCTGCAAAATTGTCCTAGTTCGAAACCTCGATGGCTCGTTTGAATTTTACTACAGGCTTGTCAAATACCCAACTTCACACCAATCACATTTCCAATTGTTAAAACAATGAGCTGCAGCTGCCGAATAACTTCCTAAGTGTTTGAGAGCTATGACCGTCTTAACACCCAGCGTATAATGGGTGTCATTAACAAGTGTGAAGATATGTGACATCAAATCCTCACGACACATAAGGACTACGGTGCAATAACCCAGATGTGGAGAACACAGAGGTGCTTCATACGAGATGAAATGTAGAATTACCAGTGAGTTCAGCTGAGGTCACAAGTTACAGGCTCACAGATAACACCATGCAGCTAACATCTGTTAATGAAACAACCTCCACACTCGCATACAGTACATATATACACATGTATATTAACCTGAAATGAGACTATTGTGTGGAATCATCTACAATAAACTATGCATATTTATTCTTTAGTCAGCCGGCTTCAAAGTCAGGTAAACCCACAAGTAGATCAATAATTACTGGCCGTTATTGTGACATTTTATTGTAATTCAATGCTTCAGAATATGATTTCGTGATTGGTTTCTGGGATCTTTTTAGTTGATAATTCTCCACCCTAATATATTAGGCTGTAAAGTAAAAGACAATGTGGTAACATAACTTAATGTTGAAGTATAAAGTAACAGATGGCATTACTTGAGGAGTTGTGTAACAAAAAAAAAAATCCTAAAAATGATGTTGGGGATGTGCCTAAAAAGAATATTTGAGTGGGAGTCGCACACCGGTCTTGAGCTGTAGATGGCGACGACGAAAAAGAGTTCACAGCTCATTGATGACACCAATGTGAACACCAACTTCACTGTTTTACAAGTTAAAAGGGTAATTATTGATCAACTTTATTTGTTTGGGACACAACGAATTTTACTTTTAACCATCCAGTCCATTTTCTGCTCTTCAAAACATGATAATGTATCCACAGCTTTGTTTTCAAACCCACTGACTATTTGCACATTTTAAACAAAAAACCCCAGAAAAAAACAAAAACAAAAAGGTAATTTGCTGTAGCTCCACCTCATTACACATTAGAGTATTGAATTTAAATTCTACGTATTCACACAGACTTGATTGATGAAAGCTAACTTGTTCCAGTAGTTGTTTGTTTCTTTGATTTAATGTAACACTTTGCGACTACAGCGGGGAAACGGCTCTAATTTAATCAAACATGCTTTTCAAAATACATTTATGAGAACAAAAATGTGCAAAAGGTCCAGGGGCAAAACAAATCTATTTGATTGAACAAACAGAAAATCATGTCATTAGTGTTTAGTCAATCATACTGTATTTACAAGAACTGATATTTACAGTGTCAGATTTTCTCCGTCATGCATCGGTGTTTGAATGTGTATTTGAATTGAGAACCATTAAACCCATACAGTATGAACACTGTTCTTCACCGTAAAGAGTTATATATTTGGGGAGCCCAGGCAGAAAGTTATGACCATATCTACACTGACTTCTTCTTACTTCCAGCTGATGAATAAACTACATGACTGCAAGTCAGTATGGTTGTACCTTTTAAGAATATTCCTTCAACAATGAGCAAAACCTAACCCCGGGCTTCATTTATCGTTTCTTGGGTTTATAATAAATATATTTTTGAATGGATTGATGGGAACTAAGCTGACACAGCTCTTTCCCTAAAAGTGCCAGTGAGATGAGCAGAGACAGAGAAACAGAGGGGGAGACGGGTGAGGAGATGTATGGTTGTGAGGTCACTACCAGTCTGCATTATCCCAGGTTTCCTCAGCAGGTTTCGTGGGACTCTTCTTCGTCTTACCCTCTGCGTTCTCCCAGTTGTTGTCCCAGGCCTCCCAGCTCTCCTCTGTGCTGTGTTTGTTGTTGGACGCTGCTTCGGAGCCCCAATTGTCCCAACTGTCAGAGCTCTTCTTTGCAGAATTCTCCGCGATGGTCCAGCTGTCACTGCTGGGTGATTGCTTGGCCTTTAAGGAGTTGTTGCTGCCAAAGGTTTCCCAGAAGTCCTTTGAGACCGGCTGGGTAGAACTGCCCTGATATCCCTCAGTGGCATCCATGTTCTGGTAGCTCTCTCCGGTACACCTGAACACAGTCAAAACACCATCTTCATGTTGCCTTGCATTCATTCACACAGTGCAACAGATTTTGCATGTGGGATATAAAAAATAAACATGTATAAAGTAGTTATTACCCATCCTCCGGTTTTCCCGAGAAGAGATTTGTCAATTTTGAACCAGCTCCCTGAACCTAAAGAACAGACAAGACTTTTCAGCAGCTGTTACTGTACGTGTTAAAACATTGTGACTTTGTAAGAAACGGTATTTTACTTAATCTGAAAATGAAAGCCAATGGTAAACACTAATGGTGGTTGAAAGAATAACTGCAGGAATTAAAATCTTTAAATCTAAGTCCATAAACAATCAATATTAGCTTCACAACAAATGAAAATATGATGCTGCATTTCTAGATTTAGCAACAGTTAGAGGCAGCAATAATAAAACTGAAAACACATGTTTGTTTTCTAACACCAAGTACTCACCACCAGATTAAAAATGGCAGCAAGAAAAACGAGAGATGACATTAAATTAGAATTGTTCAAACATTCATCAACACAGCGAAACCAGTCTCCTTTGAGGGGTCTGCTGCAGGGGGCCGAGGCAGGCTCTGCAGTTTCAGCTTATCTTAAGTTATAAGTGTTGGATCAGTGTTGCTGTTCCCGGCTCAGGAGACTGGTTTAGCATCTGTACAGCGTGGCAGAGGTCTGCCCGTCCTACCTTGGTTGCCAGCCCATTGATGCCGACTGCCACTTCATCTAGAAATTTGCCATCTTTTACCTGAATGAGCCAAATTATTAAAAACTTTTAAAAACAACAATATCCATCCATTATCTAACTTACATGTTATAAGCAGCAGTTTGATTGTGAGAGAAGTGATGCGTTTTGTTGAGGGCACTGATAATCAACATGAGAAAACAATAACATTTTGTTTGAATCCAACAAAAGGTTATTCTTCAAGAGAAAATAAGTCCAAAGTAAAAGGAGCTATAACCGCTCAGCAAGAGAGCAAGAAGAGCGTTACAAAAGCGCTTACTATAAATACCGTAAATCACAAATGCCAACTGTACCTTAGAAGACAAAAACGTTTAGTTTAAAACTAGTTTCTCTCAGTCATTGGCCTTTCCAAAATACATCAAGTTGTCTTATAGCTAAACAGGACTCATTTGATCTCATTAAAGACACATCCAGGAGCGGCTCACTTGACAGTAAAGAGTTAGAGCAGTTATGTGTAAACAACTCATTATGACCTCAGGGATTTAGTTTAAAAACAAAGCTTATTCTGATGCAAACGCTTAAACACAGAATCTGCAAAGACAGGGAGCGACTAACTGTCAATTGAAGAGCTACAGGTTGTGTCATTTCATGAGAAACGTATGGACCAGGACTGTGATATTTTAACTTTTAATATTGTTTAGTGAAGCTTGACTTTAATTACAACATGTTAAACTAAAAACTGAATGTCTTGATATGACGCATGACATCCAATTTGGTTCCTCCAAATGTTTAAATGTACTTTAAGCCAGTGACCAAAAGTTCAATCTGACTCACATCCGCTCCCAAATAAACAGTTCACAGCTGTGTGCTTCTTCAAATCCCATTGCTGAGTCACTGGAGAAATGAAAGGTTTGATTTGGTTTTTTTTGCATCCTTAAAACTGCAGCTTTTGTCGTTTAATGTAAGCTGGCATAAAGCAGATAAACTGACGCAGACAAGCAGTGCAGAAAATAGCACATTCACATCTGAAGCTGTTTGTTTTCTCTAACGGACTCTATCCCACCACCAAATCTACAACTTCAAACATCAATGTTACCTTTTCCTGGGTGGGTTTGATAACGTTCTCATTTAATGTCTGTCCTAACTCTGCAGCCTAGTTGGAAGTCAGAGGGGAGAATTCACTTGAATGAGAAACAGTTAAACATTCACAGTAGAGCAAGACACTGAGCTGCTTGTTCTGAAGTTGCATGAAGCGACAGTCATTCCCATTCACCATGACACTGAGCAAGCACTAGAGGGTGTAATGGTTAAAAAAACTTCTCTTATGAGGCAACACTGCATACGATTTCTTACTGAGAGTTTGGTGAAACACTAGAAGCCTTTTAAGTCTTCGTCTATCTTCAAAATATTAAAAGACAACATCTTTGCTTTTCTACTCTGCCACCTAAATTATTCAAAGAAACATGCTACATATAGGATGCATGTTGTAACTCACACAGGACTCTCTGGGTAATACTCTCCTCCATTCGTGAGCACGTGTTTGTCCACCGACATGCCTACTCGAATTGTGTGGGCCCTACAGTATATAAGGCAACACATACAGCCGTCTGCCTTTCTCTATTCAGTGTACAGCAGTTTGCCCGCCGACTGCTCATCTGCACAGATGGAGTCACCTCTTGAAGAACGTCATGTCCCGGCCTCATCACTGGGACGGATCTTCACGACGCCTGCTTCAAGTGCCCCGACGCACGCCGAGAGCGCTGCCCCCAGCCTGCCCAACGCTGCACTAGATTCAATGCCAGCAGCAGTGGGATCACTTTCGACGCTTCCATGGGAAGGCTGGCAGACAGCTGTGTTATGTGTGCTGCCTTATCTACAGTGGGTTCCGCATGTATTCGGGTAGGCGAGTCCTGATTGAATGGCTACGCCATTATGTCCAGTAGAGGGCTCCACCTGAGCTAGAACTACGATTGCAATTTTGTAAATTTTTATTTTTCCTTAGGATTTTTTTCTTGTTGCCTTATTTATAGAAAATAACAGAACAGATGAGGAGCAAAATACCCCAAAAATACCAAATGTTGCTCTGCATTGATGTTGATTAATGCCAAACTTAATTGTTTTTAAATACCATTACACTTCTACGGCACGGTTAGCAGTCGACACAAAAACGTCATGCATAAATGGATAACCGACTATCAATGGATGTGAGTGAACAGTTCATGGAACAACATTTCTATATTGGGGGTAGGAATTAAAGTCAATCCCCATCTCACAATACAGTTACAAACTGTCTTCCACAGGTTATCCATAAACTCAAAGAATAAGCCCCAAGAAAAGCACAGTATCCAAGCAAAAGCACGTGAAGATGGTGCTCACCATTTTGCAAAATATTTGTACTGTGAAAAAATAACAACTCACAAGCTAACAAAAATGTAAAAAAATGGGTAATGTCTAACTTAAAAAAAATGTAAAACATGATGCAGAAAAAGCGCCATGCACCTATTATCTGCTTTACCGGTTCTGGGGGTGCTTTATAGCCCTTTAACTACATCCAGAGAAGGCAAAGAGATATTAAAGTAGTCACACAGTTATTGCAGCTGGACATTTACATTATATGGTAAGAGATTTACCAAAATGGCACACATTGTTAGAACACTACTAATTCCCTTTAGTTATAGGGGTCCTATTCAACAAAACAGGGAACTTCAAACGCAATCCCGACAGACAAAAAGTCGTAGTTCTGGTTACAGGTTACCCGTTACTATATCAGTCTTACCTTTAAGGTTGCTTGGTTTGCAAGTTTAGATGTCTATAGGAGAGGTTAAAGACAAAACAAATATGAATGACCTCTTTATTTTTTATGAGGGTTGTTTTTTGGATTGTCTGGATTTTTTTTTTTTCCATGCAGAAAAACAATAAAGTGTTTATCACGTAAATACACTTACATTATCTTTAGCGATAGTAGCAAACTTGCTAGCTCCAACAGCAAAACTGCTCCAGCCCTGCAAAAACAAATTTAAACATTTAAAAAACTGCCACGGGGGGAAGAAAAATACAATAAAAAGTACAACTCGGACAAGAGATATACATTGTGACCTACCGAATAAATAGAAGACATGGCATTGTTGATGAAGTCGTCCTCTTTCTTCTCTGGAGTGACTGTGTTGCCAAAGCCAACATACCGATTCTCTTGATTCCCACTATAGCCCCCTCCACTGACGAAGCATAAAGACATAATGTAGAAATAAAACACTTAAGACAAAGAAACCAACAGACAAGTGCATAAGAAAAGAAACGTAGAGAATGTGAGGCTCTCACCTCTGATACGAGTTAACGTCATCACTCAACCAGTCTTCAAAAGCCTTGTCTCCAGATTTTGCTGAGCTTTGTCCCGGTCCTCCAGAGCTGTTTGACAGAAGCATGAATTCACTGCTTTAATGCCTGTCCTGTAATCTGCCATTGCCCATAGTGTGAGTGTGTTAGAAACCACTTTTACCGATGAGAGGATGAAAGGCCGGTCTTGGGTTGAGGAGATGTCCAGTTTCTGGCAGGGGATGTCTCAATGGACCACTCCTTACCCTCGGCTAAAGTTACAACCTGTCATATACAGGATGATCAAAATAAGACACCTTCACAAGCTAGTCATCTCAAAGAGGCCTCAGCAAAAACTAGATCATTCTGCCAATAGACAAATTGACCAAAGAGCTTTCCACCTGCACACCTCACCTTGTCTCTAAAGAGTGCAGCAGCTTTGCTGTTGTATTTATCCTGTAACGTCCAGGTCGGATCGTAATCATCTTGGCCTTCAAGAAATAGACGGAATATTCCATTTCCTCCCGCTTTCATCTTTTCAAGCTCAATATCTTTCCACTTGTCCATGGTGACGGAGCGCACAAAACTGTGGACGGGGCAGAAAAGACACATTAATCATTATCAGGCTGTCCAGCATTTTCTAAATCATTAACACCATGATAGGGTCCACTATTCTCACCTGAGATGTACTCCCAGGCCCCTGTGCTTGCCGGAGCACTCGAGACAAATCCAGATCCCATAGGTCACACTGACCCATTGAGGGTTAAAGGCACCACACTCAAAACATAGCTGAAAAACAACAAGGCCCGCTGGACAGTTAATACATTTACACCTCCCGATCCTGCATTTATAAGGAAAATATCTACGGTATACAAAATGTCCACTAACCCCATGTGTTTTAACATTGTACACGATCATTTCACACTGCACTGTCAGTTAAATAAATAGAACAATACTACATGTATTCATATTGGCCTTTCATTTTTAGTTTAGGACCCATATCTGTCAAATATTAGCGCCAAAGATGCTGGCCAACAACATGTCCACTGGCGGTGAAATTCGGACCTACAATTACTGCCACCATTTTATTTGATCGTTGATGAAAGCGGGGAAACTTTGTGAAGGAGAGTGAACTTGTGCTACTTTGCAGGCATCCCAAAACACCTGCTCCCACCAGCTATGTGGATTATAAGGGTCCAGTGAGGGCACACTATTTGGACTAAGAAGTGACGGTTAGCCGTGTGAATAGGTTGCTGTGAAGGCTTACATTATTCTCGTCTTGGGTTCTCACTTCCTTCAGAACTCTTCTGGTCCTTGGACTCGCCATGTTGACCCACACTGAAAGACAACGATAGAGGACCTTCTTAAGTAAAACATTTAGTTACCAAAGCAGAGTATGGAATCATCTGTATAGATATGTTCAAAAGACACAAATACTCCACTACTTTATATTACCAAGCTACATCATGAAAGAAGTGCCTATAATTGAATGAAATCATAGCACTAGAGCACTATTTCACATACTGAAATCATACATTCCTATTGAACCGTCTGTTCAAGAAACAAAGCCACCCTAAAATAGAAGTGACACCCTTTGTGTTATATAACGGAGGTCAGATATAATTCGTGAATTTTAACCAGTCTCTGGTTCAAAGCCGATAGCAGTGAGAACTGTTTTGATGTCGTCATCTAAAACAAACCTGGACCTGCTCCACAGACCGCAGGATTGTTTCAGATGAACTGTGCCTCGCCTTGAAAGTGGATGAAAGCAGCAGGCAGGCTGCTGCCAAGGGAAGCGACAAAAAGCTGCAGTAACACCTTCCCAGGATGATACAGGAGGTCAGCTTAATATCCATCAGACCGCAAGCTCTTAAAACTAGGGCTGCAACTAATACATAATACTAATACATTTTGGATTATATTTTTGATTACTCCATTTTTAGCGTGGCTCTTTTTGTTCAGTTATCGCCAATGATTGTTATTGCAAAGACAAACTTGGTGATTAATGAAGTACGAGGACACTATGACACATTCACTCATTACACTGATGTAACCCCTACATGGTGGTGAAATGAAATTAATGTTCTCTTTTGAACATATCTATACAGATGACTTAATACTCTGTGTTGGAAATCCCATGAAAAGACTAAAACCAACAATGAACTGATCCCAATAAGACGTCTATGTAGCCAAAGCCTAATATATAATATTTTTCCTTGTCGTAGACTTCTAAAGACATCCAAAAACTCTGAAAACAGATCAGGAAGCCACACGTTACACTGGCTGACATGTCTTCAATGTGCATGGACCCTTTAGTTTCTTTAGAGCCTATCCTACACTGACCTACTACCACAAAGTACTAAGTATGTATTAATGCATGCCCCTACTCTTAACCTCTATTTAAATAATGATAGCTAAACTCTACAGTGCCCAGCAGTTTTAGAAACAGACTTAGCGTTTTTTCTTTTAAGAAACTTTATCATTGTTTTAAAGATTTACATATTCTATAAGAATGAATGGGCCTGGGACAGAGAACCACAGACAGGGCAAGCAATTCATACTTATTAGAATAATGCGTGGTTGGTATTTGGTCTTTTCACGATGACTATAAAGAAAATATGGAAAAAGCCAGCTCTACCCTTTAAACTCAGGTATTGAACTGAACAACAGAACGATAACCTAATTTATTTACCATCTAATCATAACAGCAGTCGTCTAAAGATACCGATGTTACTATAAAAATAAAAATAAATTCACAGAAACAGTACAGCGTCTGTATTAGGGTGGATTGGAACTATTCTCAGATAGGTGTGATGTTTTCACAGAGAGGCAGACATTCAGGTGACTATGAGGGTGAACGTCAGCAAAGAAAACTCTCACTCGACTGGTGGGTTTACATTCCTTAAACCAGCTTCATTCGGAGACAATACAACAGGAGGAAACGTGTCTATCCTCTGCCAAACTTTAGCACTTTTGAGGAT
This sequence comes from Pholis gunnellus, assembly GCF_910591455.1. Classification (NCBI taxonomy): domain Eukaryota; kingdom Metazoa; phylum Chordata; class Actinopteri; order Perciformes; family Pholidae; genus Pholis; species Pholis gunnellus. The sequence goes on along the minus strand of NC_136529.1, from coordinate 17,389,984 downwards.
TTCTAGCAGCAAATTGACAGACAACTTTACAGACGTTATGGGTATTTTCTATGAAAACACAATCAGCTTTCATTTGTCCACAAGAGCGAGGATGTGGGTTAAGCTAATCAGATTTTAATTTAGACTCCCTTGAAGCAAGGCCTAAATGTAAATAACCATGAATTATACGACAGAAATCAGGTGACGTCTGTCTCTTTAATGAAATGAAACCACAAATGTTGAAACTATTTGTGGTTTCAACACAGAAGTGCAGTCGTGTCAACGCTCCACGTAACAAACACTAACGTTACAGATGTCCGTGGACATTTAAAGGACACACTCGTAAACCGTTTAGACGCCGCTCTCGTGTTTTACTTCGGCTTATCATTAAACACGTATTTGCCCCATGGACATTTCACCAACATTTTAAAATGTAAGTGAATTGATGTGGTGACTAACGACAATGCTAACGTTAGCCGTCGACCTAGCTAACTGAACCGTTACCTGTCTGTGATTGATGAACAACGAAGACGTTGTTTTTTTTAGAAGGTCTGCTGCTCCGCCGATAAACTCTAAGAAGGCTTTTCTTCTGTGGCGGAGGCACAGCAAATATTATACTGTCACAGACTGTGTCGGGTCAACAGAAGTGTATTGAAACGATAGGCTGCTGATGTTAAGCACCGGTAGCCATGTTCCTGTTTGCATACGTTGGCAGTGCAATGCATCATGGGAGTCCGGGTTCCTCTTCCTCGTGTATATTTTGTATCGTCCTCTCGCTCTCTCTCTCTCTCTCGCTCTCTCTCTTTTCTCTCTCTGCCGCCTCTGCTGCTCCGGAGCGTGACTGTACACGAGAACCGGACCGTGATACGATCACAAAATACACAATCTAAATTTGGCATCACCTGTCATTATCACATCTTAAAAGTAATGTCTTTCTCTGGGCAGAATTAGCAGACATTTACACATTTCGAGGCTAAACTGAGATATCTTTCTCCTCAAACTGAAGCAACTAAATTAAATTCAGCCAATAATTGTATTAATGCCAAATATACTTATCCCACTTAAGTGCGTTATGTAAAGCACTTTGATTTACTTCTGTGTTTGAAAGTTCCTATTATACAAATACACTTGCCTTGCCTCTTCTGTGCATTTACACACCCTGTATTGAAGTACAACTAAATACATATAACAAATGTAAACTGAAACTTTAGGTTTCACTTAAATCCATGAATCTAATTAATCTTGAAAACAACAAAAATGGAGCATCTTGATTTGATGACCAGCAGTTTAGTCTGCACATATCATGTAGCCGAACTACAGTGTCCCCTGTCTCTGTATCAGCACCCAGTTGTTTTCTCTGACTTTTTAGTTTCTACCATCCAATAAAGGTAAACAGACAGAAATTAAATCTTAAAATTATTTTAGTCAAACTACAAAAACAAAAAAAACACAGCTGAGAATTGTGGGATCATTTTGAGCTATAGCCAACATGGCCAACAGCCTCTAAAGTGGCTCATTTTAAATTCAAGCACTTTCCCACGAACAATTTTAGGAACTCAAAGTCAGGTGTACAGTGACATATTTTTTCATATACACACAAATCAAATGATCAAGTTCTTTATAAAGGAAATATTTATATGACTACTACACAGATAATAGTTATAAAACATTGTCAGCCGTAACGGTTTGTGCGCCATGGTTGATCCAAAGTCCTATCTTGAACCTGTCCAGGTGTATGATATATAATCACTTAGTGTCCTTTGGGTTATGAGACCCGTTCCTGAAAGAAGTTTATTAGTTCAGATTGTGACATTTCAGTCTAATAATCTACTAATGTACACTAATATCACGTTTGACATTTTACTCATCAGGCCCATATTAGGAATGACTGGGAGCAGTAGAAAATCAAGAACTTTTAGGAACATTAAAATTCACAATGTTGTGAATGCAGCAATAATAATGTTGTAGGCATTGAATATTAAATTAACATGAATAACTCAACGTTATTGTGAATAAAACTGTAATTTAACAACTGCTATGTGGCGCAGCATTTACTGCCTGAATGCAGCCTTCATTTTGCTTTTGTTGTGTCAAATTAATACAAAGCTCCGTTTTACAGCATCCTTATTAGTCTTTAATTTACCCTAAATTATGCTCTTGAAATCTGCCTTCAGAGATTTAACTTTAAACATGACTGATGTGTGTAATTTCGAGGAATCTGAAAGATTAAAGTACAGTCTGCGCTGATTGGGCCTATGTTCCTGATACAAAGCTATTAGCTGCTCTTATCTGATAAAAGTAGAGGTATAAAGTTGTGTTCCTGCTGCTGAGGGAGCAACTGTGAGCTGTCCATCATCATGAATCTCTCTACAAGTTTGAAGTTGCGCCTGCCGGCGTTCGTGCTAGTGTCAGAGGTTGTCATGTTAGTTCTTTATGCTGTTTTTGTCACTTATGATGACAATGCCAATGCTAAGCTGCAAAACAACGAGACCAACCCGATGGAGAACTCCGTTTATCGAGACTATCCCTACTTTGTCGACGTGCAGGTGCTAATCTTCATAGGCTTCGGGTGCCTGCTGGCCTTCTTCCGATTCTATGGCTTCAGTGGAATGGTCTTCAACTTTCTTACGGCTACATTTTCGATCCAGTGGGCGATCCTGATTCAAGGTTTCTTCCAGTTTTACTATGCTGGTAAAATTCACCTGGGAGTGATCAACCTGCTGAATGCAGAGTTTGCCTGTGCTGTGGTGCTCATCTCTTTCGGAGCCGTGCTTGGGAAGACCAGTCCTATTCAGCTCCTGGTCATGGCTTTACTGGAGATCCCTATCTTCTCTGTGACAGAGTGGGCTGTATTGAAATACATTAGAATCAATGATGCAGGTGGCTCTATTCTTATTCACCTGTTTGCTTGCTACTTTGGTCTAGCGGTGACGTTTACGCTGTACCGCCCGAGCCTGAATGAGGGACACTCTAAAGAGATCACTAGTTATCACTCTGACATCCTCTCTTTAATGGGAACCTTGTTTCTCTGGGTGTTCTGGCCTTCATTTAACTCTGCTCTGACCTTTAAGGGTGACGATCAACACAGAGCAATACTCCACACTTTTTTAGGTCTAAGCTCATCCACTATCACTGCCTTCGCACTCTCAGCAGTGTTCAATAAGAGAGGCAAGCTCACAATGGCTGATATTCAGAACGTGACTCTGGCAGGTGGCGTGACTGTTGGGGCTTCTGTGGACATGATGATTTCCCCTGTAGCCGCGTACGCCCTGGGCATCATGGGCTGCACTGCATGTTTCTTTGGATACAGGTACCTGACCCCCTTTATGGCCCGGCACTTGAGGATCCAAGACCAGTGTGGTATTCACAACCTGCACGGACTCACTGGCCTCATATCGTCCACAGCAGGGATCTGTGCCATCCTCCTAGCCACTGAGGAAACCTACGGGCCCAGCATGTACCAGATCTTTTCCCATCGTGCTCCACCTGAGGGAGATCCAAAGCTCCTGGAACTGCAGAGGCTGATTCCTGGGCTGAAGCCGGGCTTGGGTCGTACTGCGCAGGAACAAGCTCTCTACCAGGTGGCAGCTATCTTCTCCACCATCGCAGCAGCTGCAGTTGGTGGGCTGCTCACTGGTTGGGTCATAAAGCTGCCCTTCATGGCATCCCCATCTGACAAGGACTGCTTTGATGATGAGGTTTTCTTTGACGTGCCCTCTGACTTTAGCAGTGTAGGGCCCAAGACCTCCATAAGCTATGAGGAAAAGGTACAAATGAGCTCTATGAACACAAAAGTCGACACAGGGAGGCAGTCATTGTGAGTCATTCCATTTTTGAATTATAGCCATTACTATTGTTTCAAAATTTAGATATTTTTCACATTTGTTGCAAGAGTTTCAGATGTATAATTTATTATCACTCCTGATGGAGGGATAACATGTATTTGGAATTTGAACCATCAGCCCCCTCATCAAAAGCTGTTTACTGTTGAAGTTTGAGTACTGTATGCAAAATGGCAAAGGGCAATTAATAGTATAAAATGTATTTGCTTTCACATTATATGTCAAAAAATTGTGAAATAAATTATTTTATACATTGCACGTTTTCCTTCAGGTTACATATTAAAGCCATCGTCGAAATAAATCATTGGCTTCGCTCGACATGCATCATATCATTTGTGTTGTATATCTGATTACAGCGTTGGACTCCACAGAATCCACCAAAACGAGTTGAAATAAGCATCTTTTAAAAAGGATCCTTTGCAAGATAGTAATTACACTGAATATCTTGTGCTGCTAAAATGGGAGCAGAAGAAAAGTATAAAACATGACATTCGTTTTTGATACCGTAATATCAAGTTTAAAAACGGTGCACTAAGACTTAAGACAACAGTTTCAGTCAGGTAATCATCCCATTGAATTAGATTTTAAATTCTGTAACCATTTGATTAAATGTAGAAAGAATCACATCTCATATGATGTCTACTCATCCCCATGGTTATGTTTAACTCACTAGGAACCAACTTACTGTCACTACAGTTAATAAACATACATTTTTTTATGTATAAACTATGGATTTGAAACTAAGGTTGTAAGTACATTTGAATCCATTGAATCAATGTCATTGCAAAACCATTTGAGATACAGCATTTCCTTTTCTTTTTTTCAAGGTCACACCTGGAGTTGGTTTCTTTCTTACTATAATACTTACAATCCTGTTATTCTGTTTCACTGTTATTCGGCACCATTTGATTCAAACGCTATCACTACCCTGTGATAAAGTATGTCCTGCTCATCCAATCCAAAGAGTGTAAAACATCAAACATCTGAGACATCTTTATATAATCTATAAACACCTGCTGAATGCCAAATCTCCTATTAACTTCTATGGAAATATCGGCAGAGCGAACTATTCTGTATTTGACTCCTCAATTACAAGGTTTTTTGATTCACACTGAAAGCCCTTGTATCTGTGTTTATCTGTATTATTGGGCCACTTAAGCTCTCCGTGTTTAAGTCCACAACAAGTTTATTATGTCCTTAAGAAACAAGATAACACCAAATACCAGATAACATATATTGTTAAGTGATTGCCTGCATTAAAGCACATGCTATTAGTTACAAAGGTTGAGGAATTTCATCACCACACTGTATTTGATTAAATTATAAGGTTAACAATGGGCCTTATCTAATCATGGACAACAGGAAAAGTTTGACTCAGGATCCATGTATATTGCGTGTGATATGAAGTTTATAACACTCACAGATTGCTGATCAACGCTTTGATCATCTTCTTCATGGAAAAGATAAAGCATAAAGAAAGGTGCATTCAACATTGTGATTTAGTTTCATCAGCTTTATTAGGAACCTCACACCACTGCGACCGTGACTTGAAATTTGACCTCTAAGTGAAAATGATGGACCATCACAGTAGCCTCTGTACTGTGTGGTTGAAAACAAAGATTTCAGTTCAGTTTGATGGTGTCAATTTACTCACCTCATTATCTGCATTGTTTTAATATTTCTTAACATTCAACAGCTGTAGGCTATCTTATTTTGCAAAGTTCAAGGTGAAAGTGTAAAACAGACATATGATCTTCCACTCTGTACCTGTGTTTTGTTTTTGTCACAATTTTACATAACTCACCACCGACACACTAAAAAAAGGATAAATGATAAAGACCTACTTCAAACAAAGTTGACTTTTTACAATCTGTTGGAGTTGCTTATTATTGCAGTAACCCTTTTTCTCAGGTCAGATATGAAAGGTTCAAACATTAACCAAGTAAGTGACATTAATTCAACCCCAGGAAAGATTACGAGCTGGCATTTACAATATGAATTGCTATTTATGACAAGCCAGATATTGATTAGTGGGAATATAATCTGAAGTCCCTTTCTACTCAAAACGCACCAGCAGGATATTGTCACAAGTGTTGAAGCCAAATGTGATGAGAAAACCTGAGAAAAGCAAACAAACGTTTTGGTGGAACACATCAGAAACACATTTTTGTTCAAAGCAGAGTATTTGTCTTCAAACACATCAGGAGGTGATCTTAAATAATCAATGGGAATAATTTCAGTAAAGACACACAATGAATAAATCCCAGTATGCTTTAGCAGAGAAAGTCAAAGATATATTTGAAATAATGAATCAACTGCTTTGCTCTTACAGAAACACCAAACAAGGCGAGTCTAAAAAAAATGATGAACATTCTCTCATACAACTAATACAATTCAGTTAGTGTGCATGAGTGGTATGACATGCACTACTTAGCTACACAGAGCGGTTGTCATTTTTGACGACAAACAACAAACAGTGCCATCCTGTGGCGGCAGTTCAAGATGCACAAAGACCATTAAAGGCATCTCAGAGATGGTTGGCGTAGCCCTCTCCGCTGCCTGCAGTGTTGACGGTTTTGGTGCGCTGATTTTGCACAGAAGCATACAGATCAGACATGGTGGAGACACCGTCAGCGTTGCCTTCATCCTCCTTCTCTGACTCCGGCGCCTCCTCTAAATGAACTACGTCTGAGTACTGTATCTGTGGAGAGACACGGCCAGACTGCGGCCTGGGAGCCTTCAGGGTCAGGTTGGCATAGCAGTCCTGACTTTTGGACTGGAGAGAGAAACAAAAAAACAAATAATGCAATGTCTTCACACAACATTATATGTGCAGGACAGGTTTAAATAGAATTATAGCAAAGTTAGCAAATATGATCCAACACAATCCTCTCCTTTCCTTACAAAGGCCCTCTGAACCACATGTTCAACAGAGGAGACCTCAATCTTTGAAAAGGAGTTTAAAGACTCTACCTGTGACTCCGAATTGACTCTATGTTGATCCCTCAAAGATGAAGAGTGTTGAGGCTCAGCTTCTATGAACAAAGCCGTGCCTGTGGAAAACAGCATCACATTGTAGACAGACACAGATGAAGGCATTGAAAGAGACACACATGTACAATGCACTTACTTGACTGCAAGGCTATGTTTCCATAAATAGGATTATCTTCCATCTGCCTTGGGCTGCGTCTTAAATTGGACATACAAAGAGGGTATGTGTTTTATTTTCAGTTTGGTAATGACTTCTGAAAAAGCAGACCGTTAAAGAGGAGATAAATCTTTTCTTTTGAACAGTGAATATATGATACATACCTTTGTCTTGTCCTTGGTTTACATAGCCCTTTTCCTGTCGCAGTATAGAGAAAAATACTCTCAGCATCAGATACAGAATATGAATTTGTGTTCACTGGATTTTTCACAAGCAAATAACTTATTTACCTGGGGAACATTTTGATACGCAGCAATAAATATTCCAACACAGTGAGATGACCAGCGCTATGGCGATGATGCCGAATGTCCCCTGTACAGGCAATGGAACACACACAAAACTCCAACCTGGAGAGACAAAGACAAAATAAAGATCATTTATGATAATGTAATACTCTTTCAATATTAATATGTGTTGGATATGTTTTTTCCACAAGAAAGTTAAGCTATAAAAATTCGTAAAATCTTAGTGACACATCCTGCATTGAAAAATCCAGAACCTACGAATGCAAATATTCTCATTTAAAGAACTTTAAATGCAAAACATGAGATGTCCATTCTTAGTGTCTGGAGGCTTTAAGTTTCTACGTCACAACTAACCACATGTATATGAGTTTTGCGGAAACCTAGGCACCTATAGAAAACCTTTGCAGAGACAAAAAAACCACCTGCACAGTGAGGTGACAGTACTAACCACTGAACCACAGTATCTGCCAACTCAAAATACATTTTAGAAACTAAGGGAAATGTCAAGTTTATTTATGGAGCACATTTCACACACAGAGACAGCCGAAATAGCACAATAATAGTGCATATAAGACATTGAAAAAGCTTAATTGATTTGCAAAAGGTAAAAACATGTAAATTTGTAACACTGTAAATTTAAGAACACTGAAATTGATTTGTGTCCACTGTCACAGTCTGTATGCACATCAGTTTTGTTGGAAAAATGTCATTTAGTTTTTTGTTCACCTATTTTCCAACACAATCCAAGTCTCAACCAATACCCATCCTCATTATAAGGGTAGGTAAGTTGTAATACTCTGATTTGTGTTTGTCAAACCTGGGCCATGTTGTCTTTTAGTTGGGTTTGTCACATGGACTGCATTGCTAGCTAAAACAAGGTTCGACACAAATATAACTTAATGCCCAACATTTAAAGGAATAAGTGTCAGCAGACTGTTTCATTCCCTGCTTGGAAAACAAGGCAATAAAACAAATCATGGAAGCAGATTTACACCACCTACAGAATGTCAGTGGATCTGCTCAGTCGTCTGCAGCAGAAGATGAGGTTTTAACTGAGACGTTATAGCACACATGAATGTGTGAAATGTGTGATTGCACAGTGCAGCAGGTTTGTGTTGCAAGAATACATGCTCAGCAAACAATGTTGGATGCATTTCCGATCTCCAAAAACATTTGCAAAGTCTTGTTTCAGTGCAACTCACTGCAGTAGACTATTCTCACGTTTCGCTGAGCCTATGTCTCTCATAAAGTGAAAAAGTATTCAATCACCGTTTCGTCATCTTCACCACAACATTAATGGAAAATGCTTTTCAAAATCTCATTTTTGTCCCAGTCACTTAGTTTCAGGCTATGTCTCACTGCACTCTCAAATTGTTCAAACACCATTAGACACAAAATCTAACAAATTAATAGATACATATATAAATGTATTGAATTGTTATTTATTATTAAAATAATTCATATTTAATCATACATTAGGTACAAATGTCTAAAATGATCAGGAATTACTTAATTAATTCAATTGTGAACCAATTAAATGCAACAACAAAATGTTCAAAACATAACAAACATAAATACAATTCCATGATGTATAATATAATTGAACTGAATAGAAACTGAATAAATCGGCCCCATTGTGACGATACAAGCTATCTGCAGTTAGTATCGACCCGATATCTGACATGGTGCAACCCATATATACACCCCATAATTATTATATACAACATATCATGTTGATATATACATAATGTTATTAATTATTCACATTGTAGTGGTGTGATAATTGCTCAAAATGTGAAAAATACGTTGCATGTCGTCGCCTTTGGGCAAAGCAGCACCGACCCAATTAACCCACTGAGTGATACTTAAGCATGCATCTGTGTTTCACTGACTGCCTTCATTAAGTTACAGTTTCATCAGAGTGTCTGAAAGGAATAGTTAGACCACATTGTTACCATGGTAGCATCCAGTGGTGGAGGATTTATTCAGATCCTCTCCTAAAGTTAAAGTGCTTAAACAACATTGTAAAAATACTCTGTGACAGGTAAAAGTCTTAAGTAAGACATCAGGAAAACGTACTTATCATTTCCTGGGAATAGACTCAGCTCTTCAAAAAGAAAATGGAGTGAGACCTCTCTAGTTAGCAAATATTACCATGTTACCTAACTAGTCGCCGTAGTATCAATGTTTTCTAAGCTGTACTTAATGCAGCTGAATGCGACATATGCCTTCAATCACACATCAACCCATACATGAAGAATGATCTCGGTAACGTCTCACATTGGATGACATTTTCTAAATCTTTCATCAAAACTTACCACCTTGTTGTGTCTCATTGCAACTGCTTTCCATGGTAATGAAGCTTTAATCAAGGATAATTCCCTCTGTCTCTCTGTCTCTCTCTCTCTGTGGCTCTCTTACTATACTGTAAATGTGACAAACAAGACTACGGCATCTGTTGCATGTTTATCCTCACACGGTGTGATGCATACTCAAGAGAAGGACTGTTAACACATAGCAGGATGTGTGCTTTTGCAGAAAACCACAAACTTTCTGTAGACTGAAAATAACATCAAAGCAACACGAAGTGAGGCAGTGAACCTCTTTTGACAATATTAGGGAATATCATTGGTAAAACCACCAATTTTCATATAAATTACCCTGAAAATTATTTTTGGTATCTTTTTGGTATCTTGGTATCTTTGAGAAAGTAAATTGTCACTTTCATTGGCTTGTCTATGCATTCTATTTATCATTCAGAGGACAAATTTCCCCCTCAACATTCAAGGAAATAGATTTAAATAAAATGGTGCATTAAGTCATCAGCTTAGTGCTGTTATCACATATCTTGTTATAAAGCTGTAAAGTCAGCCGTGATTTGCTAGGACAAAAATATACCAGTGACAATGACTAAGACTAAGTGTGAAGAAAAATTCCATTATCAGCATCATAAAACGGAAGTAAACCTCTCTCTGAACCTGCTGAACATGGGCTGCAGCCAGCCAAACACTTTATATCAGTGAAACAACTGAGATCTTATAGGAGATTGCCAAGATCATAGATCCATTAATGGCGGTGTTTACGTGCAAACTAGTGTCCTGGTTTTAGGTCTCGTCCTAGTTCTGACCATATTGGGACATGGACCACAGTTAAACCTGGTTATGCAACTCTCTGTACGCCTGATTGAGGATAAACCAACTGTTCTATTCTCTAGACTTTACCGTCACCTGATGACCACTGCAAGGTGACTTGAAATGCATACATGGCAGAGAATGATCAGAGACACGACGGGGTGAAAGGTCACAAAGGGCGTAGCCACAAACACACAAGCCACCGCTGATTCACACCTGGTTACAATAAAGACTGATCGTCTTTGAAGATTGAAATGTTGTAGTTTGAATAATGAATGAAAACAGCAAAGCCTTCGCTGTTTAAATCACATAAAGTTTCTTAATTATAACATTTTTCTTCCATGCACACTGCACCCTTTTCCACATTTGATTTGAATGTCAATTCGGTGAAGTGGCGACTCAGACCTGACACATCCTCCAGCTGGTCCCCTGCAGGTCTGTTTTTACACATCCCACCCACCAACACTGGATGACTGGTTTGCTGTAAGGTGTGTGGGCAACTTTAGGTCAAGCCATGTCCATCTTCACAATATGATACACGCAGTTATTTTAAGAGATGGATGTGCAGAAGGAGAAGCCAGGGTATGTGTGAGTTTTTAAGGATTTATCAAAGGAAGCAGTGGACACACAAGAGTGTAATTATTATATGTTGGACGGGTCCAACAGAGGTTCTGGTGACGTGATGTGTTCTGTATTCACTGTGTGAAATCAAAGGAATAGTTAGAGAAATACAATATGTACGTCTCAATGGAGGATTCATCATCCTGAAAGACTTCACTTTGTTTTTCTTAACCGAGCACGTTTTCTCTTTAGATTTCAACAGACAGTATGCTTTTGGCGTGACTGTGCTACAGTGACATCTTGAGGTCTTTTGGTTGTTCCACACCCGACACTATTTAAATGGTTCCAGACACTCTTTGAACCCTGATACGAAGTTCACACAAACTCAGACAAATCAGAGACTAAACATTAGTTCTGAAGCAGACTGGAACACTGGTTTATTGTAGCCTTTCCAGGAATGTCTAATGACATAGTGATCAGACAAATACTTTTAATAGGCTGATGGTCTCAAGGTATTTTTTAAAACCGTACATATTGTTTATATATGTACATAAATGTTATAGCAATCAAAATGTTAAGTAAAAGCATGGAAGCATTATCAGCAAAATGCATTTAAAGTGCAGTAAAAGTACTCATTAAAAAGCAGAGTAAACCCGGAGTATGTAATTGTATTGCATTATATTACTGATGCACTAACATGTCAAAAGCTTTGCATTTCTGTGTCTATTGAAGAGACCTAACATACTCATGGGAACTTTATTCTACAACAATTCATCTCTTTTTCAAATACTTACATTGTTTGGATGAAATACGTTAAGTAGAAGTATAATGGAAGTACTCAAGGATTTATATTCATCACATAAACACCACAGGATTTAAAGTGACAAAAAGAAATGTGCAAAATAAAGACAACAAACACCCATTTTGCTATATAAAAGGGCAGTTTCTTTTTCATTAAGAGAATATAATGCTGCACTACAAGCTTACCCTTAATTCTGTTGAAATCAATTTGAATCCATTGTGCTGACAAGTGCAGAACCCATCTGTACAAGAAAGCAAAATGTGCAAAAGTCAACTATCATCGTGATTTGATACGAATTAAAGTCTATGAACGAGTTACTTTGAAGGACAAACAGCCGGATGTCTTTTTTAAAGTTTGCACACTATTGTTTGAAAGACAAAATATGAGAGTTGTCCCATGTTAGACAGTCTCCGTGAGTAAAAACGAGTAAAACACAACCCGCTGGAGCTATATATAAAAAAACAAAAAGAACCAGTCGCCCCTCCCAGACCTCACACCTCAGACAGACCTAGAAGGCGGGTCTACGGCCTCTAATCCCGCCTCCTGCTCCGCTGCTGTCCTCTCCTCTCCTGAACGCTGATGTGTTACTAACTTCAGCCTCTATCTCTGACAAAATGGTCAATTTCGGATCCAAACTGCTGCTGCTGTTTCTCCTGGCCTTCCCCTGTGGATTGATATCCATCGGTAAGTCTTATTGTTCGATTAAAAGCAGACGGTTCGTCTCGTCTCCCCAGTTAAAAAGTTTTTAGACAGCCTCACACATACATTGACGTGGCACAGTCACGTAGCTGCTCACGAGCAGCTCTGAGTCTCCACCGCCGCTTCACTAACCTCAACGTACAGACAAGTTGTATCCGCACGTTTAAATTCATAGTAATAAAGTTGTATCTCGTCTCTTTTACTCTGAAAAATGATCGTCTCCAAACAGCTGCTGCGGTAGAAGCGTGAAAAAAACAAAAAAACAATGTCTGCCGTGAAAAGCGAAGTTTCACTTTGTTGCGCTTTAGAGGTGATTTTAAGAAAAAGAAGTCTAGAAGTCTTTGTGGATGCAGCAACAGTTAATGGCTCGCTCTTGCTGGGACACGTCACCATAGATAAGGTGGTAACTCACTGTGTGTTTGTTGGTGTCTCTAAGCTGTTTTAACTGCCGCTGACTTACATTTAAATGGTGACTTTTATTGTCCTGTTTGTTTATTTTAAACTGGCAACAAAGTGGTTTGTCTGTAGACATTAATCACAATGTATCAACAGTTACCCTAGAAAGTAGACCCAGCCATTCATTTTGCATTGCATTTGAATGATTGTGAACTATCAGGTCAATCCGTGCAGCTAAGTCATCACTTTACACCTTAGTATGTATTGATTGGTTTGCTGAATGGCCTTACTGGTGTGTGTAGTATTCTAGTTCTGAGATATTGGGCTACATTGTTATTTTTAAGACGATCAAATCATAATGTTTTCACACATTTGTTTTCACAGCCACGCTTTTGTTTCTCCACAAAGAAACGGGGCTGGCTGATGTATTCACACAAAAAAAAGTGATATGAAAGAAAACTTATCAGTAAATGTGGATATGTGTTAATTATCCATTTCGCCCACTAAAAACTGTCAAAAGATTACTAGCTGAGAAAATAAAACTACCAACACGGTTTTAAAATACCAGGAAAACACAATTCATCAGTATTTAGATGGGACACTGCTCAAAATCCTGGACAATATAATATTTATTAACATTATTTCCTGTGATGGTTAAACCACAACTCGTGTATATATATCGTTGTGTGTTCTGCAGGCCACGTCTCCGCAGACTCAGACTCTGCTGAGGACATTGCTGAGGACATTGTTGAGGACCCAGAAGCTGCAGTAGATGAGGAGGAAGATGAAGAAGAAGAAGTGCTTGTTGAAGAAGATCAGATGCAACCTACGGTATGTATGTATGTTTTCATCATGCAGCAGTTTAGCCGACCACAGATTTACATGCTGGAGATCAAGAGACGATGTCATGCGATGTTCCTCCTCAGGAAGGAGACGAAGAAGAGTCTGATGAAGCAGCCGATAAACTGGCATCGTCTCACCCTGATGCCGACACAACCATCGTCTTCGTGACAGGAGAAGGTGAGTTTGGATCTTTTTTTTTTTTTTAGGATTTCATTCAGTGAGCTTTTACAGCATTTACACGAAGTGAATACATCATGCTAGACTGCTGTTTTATGGGGAGACATATACGGCAATTCTCTGGCTTTGTTTCTTCATCTTATAAGTATTTATGCCTTTTACATTATATTTATTTGTATTTATAATTAATTTAGAGTTTCCTGCCAATGAAATTGTGAGGTTCCTGGTGGGTTTCACCAACAAGGGAAGTCAGGAGTTCACCGTTCAGTCGTTGGAGGCCTCCTTCCGTTACCCCCAAGACTTCCAGTTCTACATCCAGAACGTGAGTTTAATCTGAAATAAGAAATAAAAAAAACACTGGCAAACATGTGCTACAACTTTTTTACTCTATGTGAAATCTGATACAAGAATCTGATCATTTGCTGATTGGTTTTCATTATGACATGTTCAAAAAGTCCATAATACGTGTCTCAAGGTTTTTGGGGTGTGATTATATAAGAGTATGTTAAAATATGATTCTGAACAATATAGAGGTTAATGAAATAAACCCTTACAGTTGCACACATGCTCTTTTTTTGTTTTTATTTTGATGCCGATGCATTGATTTCTAGCATTTCTTTTACTTGAAGTAGGAGACAAGAACAAATCTACACCATTGAATTTTTACTTGTGCATCTAATGTGTTTGTGTATGTTTGTATTGCAACAAAGTCAGTCTATTAATGATGTGTGTTTTGTGTAGTTCACAGCGTTGCCTCTGAGCACCGTGGTGCAGCCCCAGACTCAGGCCTCCTTCGAGTACTCCTTCATCCCAGCTCAGCCCATGGCAGGTCGCCCATTTGGTCTTGTTATCCTCCTCAATTATCTTGACACAGAGGTAAAAAGGTTTTTCATTATTTATTTATACAAAAATAGATTTGTGGTCTGTTCACATTGAGATGTGGTGCGATGATGTCAGACGCAGGAAGGTTTATCACAGCCCGTCTCAAATTTGATGATTCATGAAAACTAATACCTGAATAAGTCATTGTCAGCAAAGCCGTTTGTCTTTTTAATATTCATAAAACAGTTATATTGTTTTTGTATAATTAGGGTGACTGGTGGCTCCTTGCTGTCATTATTTTCTGCCTGCTGAGCTTTGACTGTTGTTTCCATGCTATCAACGAATGATGTGACAGATGCTGAGTCATATTGACGTTTAGATTTTTTAAAGTGCAGCTCTAAAAAAGAAAGTTCTTGAAAGTTCACTTGGAGTTTACGCTTACTAGTTAACATTTCTTTCTCCAGGGCAACGTGTTTCAGACTGCCATCTATAACCAGACTGTCAACATCGTCGAGCTAGAAGAGGGACTGGATGGAGAAACGTAAGGCTTTCTATCGCGTACATACACGTAGAATCAGTAGGTTGACATATTAAACCAATTTCTGCATCTCAGTTGTATGTAACTGATGTTTATATCTAGTTATTTTTGCCCACCTATCAATTTTTGGAAATGTCCCTTACATGCAGTTATCTAAGGCTTCACAATACCAGCGTTCCCAGATTATTGCAGCACATGTACGAACCTGTAAAAAGGAGGTGTGAAATTGGCACAAAGAGATTAGTTGTCAAAACTGTGCTGCTGGTGCAAGAGGCAGAAACTGTCACCAGCAAATTATTCAGGCAAAGCAAAGTGTTTTGCATCCTAAAATCCCAAAACCAAAAATGTTTCAGATACTGATCACTTAAAAAGTCATTTCAGGGCACAAAGGGGTACATTTTTTTCGACTGGTCTTTATGCTAAAACCTTTCAGTTGCTGATAAAGGGAGCCGTTTGCTTGAATATTGCTATTTTCTGATGGCTTGTTTGTGCTTCTATATAATATCCATACAGTATTCAGTAAGTCAACCGCAGAATATTTAGGAAAAGTGATGGAAATGTTTTCATACATCCATCTTCAACTTGCTTGGTTGCTACAGATATTTACATAAATTGCATCGCGAAAAAACCATTTGAAACGTAGATGGCTTCACATTGTGACCACGCATCATAGTGGGTATGTAAGTAAAGTAAACTATATTTCAGTCAGTAGCCATGCTTCACTTACAGAGTAGGGTATGAAAAACAAATGTAGCTGAGGAACTCTTTCATTCAATGCTTTCATTCTGATTCTGTTTTCTTTCTGCAGAATGTTCTTGTACATCTTCCTGGTTGGACTGGGAGCTCTGGTGGTCTTTGGGTTGTACCAGGTGCTGGAGACGAGGACGGTATGTGTTTGTCTTCTATCGGCTGCTTTTATTCTTCATGTTAAGATATGTATGTTTGGTCTACATGATGTAGATGGGATGAGTCATTTCCCGTGTATAAAGTCAATGGCAGCAAATGGATTAGAGTGCACGTTAACAAGTGATTTTGTTTTTCCTTAGACAGGAAGACGTTGATATTGAAGCAGGCTCTTGGATAACATGTTTTTTTTAATTAAACATGTTGTCTTTCAACTTGTCTTTTGCAGAAAAAGAGGATCTCTGTGAAAATAGAGAAGGGCACTGGTGGGATGAACGATGTGGACATCAGCTGGATTCCTCAGGAGACTCTCAATGTCATGAGTATGTTCAGTTTTATCGCCAACTGTTTCAACTGATTTGTTTGCTCACATTAGTGTTACACAAATCTGATCTTTGCATCCTGTCTTACAGACAAGGCTTCCCCTAAAGCATCTCCACGGAAAAGAACCAATAGGGCAGCTGGAGCCGATCAATAAAACTCCGTTTCCATCCATCATCATCATCATACTGTCCATCAGGCTTTCAAAGCCCATTTCCTCGCCGCTGTAACCCGATTCCCATTTACAAGGGATCAACATTTCCAACCCGAGCAGCGTGTTCCAGATGTTTGTGTGGATCTCATCCTGCTGCATCGAAGACCAGAGCGCATCCTGGACTCTACTGCTCTGATCAGAGCAAGGCCATTTAGACACTAACAGGACTGAACTACAGTCCACTTTGAAAGGGACGTTTTTTTATCAGTATGTGTGTGTGTGAAAGGTGATAAAAAATTAACCAATAAGTCACTCAAGTTTTTGTGGGGGGAAAAAAAAAGCGATTGTGGTACAAACCTTCCCGAAAAGAAAGCAGAATAAATCAACCTGCTGGCTTTATGAATGCTGTCAAGTCATAATTGAATGACTTCTCTATCATGCAAACACCCTTGTGCCTGTCTGTACTGTATCTGCAGTGCCCTGCAGATACTTAATGTTAAGAAAAAAGTAGATTAAAAGGTTTCCCACTGATACCCCTCTGCTACCATCCAGTCACATATAGCAAGAGGTTTCTAAAAGTAAATATATGTTTTTCAGTGGAGCAATGGCAGCTGCAATGACAACGTATACTAAACAGTGTTCTCTTGAGGTTTCTGCAGGTTAGTTTACCTGTGTTTCACCGTGTTGTAATGTAACTTCTCCTTGGTTGAGCATTGCAAACTCTTTACTAAGTGCCGTTGAATTGCAAGCCATTTCTTTTGGGATAAAGAGACAATAAAAGGGTGAACAAAGTGTATTTTGTCCCATTAGTTGCTCACTTAAAAACGTGTTGTTTTCTGCATTCTCTGACAGTTTCAGTAAAATGTGGATGGTGCCACTTTAGGAAAGGAAATGACATGTAGGGTTGCAACTAACCATTATTTTATTGTTTGGGTAAAAAAAAAAACACATCTGAAACATTAAATAATAGAAAATAATACAACTTCTTTTAAAAGGCACCCAATCTTTGCATTGTGGAGTGGACAGGACTGCATCCGATTTGAACTTGAAACACATGGAATATATAAAACACTTGTAATATAAGACGTGTATAATAACAAAGAGGAGCTTCGACATTGAGATAACATCAGACACGATCTATAAAGTGCGAGCTATAGTGTCAGATAACCAGCAGGGGCATCCTGCGAGTCCTCCGTGTGCTACAGGAGTGTTGTTCGGTGGTTCTTCCTCGGGGAGGTGAGAGCTGTCCGGTGCTGAGGGGGGAAGATGAGCTCAGCGCGCGCCGGGGGGGCATGTAACGTCAGCAGTCGGCCGGAGCAGGGAAAGACTGTATACACACCCACTAAGTGTTTATCGCCGCTTAATCACTGATACACACCGACACACATTAATAATGGGCAGTTAATCGGTTCCGTGTGACTAAGCTCCGCTTTTTTTTCTGACACGATTCACGAGTGCCTCGGCAGCATCCCGCGCCCTCCGCTTGGCTTGAAATGGGATGATATGGGATTTTTCATGTCGACGAAGATCGCAGGGATTCTTGCGTTTGCCTTGGGTAAGATATCACAAGCTGCACCTCCGGTTGTATTTAGACTGCAAGCCACTTTGGATTGTTTGACACAGAGAACTGCCTTACACCTTTTCTTTCCCTGCATCAGACATGTCACGCCATTGATTGCAATCTTTATTTATCTCCATCTGTGTTGCGTGATGGGGATGAGACCTGCACCGTGGCTTGTAGTAGCCTACACCCATCGACAATAGAAACTAGGTGTCTATAGGTGATAGAGTGCTTTTGTCCGTGCAAGATCGAAAAATAAAAAAAACACCAAACTGATTTATTTTTTTTAAACGCCACTTTTACGAATATTTACTGCTTGAATTGTGCGTATTTTGCATTGTCCTCTTGCACAATAGTGCATTATCGACACGTTTTAGCATTTTGTGGAAGGAATGTGATGCAGTGTTCAGGATTATTGTGGTAACATCTGCTTCACAGCCCACTGACATTTGCCTAAAATAAAGTTCAGATTACACAGGATTGCAAAAAGGAATGTTAAAAACGCAATCAAAATCAAACACAAATTGAATGAAATACTGTGTTTATGTGAAAAAAAGTTGCATGATCATGAGCAGTAATTGATGTTGGGAGATGGTAGAAAAAGATAAACCAGACCGACTGTTCCACACATAAGTAAATTACCAAATTAGAAATAAATTACTTATTTTGCTTGTGCCTATAAACTCGACTAAGCCATCATTTGTGTGTGTTTTGCAGTATTCTTGTCCCTGATGGTGTCAGGAGACTCAGATGTAGATGTGAAGTGTGAGAACATTTATAAGGACTTTTCTGATTGTGTCCTGGAGCTGGGCGATAGCATGGACAACTATCAGGAGAACGTGACCAGCGAGAGGGGAGTGGAAGCCGTGTGCAGGTGATGATAACTTTATGATTGAGTGAGTGTGTGAACAGCATGCCGCACCCACTTGCGCACATGGGACATCCTCAAAAGGAATCGGTATGTTTTTACCTAAACAGATAAAGTCGCTTTTAAAAAGAGAAGGCGAGAACTGAAAGACAAAGCAGCTGAGATGGACTGTAATAAAAAAAACCTTCAGTAAAAGACGACTATCTACAGCACTGTGCACAAAACTGTATTTCAGTTGAAAAAGTATGAAATAGTGCATGATACAGTGAATGAATACAGACAGGTATAGTATGACGTGTGCATCTCTTGATAAAATGCTGGAGAGAAAAGGAGCAGATGCCAAGATCTCAGAGGGAGACTAGAGAAATGAATGGTGCTGAGACACTGAGCCATTCTCCTAAATAATTTATGACTTTGCTGCAGCAGTAATGAAATTCCGAGGACGTTTTTTTGACATTGTTACGGAATGCACTCTTCAACCCCTGAACAGTATGTTTAAGACAAAGCTTTACACATAAGCCTTCTGTTGAAAATGGCCCTCTTGCAATATCATCTGCGATATTGTTTCACTCTCTGATGCAGTTGCCATGGTAATTAAAGCTCAGTTTGACTTATTTGAAGCCACCATAACCATCATCACGTCTGACTGATAGATTGCTGGCAAGCATCTTAATCCATGACACGTCTGCATGCTGTAGGATGAATTCTTGCGTGAAATGGCAGACGCAGCGTTGATCTGATGATGCATTTGTTTGTTTTTTTGTCACAGCCACTGGGAAGCTTTCCACACATGTGCCCTCACAGCGCTGTCCGACTGTCAGGAGGAAGTCAGCTCCATCTGGGAGACTCTGAGGCAGGACTCCATGAAGATGCGCTTCCAGGGTAGTCTGTTCGACCTGTGCAGCCCCAGCTCCTCGCCCAGCATAAGTTCACCTCTTGCTGCCCTTGCCCTGCCCCTGATAGGCGTGCTGATCATGACCAACTGGTTCCCCGTATAAATCGGGGGCGGGGGCGGGGGTGCAGGAGATGGGAGGGGTGATGACGAGGGCCTCAAATTCCTCTGGGTTCAGTCCTCCTGAGTTCAAACTTAAAGCCAAGGATTTAAGAGGGATGAGTGATTAAATAATGAGGATTATTTTGACTCAGAGCCACGCGGGTCTGTGGCTAGCCAATCAATATTTGCTGTCATGAATAATGTTTGAAATCTCCTCAAATACCTCAGCTTGATCCTCCCTGATGTCTAGAAACTAGTACTGTAGTTGAGAAAACTACATTTCAGCCAACTAATCAGTCCAGGCAGAGTAAAGCAAACAAGCCAAGTATTCAAGGGATTTCAGATACAAACAGCCAGACACCTGTGGCTCTGGGTCACCAATATTACAAGGAGTGGACACAATATCACCGGTACAATCTAATGCAATAGATACTATATTTATGAACATTATCATGTTCAGTGTTTGTGGAATCAACTCTGAGGTAATTTTTTTAAAGCAGTATTTCAGGAGTTTTCATTATATTCTAAGACAGCAAGGTGTTAGTGTGTGCCCACTCCCTGTATTCTATGGGTTTATGATAGTTGAAGGAATAGTTCAACATTTTGGGAGTTGGCTGAGCAGATCTATACCACTGTCATGTCTGTACACTAAATATAAAGCTACAGCCAGTAGCCAGTTAGCTTAGCTTAGCACACGGCTGCTATGGCTGCTTCCGACTGAGAAATGGTTTGACACATCACTCCTCGTACAACCGCAACTTGTACTTTTTTTTTACACTTTTGTACGGATTAAACAAATAAAATGTTAATTAGTGAGCTTTAGGAATGACCGGAGGGGCGGATTTTGTTACCTTTGGATCCTTTTCCTCCTGTTTCCTTGTCCTTTAGCTCCACCAAGTCAACTTGCTGTTGGCTGTAGCTTTTAGTGTAACATTTCGTGTACAGACATGAGAGTGGTATCGATGGTCACATCTACTACTCGACAAGAAAGCAGATTTAAGCAATTTTAATCAGTGAGTTTGTATAAATCCAGCCAAGCCATCGTGATGTAATAGCTGTCACATTGCAAGAAAACATTTAAAGGAGCACTTCACCAAAAATAACTACAATATCTTGGCAAATCTTTTTATCTCAGTCATTAAGGAACTATTTGAATATGTTATTGATCAGTGAAAGGACCAAACCTAAATACAGAACCAGACATGAATCTGTCAGACTTAATTACACTAAAGCTAGCAACTAAACAACGTTCAGATGTATTATAGGTGAAATGACCCTTTAATCTGTTTTCAGGTGTAGTAAATGTTTGTGTAAGTGACAATCAAGCCACTTGTCTAACACTTTGCCCCTCCAACACTTCAGCCCGTTGTGGTTGATGTTGCACGGCTGCTATAAAGACACCAAAAACCAACATCCTGACACGACCTCACACGTTCACTTTCTCTTCTTTGCTCTCTGAGCCTCGTCCCACGCTTTGGTTCAGTCTTATGATCGATCAAACTTCTGACCTGTTGATGTTTCTGTAAAAAAGGAAATCTTAATTGTGAATGTTCAGTGTTGTTTCATTAATACCTGCTCCATTTTTTGTGAAAATGCTCACTTGTAATTAGCACGATATTACTAAAACTTTACCTGTAAGTACTGAATAAACACAGTATTTCAAACAGTATGCGGATAGACAACACAGGGGTGGATTATATTACAGAGATTTTTAAAGAAAAAATAATTAATTTCACTTTTAAACAACTATAGTTGATCTAAAGTCAAATGATATGCAAAAGCAAAACCTTATTTTTGTAAAAAAAATAATCCAGTCACTTTTGTATCAATAGTATTCATGATCAACCCATTAATGCATTGCAGAATTATGATATCAAACAAAACAGATTAACTGTGCTGCTCAATTTATCTGTTTCATGCTTTTATTCAATCTCATTTTGAGAAATCCAGGCTTGATATTAAGCTTCAAAAGCAGCCAAAAACGATTGTCGTGAATCTCAACAGAAGTGTTAGTTTGACACGATAACATGGACATACACAATAAGCCATAAGCCATGTGAGGTATTACTAATTATAATGGTCGTTTAATCACTATGAATCAGTATTTAGGTTGCATTTTCTTCAAAGAATCTGGAGTTTTAGAGTGAAAGCATTGATTTGTTTTGTTTGTTTTTCCAAAACGGTGTCACAATTTGCATATTTCCTTTAATTCTGATGGTCCTCATAGGAATTATCTCTTTGATCCCAAATGCATGATCATTTTAGTGACAGTGCTTCAGAATAATGAACATTATGTTGATTTCACCTCGGACAACATGTATGGTGGTATTGATCTGTGCATGAAGTTAGGCTATAGCTCCTCAGAGTATCACCCACCCACCTCCACCTCTCTTAGCATGTTTGTTCTAGTTGTTTCTATTTATTTCATGCTCGCATTATGTCATCCATTGTGTGTCTGGTGGTGAGAATACAAAAACAGTTGTGATGTCCCCAAAGCATGAGCAATATGTACGATCACTTCTTAAAGAGAGGACTCGTATCCTTTTGTATGCTGTTGAAAAGAGCATGAATTGTGTTATCATAAGCGTTATACCACAAGAAATGAACCCTAACGGCAGTTCAAACACGGAAAGAACTTCTGAATGTAAAAGCAAGTTCTATATCAATGTTTCTTTTTTGTTTACTGATAGAAAAGCACACTATTTACAAGACTGTATAAAGCAATATATGGCAAAGTAATGTGTTTGTAATAATAAAGCGCCATGTTTAAAACACAGTGTGTGTGTGTGTGTGTGTGCGTGCAGCACCTTCAATAAAAATAATGGATAACAAAGATCTAGAAACACAAAAGGGTAAAGTAGTGAATCGATGCAGTAAGCCTTCTGCTGTACGACTCACTTACAGTGTCTGTTTTTAGCCCTCCCTGAAGCAAAGTGTTGGTAATAAGGATTGCAAGAAGTAGTTTTACTCGTTAGTACTTCTCCCATCTGCTTCTTTCCACCTGGACACTTCCAGAAGAGACAGTCAGAGACAGGAATTGAAGGATCTTGGCCCGGGGTGGAAAACTTTCAGAGATCTAAAGACACGCTTGTGGTGTGCCCCTCATTAGAGGACCTATCTTTGATGTCTGAAGCATAATGGCCAATTATTTTTATCACCTACAGTTTCCTGACTGAGATTTATAAGCATCCATATGACCTGGTAGTGTTTTATTAAACAGCATATGCACAAAAGCACTTGCAACATAATTCCTTGATGTTGGTGCCAACACCCTGTGTTTAAATCTTCAGAGAGGAAGAAAGAAAATGTGCAATTGTAATTACATTAATAGGTCCATCTGTCCAGTACTTTGTATTTAAACACATTATAAAAACTAATGTTTATGTTAAAGAATAGTTGGCGTCGCATGTGAAAACCTTGAGCAGCGGCTGCAAAAAAAATCATAAAACAGTACGGAACACTGGCTTAGAAAGTGTCGTCATGGTTTTGAACACAACAGAGGAGAGGTCGACACTTTGGGATGTACGCTCATTTGCTTTCTTTGGATCAGAGGATTGATACCACTCTCATGTTTGTGCAAATATAAAGCTACAGCCAGCAGCCATAAAGATTGGAAATGGGTCGGAAACAGGTAGCCTGGCTCTGAATGTAGTAGAATACGCCTACCAGCACTTCTACAGCGCATTGATTAACACTTTACATCTTGTTTAATCTGTGAGAAAACTGAAGAAAAGCTGTGGTTGCCAACGAGACTCCAGGATATCACCGCACCCAGCAAAGAAATAGTTCAGCACGAAAACTCGGTAAAAGCTCAACGTGTCATTTTTAGACTTGAGTTTTAATCAATCGAGATACAACATGTTAATTAGTCATCTTAAGAGGTGTTGGGTTTAATGTATTTACCTTTGGACAACAGGGTAGGTTTTTCAGAGTTTCCAGTCTAAGCTAGCGGTAGTCATATATTAAATGGACAGACATGTGAGTGGTATAATTGATATCTTTCTCTAAACCTCATCAAGAAAACAAATAAGTGAATTTCACATAATGTCCAACTCTTGTACAGCTTGTAAACATCAACCTCTACCTCAAAAGCAGACACTGCATAGTCCACACTATCAAAGCTGCAGAGATTTGATCTGACATTCACCACGCAGAGTAAAAATATATACCACTATGTGTTACAGGACATGGCACTCTAATAATATGTAGATCATTTTGACAGTGTTTTAAAAGCCATTGTAAAATGAGAAGTGTTCCAGAAACCACCAGTGCTGCACATTTCATATCACATCCCCCACAGAAACACAGACAATCTGTTGTCAGAACACAGCTGGTGGCTGACAAACTGTTCCCAAAGTGGCCGCCATGTCTGCATAATAAATCATGACATAAAGAGACGGAGACAATCAACACAAGCTGGGTAATATGATGTACAAGCTCGACAAGGAAGGCCGAAACTGAGCATTGTGTGCTAAATTAATCGTAGAAATTAACCAGATTTTATACTTCTGACTAATGATGTATTGAGATTATGAAGCAGAAAACGTTTTCCTACATTTGGATTTACAAAATTATCAATTACTGTGTCATAAAACCTCTTTGAACACCGAACTTGTTACCCAACATTTAACTTTAAAGATGCAGCTGTAAGAAAACATAATAAAATCTCAATAGGTACATTTGCACATTGACATCTCTAAAGTGCAGTGACTGTAACATTTCAATTTTAAATCCAAAGTATCACATCATGTTCACGTTTGTGTGCCAACCCAGCCAGCTTGTAATTATACCAACACAAAGAGAGAGGAACATTTTGTGTTGCTGCTCTGCTGCTTTATAAGACAATCTGCATTTGCTCCGACGTTTCAATTTGTCATTTGAAGATGTGGATGCATCTGAAAAAAATATGGTAAATCTTAAAATGAGCAAGTGGGATGCTCATGTTGTTGTAATTAAAATGAACACAAACGTGCAATTACTTAAAATAAAATGTATTGTCATTAGGTTCCAAGAACGGTGTGAATTAACATCTGCTTTTATCAGCGATGAAGCATGTATCTTTTGCTACAGAGTTAACACTGTCCAACATTTAACGGCAGCTGTGAACAATAAATAGATCAGTTCATCTGGTTTATCACTTGAAGAGACGATGGATGACAATCCAACGTCTACGCTGATGGAAGTTCATGCTCCATTTCTTTTGAAAGCAGTGAAAAAACCTCCTCTGAGCGAGTTCCTCAGGGGTTAAACGTCCAAAAGTTTTCACCGTGGTATCGGCAAAATCTCACAGGTTAGATTTGGGTCCACTATTGACTGGAATAGCCCTGAGCTCAGTCCGCATGCACAAGTACTCTCCGATTACAGCCATCAACGCCATACAGGCTACATTGACGAGCCACCAGGACAGGGCAGATGGAAGATGAGCATTATAGATCCAGCAGCCAATCATATGGAAGAAGTGCACAGTGACTGTGAAGTCCAGACACTGTTTCCCCCGACGGATGAAGAACCACAGACCGAGGGCGCTGCAGGAGAAATGACACAGAAAAGTTGTTACGATACAAGCCATGCTTATTTATGCTTCAGTTTTGTGTGAATATTAAAGAAATGCCCCTGCAAAGTTGTAACTGTTCAAGTCCTTCCATATACCAAATATAAAGATATAATCCATTTTATTTGTATGAAAATAAATATATTTTTCAGTCGTTTAGTCCAACTAGTGTAAAACCCGTTGATTGTAAAGCTGATTCTGATACTTGAACAACAGCATTTTAGTAAGAAGTGTTACAGCTCCGACTGACTCACCAGGTAAGAGAGTTCAAGATGAATGCCATCATTGAGAGCCTGCCCTGGATTGTTGCAAAACCAAGGACCTTCCAAAGCAAAACAAAGATTGGAATACCATTTTGAGGGTCTAGAAATGTGCCAGAAATATACGCCACGCAGCTGCTGGCAGAGATCGTATAACTTACTTCATAGCTGAAGATCTGGTCCAGTGACCGAGTAGTTTGCACCAGACTGTCCACTCCAGCTAACCAAAGGCCCAAGAAGCTGTAGTAGATGCACTGCATCAACACAATCTGACTCACAATGAGGACCGGGTCCCAGATGTAGCTGCGGAAGTGACTGGCCATCGCAGACTGATGTTACACGTACCAGTGTATTAACAGCAGGTTACCTGTTACCTGTTACCAGCTGGGCCATCTAGTTTGACCTGCGTGTGAGCTCAGAATCTGAAACACAAAAAGTAAAACTTAATGAAATGTATTAACATAGATCATGTCAGCCAGCTACACCGCTTTAAAGTACCGTATGAACAGTTGTGTCCTTATTTTAACAGATGGAATAAGAAGTATAGACTTAAATCCAAAGGAGCACTATCTTGGGTGTTGCATGAGGTAGAAGTGTTTGTAAAGTGAAGTGCTGGACCTCACAATGAGCTTTACTGTTAAAAAAGGCAGTCAAATCAAATACCCTCTAAAAGCTTGTACATATCGAGTGGTATTTAGTTATTGGGGTAATCGGTGTGTGCATAACATGTGAATAGTTCAAGCTGTACAAACAGTCAACTACCGTACAAAATCAACTACGAATGTTACTTTGTCAACAGGCCAGGAATATAATCAATGCAATATTGTCCCTTTTTCATCTTTTATATCAAATTTAAACTTTGAATACAGCTAAAAGGTCAAATTAATAGATATGAAAAGATAAGCAATGGATAATCTGTAATTAATCAATCAAAGAATATGAGGTAATGCAAAACTCCACCTCTATATGAGAGCATCTGGCCATGTTCAACTAGCATATCTATAGATATCTCTAACAGCAAACACATACATACATACATACATACATACATACATACATACATACATACATACATACATACATACATACATATATATATATAATTGTTTGTGCGATTTCAGTAACATTCATAGACTGTATAGTTAACTGCATGTGACAACATAATAGGAGAGCGAAGGGTCCTTTCAATGTACAATAAATACCTCGAGTAAACCTCCACTGGTGTATCTATCTAGATTTAACTGAGCCAAGCACCTAGCTAGCTGCTAGCTGTTAGCTGTCCACCACCACAAACACAACGGTTAGCAATGCTAACGTTAACGCTCATGGAACACATCACAGCCTGTTAGCTCAGTTCAGAACACAAACACCTCCAGTGACATTCAATTCAAGCAAACATAAAAGCCAAGTTAGCGCAGACATTTAATTGTGGATGTAAACAACACCAACGCTGTTTCTTGTCGGCAACGTAAAGATAACCAACAAGTTACCCCATGTTAGCATGCGTGTTTTCTTTAGGAGCAGCGTGACAGCTGTGTTAACGAAACATCTGGACAGCTGATACAGACCTGAGCACCGGGTCACAGAGGTCTCAGACTCGCCATACTAACGATAACTTCTTCGGTTGCTTTACTGTTTTCAAAACTTTACTGTCAAGGCCTAACTAGTCATCGGTTGTACCTTGTTAACAACACGGAAGTCACGGCGGTGGATCCGGCAATAAAACTACAAGCTATCAGTTTATTTCAAAGTAAAATACCGTAGACGTATTACTGAGACGATTTGCACTGGTTTTCCGTTAAAATATTTGTTCTGCTAACAACTGATGGAGGAAATGTAATAATTATTATATGATAGCTACATGTGTGCTTTCTATTACGTACTCGATGTTTGTTTTTTATCCTTTTAAGCTAGCGCAACGTTTACTTTGAAATCTTCGTTGTTTTACTTTCCGTTGGATGTAACCGTATACGTTAAAGTCGCCTATATAAAATCTATTATATGCAGTATATGTATCAAACACAATTTTGTAATAAATATGCAGATAAGGAAATGAAATATAAGTAAAATAATAATAGGCTACACGTAGGTCATGAAGATGTATTTATTTATGTATCATGCTGTCAGTAACGTTATGTAATATAATTTCAGAATAAAACAGTATACACATCTCTAACAAACACGTTTAATTGTATTCTTTAATAACGTTTTGTCACTTTGAACATTTTGAATGCAAGACTTAATTGTAACGGAATATATTTATATTGCATTATTGATACTTTTACCACAGTAAAGATTGATTTGACACAGTCACGGGTGACTCACAGCTGAATATAATGTGTGAAGTATAAACTGAAAAGATCCACATATTTCAGGACTTAGCCAGTCATGAAGCAGAATCTAACACGATAGGCCGTTATGCAGGACAATGGTTAACAAAGGTCGACATGACTTTGCAGCAGAGTATAACGATTGGATCAGTTGTCAGGTTTAATATTTAACTCTCCGTTTATCTTATGTAACTAATGTATATATATATAGATATGACCCGGAAGGCGAAAATGTTCAGAGTGAGTGTGAGTGTGACAACAGTGCGACAACTAATAGAAACGAAAATGGTACCATGCATCGGTGTACACAGGAACCTGGCATGTTTGGTTCGGGCTATGGGTAAGAATTGTTCTTTATTGTGGTTTTAGAAGTCATTGTAGAACTTGGGTGAGAAATGAGCAGTAACATCTACTTTGACTTGGAGTAAATGTGCTATGAAGGACTGACTGTGATTTATATGACCATCTGAGACTATTTATCAGTGGCGGCTGGTGGAAAATGTTCTAGGTGGGGCCATCCAATCAATTTCAGCAAACACCCCAGTATGATTTAATGTAAAAAAATTAAGGCATCAAACACGCATTACTACTTTGCAGTTAAATATTCAACATTTATTCCAACACAAAAAAGCAGTAAATAACATTTTGAAAAACACGTCAGGACATCTTATTTTAGTCACCCTCACAGGGAATTCAGTATTATATATATCATATAATAATATTCAGTATACTATAAAACACACGCTTATAGATATAAGCTATGATGAGTTTTCACTGTTAATTTACCATCTCAATTAAATGTTGATGCCTCCATGACCAAGTTGTCATGAAACTATGTAGAAGAAAAGATGTTCACTTTGCTTAATATGTAGCTTGACAGAGTTCTCATGTGTGCCCTGGTGTTCTCATGTTTCCTTACCTCCTCATCCCTCACTCCCTAACTGTCCATGCTGGATCTGTCCCCGGTGTTTTAAAAAGCTAAATAAGTTATTAGCATGACTGCATCCAGCTAGCCAAACCTGTCTGGTACAGCTAGTAGAGAAGCTTCATGTACTGCTTCTCTTTCCCGCTAGTCTGCTGTCTGATTGTGAGGTCAGGCTGATCTGGGATCAGCTCTTTCACTGTACTTTCTCCTCAAACTTCTCCTCTCAGGATCTTGGAGGAGTAGTGCTCGCGCTGGCGCTCACGCTCGCCTGTAGAGACTTCTCCTGACGAGAACGCGCAGCTAGGCCCCACTCTGAATCTATTTGAGGACGCTGATTGGCTAAATTGTATGTCACTCATTTATATCTTTAATCAGCGATTGGCTAAACTGCTTCATAGACCCGCCTCGGTGGGGCCAGCCCCACTAGGTGCGCGGTCTCAGACGTGCACACAAGCGAGCAGACAGGCTGCATACAAAATCCCCATCAAAATAAAAGCGCAGGATTTTTTTTTTCTTTTTTTTTTCG
>NC_136529.1:17175348-17350348 GCF_910591455.1 Pholis gunnellus | reverse complement strand
CACATAGTTTCTGGTGACTTCACATTGCCTTTAAACAGTTAACGTTTTCTCTTCCAGCCATCCTGCGTGATTTCTATCAATGGACCAGTAGGAAGCACCATCAAGGTAGATGCAGATGGCAGGAGTAAAAGCTTTGAAAGGTAATTAAAGATGCAATTGTAGGATAATATTGTCAAGACATCACTGGGATTGTTGCAGGAGTCTATGGATCTGATCGGGGCTAGGATCAGGTGTGATACTTACGTCTGTAGACTAAACTACTGGTTTTAGTATTATAGATAAAATAGGGAATTGTTCATTTAACTGTCTAATCGATTAAGATCGAGTAAAATAGCTTCAGAGGCAGAAATGGTTTATCGCAGAGGTTGTTTTTAACAATTTCCCCAATGACTGATTATTGATATTTTCTCTGGTAACTTGTTCTTTTAGTTACCAGAAACATATGGTGTATGATGATCAAGGCCATGTGAGTTTCAAAAGCATGTCCTTGCCTGCAAACATTATCCCTGAGACCAAAGTGAAGGTGAAGACTTAACACTCCTGAATCGGCCACAACACACACAAACACTATACAGACTATAAACAATGCATATTGATATTTTGTATAAATAAGAGAAACTCCGCTCCACAATGACATGTTGTGTTTTTACAGATAGAGCACATCGCCTGTCCATTAATGTACATAGTGGGTGAAGATGACAAGAGTGCTTCAAGTATGGAGAATGCAAACCTGGTAGACTGTCCGTCTTATTTTACTGTTGTTGTTTTTTAAGTATTTCAAATGAATGACGTTGAAAAGCATTTATTATGTCACAAACAGTCAGTGCAAACCATATTTGATATTGTTTTGTTATATGTGGTATTTGTTAAGACAAACATTTGAGCAGTCTTGATCTCACACGAAACTACATTTTAAATGTATTAGCTGTGAGATTCCCTTTATTACTGTCGTTTATAGGCTCACCATAAGGTTATTGGTTGTATCGCTGAGCCCTTTTTTTTGTCACCAGATCGAGGAGAGCCTGAGGGATGCAGGTAAATCCCAGCTGTTCACCCTTTTGTCGTACCCGGGTGCCGGTCACCTGATTGAACCGCCTTACACACCAAATTCCAGACTGTCCCTCTGGAGCTTCAAACCAAAAAAACGTGAGCCTCATCCCAGAGCTGCATTTTTCCTTCAGCCAAATCCTATTTTATACGGGTTGTCATTACACTTTTAATGTTTTTAAAATAGAAAATGTAACTATTACGTATTAATAATCGTAATGCTGTGTTGTTTCTCCTGCAGTGTTCACTCTGTGGGGAGGTCACCCGGCTCCCCACGCTGCTGCACAGGAAGATTCCTGGAAGAAGATCCTGGATTTTATGGAAAGTCATCTGACACGGTGATTCTGTGGTACATCTTGAGATAGAAAATACTGCCTTCTGACCAGTCATGACTGATGCATGACGCCGAGTGCCATTGTAGTAAATGTACAGTACTTCGTGTGTTATCGTTTAATGAATGCAAACAACTTTTACACCAAATATGTAACAAAGAATCGTCATCCAGTGTAGTCAAAATCGTCTCAGACACCTTTTCTGTGATTCTCAGATGTTTAATGAGTAGACATGCAAATCAGTTACTACGGTTGTTTTGGGAGGAAAAGCTCTTGGCATGCTGAGGTAACCATGGCGATGAGGTTGATGAACTCTTTGAAGTCGATCTCCAGGTCTCCGTTCTGATCGAGGTCCGCGAAGAGCTCGTCCAGAGTGTCATTGTCATGGATTTTCTGTTCAGCGGGAAAATTGAATGACAGTGAATCATCTGCAGGCTATTTTATTTATTTAATAAAACTCTGTATACGGTGACACCGTGAGGTTGAAATGCTCATTACACACCAAATAAAGAAATGATCCTCTGGCAACATTCAAAACGGTAACATGTGTGCATATTATGTATCTCAGGCTTATAATAATACATCATAACTCATTAGTTGATTTATAATTTGTACTATAATCTTCTGAATAACTATAATTATCAAATAAATGTAATAAATGTACTTTCTGTAGTAGATAGCAGCAGAAAAAGGAAATACACAAGTACAAATATACCCTTTAAAATTGTACTCAGGTAGCGCTTAAATACATGGACTTAGCTACATTCCAAAACAAGCCAAGATAATGTATATCTAATTTAAAACAACACGCATTTAATTGATGCACACTCAAAGTATACATAAAAAGGACACACGCTTAACACACGTTAATTAAGAGTCTGTTCTCTTTACGTTATACTGCAAAGTGCTGATAAACATGCCATTTTCTTTACACTTTTACTTCCATAACTCACCAGGATGAAATTACTCATCTCATTGTTGATGAGCTCTTTAAGATCTGCTTTCTTCAGATTGCACTTGTGCCTGGAGTATTTGTGGAAAACTTTGATTATAGTGATCATGCCACTCTCCATGTCTGACATATCCTTCTTTGAGGCCTGCGAGAAACAATTTAAATCACAATACAAAAGCATATGTTTTACTCTCACGCGAGGATGTCGTGATCAAACATTAAATACATTGTAACACGATGCATTCGCTTGACTTATCATACTATGTTTTTATCAGCTGGAAATACTTTAAACGTAAAAAGATTAAATCATTAACTTCAGCATTAAGTTTCTTACCGCCATTTGAAGAAACGCGTCTGTCTTGTAAGGATCCTGCTGTAAGTGGGACTGATGGCTTATCCAGCAGTGTGTCGACAGCCTCGCCCAGTTTACTGTGGACACTAAACTGTATTGATCAACCGCACGAAGGTTTCTCATCTGCTGTGCTCTACGTAATGGACGACTAATGGACATCAGTGGTCAGAGCTTTGACCAAAAAACATTTGCTCATAAAATGACCATTTGATGTCAGTTTCTCCAATTAGCCTAGTGTGTGTGTGTGTGTGTGTGTGTGTGTATAATCGAGTATATGAACTGCTTAATGGAAGCATTTTCCTGTTTTCAATTTTACATCTGCCACTTGTGGTCTGTTAAATGCCACTGTTGTTTGGAGTCTTGAGTCTTCCCGATAATGTCCAGCAAAAACTACCTTCATCACACATCAAATTTGGGCACAAATAAGGTTCATTAATACATGACACTTCTGTTGCAATAATAATCAGAAATAAGCTTATGTTTGTAGATCACCCTTTGTAACTCAAAGTTCTTTTACTGATGTTACACATGCACACCCAAATTGAGTTACAAATAAATATTTCCCCCAATTTTGGGTGTGAATAACCTCAAAACATTCTATACAGAGTGCATATAAAACAAGTAAATTGATATTATTTAGGCTTCTCGGAGAACATACTGTACAACCTTTGTAATATTCCTCCAAAAGAGCTGTGTGCTCTTAAATTATTATTAATTATTATTATAACTGCCCAAATATACACTGCACATGCACAGAATATGTTTGATTCCCCCTTTCTTCTGTCTTATAATCGTTAGATACGATTACTGGGGCTTTATTAGTAAACATAATTATTACATTTGTAGTAAATATGGTTAGGAAATTCATGAAATTGGTTTCCCTACAATAAGTCACCACCCTTCTAGTTTCTGGAAACTTTGGCAATCTGCTATTACACACATGAGAAGAGCAACTGGCAACTTCTCACAATATGAAGCAGAGGCAAGAATAATATATCCATGGATGGAAAGAAAATAACCGGAGCTCTCAGAGTGCAAGTGGATGAAAGGCACTGTCCAAAGATTTATTATTAAGTTAAGTTTTAAACAAATGTTCTGGTCAGCAATATTCCAGCTTTTAATTCAATTAAATGTAATCACTTTGTTCAGATCCCGATCCATTTCCATCTCATTACTGTATGCTGACTCCTGACTCACTGCATTCAGTAGCAGCGTATTGAACACTGAATACAATGAATGTACGGATACAATCTAGATTAAAGAGGCAACCGAATACATATTTTAGCATAGTTTGCCCTCATGCCTATGTTTTAATGCTATAATCAGTGCCAGAACAAATAAACTCCTGCTTAAGATGACAGATGGAGTACATGTCAATATTACTTTTAATTGTAAGTATATTTGCTAAAAAAAAAAAACTTCCCCACTAAGGTAACCAGAAATTACCCTATAATTTCCGACCTTGGAGGGTTGAATTTCCCATTCGCATTTGAACGCAGCGCGGCAGCACTTCCTGTTGTCCGCACCTTGTTTTAAAGAGCTCACCACGCTCCATCCGGTCGCGCGCCTGTCTCCACCTTAGATGTGTGATGTGTCCGCCCTTCCGTCGAGAGGAAACTCGCACTGACGTAAAGAAACCAGAGGAGGCACGTCAGTGTTAATTAAGCGTTTTAATACCACCGTTTTACTGAAACTCTACGTCCTCTCACTTCAAATCATCCGCGTTTTGGTGACGTTAGGGCGTACGGGAAACACACAGCTACCGAGAGCGACGGACGAGAGGAGACTAAGCGGTGTGTAACCTGTGTTTTGTTAATGTTTCAATCATTTTAAAGGTCTTTTTTTTTTTTTTTGTCCTCTGGCGTTTTGCACTCATTTGCTGCACTGTCTAAGATCATACATTCTAAGCTAAACCCTGACAAACCTGTTCACTGGGATGTCAAGACCAGTGACGTTAAAACCGTTAGCTGACTGGAGTAAAGTTGGATGCAAGTCCAAACAAGCATATTTACATGATTTAGTTTTAATGGAGGCCTTTTTTCCCATCCCCGGTTAACGTATAGCTTCTGTAATATTCCTCTGACATTACTAATAGCTCTCAGCAGTGTGTAGGTGGCACGAAGAAGTCACTTTATGGCGTTTTTATCCCAGTATTTTACTGTAAGATACAGTTTTGCTATATAGTTGAGATGTTTATGCCCTCTGAATGATTATTTGTGTGTTTTTGGAGAGGATTTTAAGCTGCATATCTGTATTTATGAGGTAATGTGATGGTTCCCATGCACTTTCCTCCCTCACCCACTCAATTTTCTTTTTTCAGAAATGCCCTGTTTTCATTTTGAGGCTATAATTAGCTCGGTATGTGCACGTGTGACCTGCCTTATCTCGGTTTCCACACACACACACACACACACACACACACACACACACACACACACACACACACACACACACACACACACACACACACACACACACACACACACACACACACACACACACAGAGTTCCCGTCTCCAGGTTGACTAAACCCTCTCTCTCCTCTTCTCTCCGTTCAGACATGGCTGATCTGCTGAGGCTGCTGCTCCGGGTGGCTGAGAAAGCGGCTAACGTGGCTCGGGTCTGCAGGCAGGAGGCTCCTCTGTTTCAGCTCCTCGTCCAAGAGAAGACCGGAGACGACAAGAACAAGAAGTTCGTCCAGGACTTCAAGACGCTCGCTGACGTGGTGATCCAGGAGATGATCCGGCATGACGTTGGCGCTCAGGTAGGGACAAGTCAAGTGTGGACCCGTCTGAATCCACTGGAGCTGGATCGTAATCGTGTGTTTGTCTTTTCTTTGGCCAGTTCCCTGAGATGGCTGCCTTCATTCACGGAGAGGAGTCCAACAAATTTGAAAATGGGCTCGGTAATGACTCAATATTGTTCTTAACACACCACATGTTCTTGTTCTGTTGTTGACTTTAGTTTGTCCCAATCTAATCTGTCCGAACAGTTTATAAATGGTTATTGAAGGTGTTATTGAAGTGTTTGATGTCCTACATGTCAGTTGGTCTTTCATTGGACACACATTTAATTGAGGATTTGGACCATGAAAGTACTGTATCGACAAAGAGAGGTCCTGTATTATTACCTACTCTTCTTAAGAGTTAGAAAACAGTGAAAAACGAAAGCAAAAAGATTTGCCTTCATGCCGTCTCTCCCTTTCTGCTTGAGCTTTACGATGATCTGAGCAAGTCCTTGAAGCAGACAATTTAGTGATTGAAACCTTATATCTTCAGGAATAACATCAAACATCAGGATCATCAAACTGATTGTCATTATCAGACAGCCATTGTTTCACGTTACTCACGCACTGGTTATTTAAATCTTTGTTTTATTACAATATTCTTGCCTTTCACAGTCATCTTCAGGAAGTGGCAAATCAATCAACTGTCGCACAAACTCTGCATAAGAGTCTCAATTAGTTTTCCCACTTATTCGCTTTAGTTAACATTGCTTTTCAATATATATTTCCAAACCCTGAATGCTCAGAATCATCATCTGAAACTCAAATAATCTGCTGATTGTTGTGGGCTGCAGGAATATAGACGTTTTCATCAGTTCGAATACGATGTAAGATTGAGAAGTGCTGTATAATCTCATCACTCGAGCTTTATTTGAGTAAACTAAATACTAGAAACGCTTGATTTAATAATCTGTACTCAAAATAATCAGAAATATGAAGACATTAATGTGTCACTCAAAATATTTGAGCTCCATTGCGCTGTGTAAATATTTAAAGTACTTTTAGTAAGTAGTTAAATGAAGCCCCACTGACTCTGTGTCACCAGGAGAGAGTGTGACGGTCACCGTGTGCGGTACAGAGGAGGACACCGCGGCGCTGCTGGCCTCGGTGCTGGACGGTGACCACACGGCGGCGTCTCTGCTGGCTCGAGCCATCCACCAAGATCCAGCGACCATCGACGCCGACACAGACGGTCTGACGGTGCCACTCGGCCCGTCTGAGCTCGGCATCTGGATCGACCCCATAGGTGAGAGGCTTCTCCTGTCCGATGCGGTGAATGAATCCAGAAAACACACGGGCTGAGAGTTGACGCTTGTCTCTCGTTTTTTTTTCCCATTAAGATGCCACCAGCCAGTACATCGAGGGCAGAGAGGAGGTGCTGGAGGAGGGCCACCTGTCTCCTTCAGGGCTGCACTGCGCTCTGGTCCTCATCGGGGTTTATCTCCGGAGCACAGGCGAGCCCGTCATGGGCGTCATCAACCAGCCGTTCAACTACAAAGACCCAGCAGGTGGAGGGTAAGTTTAGAAATAGCAATCTTCAACGTGTCGTCTTCTAGTTAGTGATGGTGTCGTAGTAGACGTCATTGTATTGAGAGATGTTTTTAACCTTTTGTCATCCTCATTCACAAACATGAGGGGGCAGAATATGAGAAACACCTGTCAATAGAATGCAGTCCAGACTATGACCTCGATACTAAAGCGTGTAATGTATTTAACACCTCTATGATAGTGGGTACAAAAACGTTGTACAAAAAAGCCAGATACTCCAACTGTTGAGTGTTTAAGTTATGATATGTAACCAAGATGTTATGAAATGTATTGCATGGCCAGCCTTTAACCTTAAAGCAACTATAATTTATATATTTTTAATAAAAACTACGTACAAATGATGTGAAAGGATTCGCTCGCAGTGATGAGCTCACAGAGAGTTATCACCTGAATCTGCGGCTCATAGTTGATCTGTACGCTCCGTAGCTCTATTGTTTTGGTTCTCACAGCGTTATTACAGATGCAGCCGGCCACTGTACGCTACCAACGCTGCACCGAATGACAGACAGGCGAGCGTTTAGAAAAGTCAAGTAAAATATTCTCAACCTACACTAATTATGTGCGTTGACAGCTGGAGGGGGAAGCATTTCTGGGGCGTGTCCTGTGGCAGCGTCAACGTGTGCTCAGTGTCCCGGCCAAAAGGTGGACCAGGAGCGGGTCTGTCTGCGGTGCTGAGCTCCAGTGAGAAGCCGGTGGTGAAGGAAGCCCTGACCTCTCTGTGCGGCCCCAACAAGCTGATGTACGCCTCCGGAGCCGGCTACAAGATCCTGTGCGTCATCCAGGGCCTGGCTGACGTTTACGTCCTCTCGGAGGGGAGCACCTTCAAGTGGGACTCCTGCGCTCCTCACGCTCTGCTCCGAGCCCTCGGAGGGGGGGTGGTGGACCTGACTAAGTGTCTACAGTCCAGCTCTCAAGCGCAGGAGCCCCAGATGGAACTGACCTATCATCAGCCCAACACTGAGCGTAAAGGAGCGGAGCGCTGGGCCAACCAGGGCGGCCTGGTGGCTTATCGGGACGGTTCTCAGCTCCGCAGCGTCATCGGACCTCTGAAGGACAAGCTGTAGTTAAGAGAGCAGTGGGTGTAGTCGGCACACGCCGAAGCAGTTATTGCTGCATATATATGATCATATTCATTCTTTATTAGTAGGGATGGAAGGCTGGGTGAAATATTTTAAATATAAATAAGTCTTATTTTTAACCAGATATATTTGTAAGTGTGTGTATATATTACAAGAGGAACATCCGGTCTGGGCCGAATAATGATTTCAAATACTGTCTCTTTAATTTCTGGTTAGAAAGAATTGTTCAGAGAGCAAAGTTAAGAACAAGAAATGTATTAAAACAGGTGATGCTTATCAGTTAATTATAAAGACAGCTGTTTAATTGTCAATATAGGAAGAGAGCCAGGAAAAGAAAAATGCTGTTTATGTTCCCAGCTGATAAGAATTCAAACTATCAGGGAGTGGAGGTCAAAGTGTGGAGAGAGACAGGAAACGTTCTACATCAGAAGAAAGTTTCTCAGTCAAGTTCACGTCTACGAGCTGCTTTGATCCAATATGTTGGCATTATTTGTGACTTTTGTTTAGCTCAGACCTGATGAGCATCTATTAAACATAGCTTTGTGTCTACAGAAAGATAACGTCAGTTTAAAAACAAGGAACAGTGCTCACTGCTGGACAGCTGAGGAACGCTTCACTGCCAGAGGACGGTTTATGACTGATCTGAGTTCAAGTTGCAGTTATGAAAAGTGATATTACTATTTTTCCACGCTATCTAACCTGTAAGAGGTTATAACAAGTCAAGTGAGTGACTCAGTAATCTGCACCTCTGTGGAACAACTCCTTATAAGGAGCCCTCTCTCTCCATAGCCAGAGCACCACCAGTTGATAAGGTCAGAGGATGGAAAAGCCTTAAGAGGTAAAACAGTGAGTGAGTGTTTGCAGTCAAATGTAATGAAGGATGGGACCTATGCAGGCTAACGAGCTCCTAAAGAACATGTTTGTAATGAACTGTAATCTTTTTGTCAGTGTGTATGTTTAAATGGTATAGCTTTCATATGCATTGGTAAATTAGAAGTAGAAGCCTTCTGAGCATAACACAGAACAACAATATGCATATAGGAAATCCTCTTTATTTTGAAAACCAGAGTAAGCGGGGGGGAAGAAACCCAACAGTGATATTTTTAAAACCGTTTGCCAGCCAGGGAACTCGCCTCAGAATTCCCTACAAGAAAAAAAAACTAAAACCCTGATGATTGTCAGATATTTTTTGCAATATTTCTGCATATTCTGTTAAAAACTTGGAAAGAAAAAAAGAATCTGAAGTGTTGGCTCTTTCATTGACCTCGACCTGCTACCTTTAAC
The DNA here is from genome assembly GCF_910591455.1 of Pholis gunnellus. Classification (NCBI taxonomy): domain Eukaryota; kingdom Metazoa; phylum Chordata; class Actinopteri; order Perciformes; family Pholidae; genus Pholis; species Pholis gunnellus. Next base: position 17,340,970 of record NC_136529.1, on the reverse strand, counting down.
ATACATCAGTGTACATTCTCAAGTCAAGGTGTGGAAAACAAACGCACTCTGCTCATCGTGGTCTCAGCTGTGACTCCAGTTTCCCAGAAAGGGACCAAGTTTGATATTTGACGAGTTATGATCCCAAAACTGTTTTTTCTATAACTTAGATAATCAAATGAGTATTTAAGATGGAATGACGGTTACAAATTACCCAAAATTGTGAATCAAGTAATTATTAAAGTAATTTTGTTTGTTTTCTTTCTGATTATCGCTCCGTAACAATCAGACTTTAACCCTGGTCAATTAAAAATGTTACTTTTTATTTTAATTGACAGCAACTCGATCCAGTCTGGGGAACTGGTCAAATGCGCACATGAAAGAAAGAAAAAAGTTTACCTGTCAAACGTCATGTGCTGCTTCAATGAGCTCAAACACTTGCAACAAAGATTTAGCTTTTCAAACTACCAGAAAACAAGACTGATGATGCATTACGATGCCATAATTGTGAGAGCTGGGTTTCTCCAGAGTGTAACTCAAATGTTTTTCTAAAATGTGTCACTCATTTAACATTCAGATTCTACCCAAAAAAAAAATCTTAATTTTGCAAATGAGCCGTTAGCTTAGCGAGCGACACCCACGCAGCTGCAGGAGTCTGGATGACTGTTCAAAATCCCTCTGATATTAATACAGGGGCGGTGTGCAAATCAACCCAACGAAAACATTGAACATGGTACTTTTCATGATCAACTGTCAATATAAAAAATAGCTTTTATCAAATGCCTTATCACACACAATTGCCATTTCACTACTCTCACAATCTTCACATATCAGGTGTAAACAATAACAGCTCAGTGTTCTTAACTTAACCTCGGATAAAAATTAAATTATTTCTATGCAAGAACCATATCAAGAAACAAAAACCCAAAATACAACCAATTACTTGTCTGACTCCTTCATGCTGTTACATACAGGAATGCAGGGAAACCAGTCGTTTAGCTTCAGATTAGATTTTCTGTGACCGTGACATTTTTGAAAGCTGAACCACATCCAGGTAGAAGTATTAACACCTCACTGCTCAACCTGAAGAATAAGATTCATTTATGTATTTGTAAGCTGTCAAACCAAAACAAGAAGCTCCACACACTCAGGAGTAACTATTATTTATGAATGCTTATCTTTCTGTGGTGGATGTTGAACAGACTAGTCGTGAGCCGGGTCACTGTCGTGGCTGATCACCGCTGGAGTCAAACGAAACTTAACCAGCTGATGAAAATAACATTACATTTAGACGACTGGAATGTATATTTTTTCAGTAGCAGCCTGAGCAACTACTCAAATAAACTATATGAAATTAACTTGTCGTATATGTTGCAAATTGCATGATGTTTGTAACTCATCGTATTCAAGTCTCACTGAAAGTCAGTAATGAACAAATTAAAGTAATGCTGATGAGGGGAAAAATTATATTTGACAGCATTGTAAGTTTACATACAGGTCAGGCTTGCTTTAGTGTTTGAAGTTTCCATTGTTTGACTACACTGTGAATCAACAGGTGGTAGAGTAGATCAAATAGGTGTGGTATATGAATCCCTGGCACAGAGGAACATCAACATTTCAAAATGTCACGGTGTCACTTTTAAAGTTGAGACCTTCTCAGCTGGTGTTCAGTAAAACAGAAACACAAGTGAACTCATTCCTGCTTTTACATTTGAACCGGTAATTATAAAGTCAATCTGGAGCTGAAACAATGAACAGCGTGTTAGAATCAGTAAAGCGCAGAACAAACACTTTACCACTTTCAGTGGCTCTTGAAGAGAGAGGTTTATAAATGTAGGAAGTGATTCTCTGGTAATCACCACACAAATATCAGCAAGAATGTTAAGATAACTGATTCTGCACAAATGGCCAAATCTTCATGTAGTAATGACTTTGAACGGGTTTGTTTAATATTCTGTGATATCTCGAGAGCACAAGTTTGTTACTCGAGAGAGATTCAGGTGAAACTTTACTCTGCATCGTGTCAGTTTAAGAGACAATATGCTTGTTCATAGTAATACGAAGAACTAGGAAAAATAGCACAAGTGCTAGTGCTGGATCCCTAAAGCTGGAGGTTGACTTTCATTTAAGTGTGTACACTGAAATCCTGCTGTCTGTGGACACACTACCAGAGATTCACTCCTTACCCTCTGACTTTACTGGAAACTCTCTAAAACACTATTTTCTGCACTTTTCTTTAAATTGAGTTCAGATGTGTTGAGTTTAACTGGTTTCCATTCATTCTTGAACTATGGTGGGCGAGGTGAAGCGGCTCAGATCGATTACTTCATCGTGTTGATTAAAGTGATCCATAACTCTCCTCAGGTGTCACTCTGTCTGGAGCCAACGTCGTAATCTAACCTTGTACAACAACAAAAAAGAACAACAAAAGTGAGTAAACCGAAGTATTAAAATGCAGGTGAATAAATCATGCATTGCAGGATTTGGCAGGAATTTATGAAAAGGAAAACGTTTCATTACAGCATCCCGATAAAGATTTCAATGCCAAGGCTACTGTCGTCTTAAAGACCACCAAAAACAAAAAGAGAGGTGACGAGAGGTAAAGCACCATCACCTCCACCTCCACCTCTCGCCTTCAATACTTATTCAGTCAACAGGCTCCTCTTCATGATCCAGTCTCTCTCTCTCTCTCTCTCGCTCCTCTGGCTGATCTGACCACAGCCTTACAAATTATCTCCAGTTCAGATCTTGGCATGCCGACAGGCAGGCGAGAGACAAACATGGCCGTTAATTATTGTGTCTCTGTGTTGCTATGTTGATACACTGAGGGGGGTCGACAGACTTCACCTCTGGAAGGGTTTGCGGACCTTCTTCCTCCGTCTGGGGGGTTTGCCGCCTTCAGCCCACGTCTCGCTGGACTCCGGCCGTTGAGCCCCCGGATTGAAGAAACCTGTCTGGGGAGGAGGGGGGGAGAAGGGGGGCGCTCCGGCTCCTGCTCCAGGTCCGGGTCCGGCTCCGGGTCCGGGTCCAGCTCCGGGTGGGTGATGAGGGGGCGGACCTGAGGGGAAGAATCCCCCGTTGGCAGCCATGTCGTTAGGAGGTCCTCCCTTGAAGATGCGGTTGAAGAAGTCTTGCAAATCTGCCGGGTTGGTCGGACTTGTGGCGTGCTCTGAGGGCGTCCTGAAAGGGAACGTTGTCAAAAAAGAAATGGAAGTCTCACTTTCTACGTACATACATTTACCTCCTTTTTGAAGGAAACACATTTTACAAAAGAGGAGACTGGTTAACTGTTACCTGTGTCAGATATCATATACTGCAACACTTTTCATAGCACCATGTGTCAAAAATGAGGACTCTTTAGTCTACCGCTGGTATTTGCTTCATATTGTCAAAAACAAAAACTAAGGCAGATGTTCCAGATATGTAAAATTCCCCAAAACTATCTGCCAAATTAGCTTATGAGGCAAAACATCGGCCTGAACGAGGAAGAGAAGGACAGAATAGCAAATGCTTCAGCACCATGGAGCTACGACGTACACTTGTTTCACTAGCAGGGACGTACCTGTGTCGTGTGGAGTTGCTGTTGTTTTTTGAGCCAAAAGAGATGTGATAGGGCACTCGATGCGTGTCAGGAGAAATGCCTATTCGCTGGCAACCTGCCCACTCTGAAACATGACATCATCACAACAGGTCACATGACTGACAGGAAGAAGTGCATCGAGGAAATACTCTGAAACTGCCCTTTGAAGCTTTTCTTTACAGGGACACTTCACCCACAAAATGATAATTTTTATACCAATTACTCACCCGTGTTACCTGGAATTCTCAAGAATCAAAATGGAAATTCTTGAGGAATTGACGTCAAATGACCGTCAAATTTTTAAACTCTCACACAAACTCATGCAGTATAATCGAAGTGTTATTTATCTAGTCGTATGCTCACCTGTATTTACATTAAAACATTACTACTATCACTACACTTTTCATCCAGACTCGCACGGACAAATAGAGCACCTGTACAAGAGTGAGACTGCTTGTGACGAAGTGTTTTAAATAGTAAGATTTTAGCAAAGATGCGTGTGTTTTGGAAGTAGTAAGTATACAACTGCATGAATGAGTCTTGGATTATACTGCACGAGTTTGTCAACGGATGTTTAGTTTTGCAGTTTTTAAGCGTGGCCCCCATTTACTTCAGTTCATCAAGACTAAAATAAAGTTTTCTTTAAAAATTCAAGACAACAGAAGGTGATTTTGTGGGTTAAGTATTACTTTAACCTGCAAATACACAGACTGAATGGGGTGGTTGCTGATCATATATATGAGCTGATGCAAACGACAGAATGTAGTTACTGACGAGGGGAGCAGATAAACCTTCATGCTCACCTGTAATATCGTACACCTTGCCATCCATACAGGCAAAGTATGTGATCCGGAGGCCCAACATGCTGGACTCGGCCCACAGGTCCCCCTCCTCAGCACTGTGGCAACGGTTGCACTCGGCACAGAACCGGGCCTCTGCAGGTTCACGATCCATCTCGAACCGCCTGCAAAGACGCAGGTAACGGAGGAAACACAAAGTGATTTAGTTGCGTCTATTCTAAATCCAGTCTGAGGAAATACCTGACACTGATTCAGTTGATGAGCAACATACCTGTGTTTGCCTTCACACTTGGTACACATCATGGTGTTCATGGCTTCCTTCAGGTCATCCTGCAGTTTAGTGAGGAACTCATTCATGGACTTTGAGAGCTCGGTGGCTGCCATACGCTTCCTGTGAGGGAACGAAACAGACTGGTTATTGGCCTGAAGAGTCAAACTCACCCGAAGTCACTTGACGGCAACTAAACCAAATCAATTCAGAAGAAAACACTGTACATCTTAAAACAATAGACCAAGGATAGTTCAAGTTCATATTTACTATCGCTACTTTACACGTGTTGAAATTGTAGAAAACTTGAATTTGGTACAAATGAGTCCACTGTGGAGCTAGTTCACACTACAGTGGTTAACAAAAAGATGAGAAAAATAGAATAGTTGGAATATTTATTGTTACCAACTGCAGAAAAAACTAATTATCAGGTATCAATGTTACTGGAAAAACAGATTTGAAAAGCTACTCCTGCTACTAAATAAATGTTTGTGAAGACATTTGTTTTGGTTTTTATATGTCCTGCTTTTTCTGCGTACTCACAACTCATACTCTCGCCGTGTCTCTGGGTTACTGACGATATCCCAGGCAGCCCTCAGTACTTTAAACGCCTCTCCAGCTCGTGGGTGTTTATTCTTGTCTGGATGGACCTGAAGAAGAAAAAACAGGAGGTAAAGACTGTATGAGTAAAGGAGAAAAAGACCTCGGATACATTCATCAGTCATCAATTCAGGCATCCAATAGGCACTTCACACGCACCTGGACAGCCAGCTGTCTGTAGGCCTTCTTCAGTTCAGCCTCAGTGGCGTTCACCTCCACACCGAGCACTGTAAAGGGGTCGAGCTCATCCTCTGGTACCTCAGCCAGGGCCAGCAGTCTCTCCAGCTCCTGGCCTGGCTGGCTTCTCCCTGCTCTGCCGGGTGAGTCGGGGCCGGACAGTGGAACACGGCCACGCCTCCTGAACCTGCTTCGGACTCTCTCCAGCAGGGACACCACCCTCATCCAAAACCGTGACTCCTGAAAAGCTGTCCAGTAGCGTTTTGCCCTCTCTCCACCCAGACGAACCAACGCACTTTTTGCCCACAGGAAGCCGAGAATAACCAAAGCGCAGAAAAGTCTCAAACAAGATAAGGCAGCTGTTTTTACCCACTTTACTGACCGAACAATTTTATCCGCCATGTCTGTTCCTTTGCATTTAGTCCATTTCAGAATGCGACTAGCGTCCGCCTTCATTCCTCCTACATCTGTGATCTTTACAAGGAGCTGCTGTCCAAAGTTGTACAGTTTCACTCCTCCAGTCTCCACACCGACTCCACAGTTGTGAGTTAATGTGACAATAATCTCAATCATCATGTGGACGCAGGAGATGCACCAGAAGCTCAGAGACTCTGAGAGCATCTCCTTGAACGCTAAGACGAGCTGGTTGCCTGTCCGCCTGCGGCCTCGGTTCTGCTGATTGTGGTGGTGGTTGCGTCTGCGTGTCTGCTTGTGCCGACCACCACTCGGCATTACATTGCCTTTTTGAATGGAGGAGAACGCACTTTGACCGCTCTGGTCTGAAACTGATCCACCGATCCTCAATTTGCATCTCCGTCCAGGCCCCACGTTCCTCCAATCAGACTCCCCGTTCATGTGCTGCTCCTTCGCAGCTTCATCCTCTTCTTGATTTATAACATGCGGGTTCTCGTGATCTGTGGCGTCGTCATGCTCAAACCCATCTGAAGCCTCCTCAGTATCCTCTTTGGCCTCTGTAGATCCACAACACTCTGCTTCACCAATTCCAAAGTCTTGTTGAGTGGCTGGATTTGGGGTCTCCTGAGATTTAAGATAGGCTTCTTTATCCTCCTGCTCACATTCCTCATTAGTCCGTTTGGCCTCCCACTGATTAAACTCAGCCACTGGGGTGGAATCGCCATCGGGGATCTCCTCGTCAGCGTCTGTAACGCCGTCCATCTCCTTTTCAGCTGCTTCTCGCTCCATGTTCCTTACAGCTGTTTGATTGAAACGCTGTGAAATCGGAGGCTCATGGAAGAAGATCTAGATCCATAATCTGTGGCAAAACTTTCCCCAGGCTCTCTTAAAAAGGTGAGACTGGGGGCTCCTGAGTGTCAATCTCAGGTCCACCATATCAGCAGCCGCAATCCAGGTGTCAAAAGGTTTTCACACACCTCACATCATGCATCAGGTCGTTATCTGAAAAGCAACATGTAGAATTCAGTTTACACCCGCGTAGTGAACAAGCAGAATTAAATGAGGAATATTACAATACAAGTTTTTACACCTTCCACAAACTGAAATGAACTGGTGGCCACTAAGATGATATAAATGTGTCAATCATCAGAGGCTTTGCTGCATTGTTACGTCCATGGTAGCTATTCCTTTAACATTGTTGATACTGGACGTCCAATCTGAATTGGAATATTCAAGAATCAATACTGTATTACAGTGCATATGAAACTAGCAGTATTAAATCACATTACCTCAGTAAAAGATGGAGCGGTTACTCGATCAACTGATTGGTTGAGAACAGATTCATAATTCAGATTTACTTATCAAACAAAAGTGTCAAACATTCACCGGTTACAGCCTCTCAAATATGAGGATTTGCTGCTTTTCTCTGCTTTAGTTAATTGTAAACTGAATATCTTTAGACAAGAACTGTGACAGGTATTTTCACTATTTATATATAAATATATATTATGTAATAGACAAACATTTGATAAACAATTGACAAATCCAGCATGTAAATAATAGTTCGTAGTTTTACCTTACACCTTCTGCTACCAGTACTATGATGAGGGGATAACTTGAAGTTAAATGTTTTGCCACCCCAGAGTTCACTGTACCTACACGGTTTTGGAGAAGCTTTTCCTGAGTAAATATTAAACTAAAAGCGAATGAGACGTGCAATTTATTAATGATTAACTTAATAAACATGTGATGTAGCTACATGACCTTATCCGACCAGTCGTTGTAGAGGTAACGTAAACTAAGACCCTAAAACTAGCTTTACCACGAGCACGTGTGACAGTGCAACAGCGATTAAATTCACTCTACTACCGTTATGTTGTTAAACGTTATGTTGTTTAACGTTATGTTGTTTGCTAATTCGGTTAGCCGAAGAGAAATACGGTTTTAACAAACTAGCATGAATAAACGTCTGACATTTAAGAACCGATGAAAAGCGATAAACAGACATTACAAAGCGGTCAATCCCGTCTGGTGAACTAGCTAACCGACTGAATTAATATTAATTTAACTCTGATAGCATTACCAGTTATTTTCCAGGCGGTTAGTGTTAGCAGACAGCCAGAGTTAGCATGGAGCAGCCAGCGTGATGACGGACAGGCGCTATAAGGGCTAAAATTAGCTTCCCTCTGGCTGGATAACCTGACAACATCTCGATTAACTAAGGTCTCAAACGACGATTAAACGACAGCACAGCTGCAAACTGTTAACGTGTTTAGCTAGCAGACAGCAAAGCGAGTAGTTAACTGTTAGCTAATAACAGTAGCGAGCTGGGCTAGCTAATATCCCCTTCCTGTGGGGTTTCACGAGCTAAGACAGTTTTGTTTTGGTCACCGGACGAGCCCATAAAGAAGGCACATTACTTGCATTTTGCATTCAAACAAACTAAATGTCGTATATACCTCTCAGATAATTGTGTAACCTTGTTTGTGAACAGACAGCCAAGTGCCCGTGTTGTTTTTTTTAGCCACTTCTTCTTCTCCTGCTCTTTTTCCTACTTTCTTCCAGTTTCTTCTTCCTCCTCCTCCCCTCTGCTTCTTCTTCGTGGTTTTTGGACTGTCGGCAAACAACTCAGAAAACCTCTACTGCCACCTATTGATTTGTTGGCAATGCTGATAATAAAGACTCAACCTTGACATTTAAAAATATAGATTTTCTTTTTGACATCTAGTAGTGTACTATCTTATTTCACTCTACCCATTCTGTAAAATAATATATACAGTTTAAAACAGCCATCACCCTTTTAAAAATAGCAGGAAGCTTGAATACCCAGAGCATTGTACACACCCTTACAAAAGCATTTGGACAAGTCTGTCCATTTGGTTTGGTCAAGGTCCCTTATTATTTCCAATTAAGGGAACTCTTAGTTCTACAAAATATATATTAATAGCATCTAAGACAATAGTGTGCTTCCAACTGGTTGAAGAAGGCCTTTGCTTGTTTTCACATGATAAGGCATGGTTAGGACCATTACAAATTGTTGGGAAATCACTAGCTCAGTCCTGTTTTTTGCTAAGGAGCTTTCAAACCCTTCCTATAATCCAATAATTGGGGAAATTTATTACAACAGTATGTCTCAACTGCCTTGTTCACCTTAGCAAATCTTCGCCATATCAACACGTCTAGAATTCTACAGTGAGGCTTTTAACAAACAAAAAAACTTATCAAACATTACACTAGTTTTAGTTTCTCTCCAATGTCCCTGTCAATTATAGGATTGATTGGGAATTGTTCGGATGTACACATACTTCCTCAACTCGATGCATCTTCTTTAAAGGGAAAGATGATGATAATTTTTCCATTGTGTATTTGACTTCCCACTCAGCCTAACTTTATCCTGTAAACTAAATCCTGACATGAATCAATCAATCAAAAATAATTTAGCAAATAGACAAAAACACAATACATATGTAAGCAGTAAACCTACTTATGTCTTAATAAAAGACCACGTATTCAATGAACATATGGTGTATGTTTGTGTTTATGATGGCTTTTACTGTTGTTTTTGAAACTGTAAATCTGGTAACCCTCAAACTGCAAGTGATAAATAGGTGCACAATAAATTTGATATGTGCAGTCACTCTGTGTATGTGGTGTGGCATCTGAGGCAAATAACATGATTATAAAACAAAAGAGTAAAGAGCCCTGGGTTGTACATCCATAACAATATCATTTAGCAAATATATGAATTAAAGGTATGAATTATGTCCTTCAGGGATTGGCAGTGAAATTCAGGGGGGAAATAAAACGTGCAGTGAAAGTAGTATGTTTGCAGATGCTGATCTTGCATGGCCAGAAACAACACACGAGTAACTGATATTGTTAATGATTTCATGAACTTATTTTTGGTGAATTGGCTATTGGCCTTTCAATTCGCAAAGAACAACCATAAAAAAAAACACCACCATGCAAATTAACGTCTGCGTTTCACCTGAACTCTCGACCACCCACCTCCTAAAAGCAAATCATTAAAACCTCACATCTGTCCCATGTGTTGGTCTCTAAATAAGTCTGTAGTGTTGATAGTGCTGACTCTGGCTGCTTCTTTAGGGGTCGTGCTCATGGCGAGCCTCTGGGAACCCCCCACAGCTTCTGCATGAAAGACAAATCTTGAAGACACAGAGGGTTAATTTCAAGCCCCCACCACCACCACCCACATCTCCAATTTGAAAGCCGCCTCTCTACCGGGAGAGGAAGGCTCTTTTTCGGTCAGATGGCGTGCTGCAGTCCGCCCCCGTCATTCTCCAGCCCACACAGACAGGGCAGCCAGCAACCAATACGCTGCGCCGGAGGAGGATTTCTGCCAGTGATTTCAGACGAGGTACGATACGCAAAGGGGATTTACTACGACAGTCTGAGCCGGGGAAGCTTTCAGCAATAGGTAACTGGGTAAGAAACAAATATTATAACAACTGCGACGTGTGTTTGAGCAGGGTATTTTCTGCCAACATCTGGCTCAGGAATACTTGCCTCCAGTCGATGGTTTTATATGAGCTGGAGCCGATAATCCAAGTGTTTCTACTTTAGTGAAAGCTAAATGTAACGTCTCATCGATCGGCCAAAATTATTTTTGATTTCTTTACCAGTTTCACTCCGGGAGTACCGACCTGTGACATCCGTGATTGGGAGAGACGTCTTTCCTTAAAAACACTCTCTGAACATCCGTCTACCTGACCGGAAAGAGGTAAGAGATGTTTATATGTTTTCAACCATATGAGATCCGAAATAAAAAACTTTTTTAAAAATGTGAAAATAGTTAATAGAACATATGGAAGAAGCTATTCTGCTCCAAAGCATGCATAAACTTCCTGTATTCATCTATTTGTAATAATGCTTCATCAAGATAAAATAATTTGGTACAGGTATACAGGTGCAGTCCTGATGGCAAAATCTTTATCTAAATAAATAACTTGTACAAGATTTCTCCACCTGCAGGTTCATGTCTTTCCTTTCTCCTGCCTAAACTTTCCAGAGCTGTGTGCCATGTCTCTGCCACGCACACTTGGGGAGTTGCAGCTCTATCGGGTGCTGCAGAGGGCCAACCTGCTGGCCTATTATGAAACCTTCATCCAGCAGGGTGGTGACGACGTGCAGCAGCTCTGTGAGGCAGCAGAGGAGGAGTTTCTGGAGATCATGGCACTTGTTGGCATGGCCACCAAGCCACTGCATGTGCGTAGGCTCCAGAAGGCCCTCCGAGACTGGGCGGCGAACCCTGCCCTTTTCAGCCAGCCCGTCTCCAACGTTCCTCTCGGGGGCATCCCGCTGTTTAAAGTGGACGGGACGGGCACTGGTGGATCAGCAGGCGGACCCAGGAAGTCTGTGAGCAACGGGCAGCCGGGGTCACCGTGTGAAAGGGAAGATCGGGCGTGTCTTACTCCAATGTACAGTGGGAGTCCAAGAAGTCCTTGTTCCCAGGCTTCCCCACAGCCGCCAGACACACACTACAGGGAAAAACTGTCTCCTATGGACCCACACTGGCTCAGCCCAGAGCCTGATGGGAACTGCACTTTTGCATCTGCATCTGGACTAGAGGAGGAGCCGCCCAGCCCGCCTCTGCTGTTAACGTGTCCTCCCGGTCCCTCCACGTCACCTAGCTCCTCCGCTTCATTTGCCCCGTCGGCTCTCTCAGCCTGGCCCGGAGGACAGCTGGATGGGGAGACAGCGAGGGCCGTGGTGGAGAGTGTGGACAGGCTCCTCAGGACCCTGCCCAGGTCAGATCCTGCAGAGGTGAAGACTCTGCTTAGGATGAACAAGAAGATGGCAAAGACTGTGGGACACATCTTCAAAATGGGGTCCCAGGATGTGAACAAAGAAGAAGAGATCCGGAAGTACAGTCTCATTTACGGACGCTTTGACTCCAAGAGGAGAGAGGGGAAGCAGCTCACACACCATGAGGTAAAAGCACCAAAGACAAGAACAAAGAATCCAGAAGGCAGCTTTAATCATAAATATACATTTCAAACAAAAGTATGTGATTTTTCTATTATCTGCATATTTTCACAGTGTCCGTCCCTTCTTCACTCAGTGCTTTTCCTCCTCAGTTGATCATCAATGAAGCTGCAGCCCAGTTCTGTATGCGCGACAATGCCCTTTTGTTGAGACGGGTGGAGCTCTTTTCTTTGGCTCGGCAGGTGGCGAGAAAATGTGCCTACACCTCCACACTAAAGCATGCAAGGTAGGGGCACTGCCTTTAAAGCAGAGAGATCTGTTCACCAGCAACCAGTGACCAACACACCTCACACCTGCTGTGTCTTGTTTGCTCCTCTATCTCGAGAAAAAAAAATCAGGAATATAGTTTTGATTTAAGTCTGCACCCTCCACAGTGACATGGCAATTCTTAAAATACTAGGTAGAGTAGCATCTTGTTATAATAGGCAACATTTGAAATAAATGAAATCATATCATAGCTGAAGAAAGAACTCATGAGTCATCTTTCCACCAGTGCATTCATTTTCTCAATGAACCTGGTTCGGATCACAATGGGAATTAAACTCCAACCTCTGTAGTGTTAGTATAACGAGCCTTAGAGCCACACAGGAATACACAAATCCCCTCTGTGTGAACATTTTTTCAAAATAATCTTTATGAAAGTTTATACCAACAGCTTTTCATCAATCCCTCATAATTAATTTATTGCAGAAAGTAGCAACAAAGCAATTTTGAAATTATTGTCATACATTCGAAGAGTTTCAAAAGCCCTGGTTTAGCGGTGCCATAATTCCAGATATTGTTAATTTTTTTCATATTTCCTTGTCAAATGATTAAGACCAAATACACGAATGCTAAGACAGAAGTCTGCCTCGTGAAGCATCCAAAATATATATTTGCATACTAATAATTCTGATAAATACATAAATGTGTTTTAGAGCATTTCAGAAGTTCAATAAAAGTTGTGTTCAGTGTGACTTCTTTTCTCTTGCTGCATCTTGTACAAAACCACCTGCTTGAAATCAAGGTCCATTACTGGCTTTTGTTTATTAGCCTTTAACCTCCATTTGCTGATGAAAACATTGCAGTCGAAAGCTTTGCAAGAACAAAAACTCTATAGGAGTGGACCTTGAGTCAAGATTTATTTTTGTCACATAACTTTGAATCTTCATGTTCAGTTGGCTCGACTGTTTTCTTCCTGCAGGACAAATGCAGATGAGAACAGTGTAGTGTCCCAGAAGAGAGCGAGACATGAGGTGAGTCAACAACATTCAGTGTAACTCCTTATAGATCAATGTGTGATTCTGACGTGTAAACGTAGCCAAAGTTCAGGTCACTTGTCAGTAATTTGAAGTGGGTCATTAGCGCTACATTGACAGTGATGTGCTTTAGGTAATCGCGCCTGAGAGTGTGTCGTTGGTTCTTGGAGTTGAGGGCTCGGAGGGCTTGACCCAGAGGGCAGATGATGACAGTTTATCTACAGAAAGCCTCGACAGTGTGTCCCATGGTAAAGACTTCTGATGTATGTCGTAAAATATATATTTTTTTGTCTGAGCTGTAAACTGGTCTTCAGTCAAATGTAATTTACACCCAAATCTGTCTGTCCTGTTAGACATCGGCTCACAGTGCAACCAGTCTCCATCCCCCCGTCCCAACACCGACACGTCCAACCCTGCCAACTGGAGCCGCCATCTCATACAGCAAACGCTAATGGATGAAGGGCTGCGATTGGCTCGGATGGTGTCACATGATCGGGCTGGCAAGATCAGCCTAGGGTCAGAAAGAACACACTCTACAGGTGACTTTTCCAATAATGACTTAACAATAATATGTCTTCAATGACGGACACAGAATAAAAGGTTATTTTGCAATATTTGTCCAAATTTGTTCAGATTAAAGTTTGACGTTTTGGTAAATACGCTTCTTTGCTTTCTGGCAGAGAGTTAGATGAGAAGATCATAACTATTACTTATATTTGAACAATAGATATAAGGCTACTGCCAGTTAGCTTAGCATAACACAAAGACCTCTGTCCAAAGGTAACAAGATCCACTTATCAGCTCCTGTATATCTCACATATTGACATGCTATATCATGTTTGTTTATGTGCTGAATTATTTCTTGGCTAGAAGCAGTTTTAAGAGGTTAAAGAAACAAGGTAGAATGTGTTAAATAGTGATCTTTTGAGGTAGATTTTGTTACCCTCAGATAGAGCCAGGTCAGCTGCTAAGCTAAGCGTCTGCCGGCGTCCGCTTTATATTTAATGTACAGATATTACGAGAGTGGTGTCAATCTTCTAACATCCGCAAGAAAGTAATTAAGCTTATACCCCAAAATATCAAACTATTTCTTAAAGTTGGAATCTGAGACTCCCTAACCTTTCCTAACAATGAATATTTTATAGCTCTACAGCTTGAACTGTAGTGAGTCACAATCTCTCTGAGGTGACGCCTCCCACCATGCACAGCTGAAGTTCACCAGACTGTAAATTAGAGAGGATAGAAGTTAGAAGGGGAAACAGAAGGCGTTGTAGAGAGATATACAGAGAGGAAAAGAGTGAGAGGAGGGGGTGTTACACTGTTATAGCACTTCTTTAATACCCTGTTACTGTAGCATTTTTCTGATGCATCACAGCTTCTCACAAGAAAGAAAAAAAGCAAGCGATCTGGGCAAGTTAGTCGTTCTGGGCTGTGATAGCCAGTCGAAGAGATGAAGCGAGGAGAAGAAAGCCAGCAAAGACATGAGGGGGCGGGGAGGGAGAGAGGGGAGGGGGGGGGGGGGGGGGGGGGGTAGGAAGTACTCTGTGGGCGGCAGAATCGGACCCCCCCCCTCTCGGCAGCGACTGACGTCAGAATGTGTTAGGTGCGTGGGCTGAAGGGCGGGATGGATGGGCGTGGGGGCGAAGGAGTGGGAGGTAATTGGAGGGGCGTTGCATTGACTCACCAAGCGACAGTGTACAAAAATAAAAACTGTGGGCAGGGAAATGGCACAGTCTTTTTTATACTTCTTCTCCCTCTACCAAAAGGACTGCGAAAACAACAAAAAAATGACATATGTTTCATCTCTGACGTCGACCTCCCTCACTTTGTCTTGGTGTTTATCTCTCACTCATCCACATTCCCTCGTTCCTCATTAATCACAACTATTTCTCACTTCCTGTCAACGTCACTGTTTTCTGCCACAACTTGTTCTCCGTCATATCGTCAGGATATCCTTTCTCATCCTTTAAACATTTAAATCCTGAATTGAACTCAAAACCACATGTATTTTTTCCGTGGTTGCCACTGAATATGTGCTATTGAATGTTTTAATTTAATATTAATATGTGCTATTTTGTGTGATCACAAATTACATTCCTCATAAGTTATTAATATTACTGCTTGCTGTTAAAACACATGTACACATGGGGGTTTCTTAATGAGCAAATAAAGAAATGAATAGTCAATAAAATAATAATCATTGACTTGTGAAATACTTTAAGTGCCATTTACATGTACTACTTCTCTTGCAAGCTAATTATGCACATCAGAGGTAATTGTTTTAAGATGAACACCAACTTCTGTTTGATTTATTTACGCATCTTGTTCATTCGATTTGTTGACTGCATCACTGCCTTATCACCAGCCCAAGACTAATCAAACTCGTGATACCGGAGACTCTTTGTTAGTCAGCTTGGGTTGGTCATATAAACCATAATGACTTCACTGAACGTGGGAGAGTTTCTCGCTGAATTCCCCAACATGTTGTTCAAAGGTCTCAAAACACTGGTTGCATCTTGATTACTGTGCCTCTTCACTTATATTTATCCTGTACATCAGTATTATAAAAACTGTCAGTCTGGTCATTGTTAAACTATGTGCTGCTCGTCTTGCATTCAAAGCGTTTAACTAAAATATTTGATGCAAAAACTCATAATGCTAGACATATTTTATTTTTCTTTCATTTCCCAGTTGATTGACCCAGCACACAGTCGTTTTACAGTAGATGTTACAGACAAAGTAGATCCATTCATGACCTTAATGCCACTCGCTTCCGCCTTGAATCGCTTTTAGAGCTCTTTATATACTTTACATTGGTTCTCTTAACTAGGATTTGTTCTTTAAGTGACTCCAAATTAAATTTTCGTGTCAGGTTGTAAACTTTACCTCTCTCCACAGACCAGGTCAGTAAGATGGAGAGGCGGAGCTTGATAACAGCATGCAGGAGCAGCAGCCCTTGCATCACCAAAGACGACTCTAATCACCGGGGGAAATGAAAACACTCATCTTTTGTCCTCAGACCTGCCGCTGAACTCCACTCAGAGGCTGCTTTACTGGCTGCTATTGACGCCGACATCTGATGAGGAGAAGACTCTTTACCAGCCACTGATCTCATAAACCTGCGGTGACTCCTAAACACTGACATCAGAAATTTTCTCTTTTGACTTTACATTCAGTAAATGTTTGAGGGTAGACACTTTTTGTTTATTTTCTTTTTAAATATATGGACTACATATCCTGCCGAATTTAGCTGATAGTGGAATAATGCACTGATTTTATCAGGAAAAGATCAAAAAAGTTTATTTATAGTTCTGCGTGTAGACAGGGCCACCTGCTTCAGATGCGCTCGACACAGCAGGGGGCACTGCAACTTAAAAATTGACAACCAGTAACATACTGTAGTTATCATTGGAAGACTTTTATGTATGTTTTCAGCAACTCACAATCTAAATAACGTTTCCTAACAGTCTCAGCAGCTCCTCACCCTCAGGAAACAAATGGATGTTCTGTTTTTTGAAGTCAGTGTATACTTAAAAATGTAAAGATGGAGATAAATATCCACATCGATGGATTAGTGAATGGCACATGTTGATCTAGATTTCCCAGAGCGTACAATCAAACCGCTGTCGGGTTCAGAGGCCTTTCGTCCTTTTGCTGCATCGTCTAATCGCCCATGAGTTTTGAAAACGCAGTGCTGAGGGTTATGAGATATAAAGCCGCGAGTCTTCATCATCATCTCCCTCACATCTTTCTGTAATATTTTGCACAAGCAGCTGAAATGCTGTTTTGTAAGAGACGATACTTTAGGCTTTTCATTATCTTTAATTATGTGAAAATGTACTCAGAACACCTAAATCTAAACTGGGTGTCATGAGATAAGAACACTGATGCTTTTTGATTTCCAGTCGACAGTTAACCTCTCAGTTGCCTCTCTCTGCACATCCGGCTTCAGTGTCAGCTACAGGGTCTTGCTCCAGGGCCCGTCGGCAGGGAGGATGCTCGCTGTCATCAGCGGCTCTCATCTTTACTTTAATGTTGCTCCCAAAAGGTGCCACTGTAAAGCCTGTGAGGGGACTGCATTCAAAACTAATATTTACCACAGCATTTTCAGAAAATGTGGTGATTATTGTAGATTTTTAACGCGATTGTATGTTGGTGTAGCGGAAACATGGCAGTGTGTTGTTGGGATGATTTCTGTGGTCTAAGATATTAATTATGAACCGTATGTCAGTTTCCCTCTTTTGTCCTTTAACACTTTTCGTAAATTAGGGTGACACATTTTTCTTAAGCTTTAGACATAAAAAAAAAACACGCAGAGGTTTACAAAAATAAATCTCATGGTGCTTGACTCTTGATACAGCAGCTCCTGCAAGATCCATCCGCCTATTTGTCCCTGTTTAAAATTGTTACAATGTATTCAGACTTCATGTAACGACAAGGCTTGTGTTGGTAATGGCTAAAAAAATGATTTTTGTTTCCTTAATCACAGTGTGTCAGTGAGGTAGCCTGCTGTGCGTCAGTTACACCTGCCTGTCTCATTAGTAACCTCCTCAGTTTATTATGTTGCAAAACAGATAATTTATTTTGTTACATTTCAATAAATGTTATTTTAAATGCTTAAAGTGTGTTGCATTGTTTTCCACAAAGAATAATTTTTTCTTGGCAGTTCTGATGTGTGGAAGAGGCTGCAGGAACTGCGTCACATAGGCAGCAACACCTCTGCTGTCGTCTGGTTTGTTGCACTCACGCTCTGCACCGATCGGCCTCGAAGCCGGCATGACTCACCTGTACCAGCGATGTCATTGGCGCTCACACACACACACCCACACACCCTTCCTCACTTGATTTTCAGACGGACAAGTTACAATCAAAACATCAAACAACCTAAAGCTGTTGTATGATGTCAAAACCACAAATGTTCACTGTTTTACTTTATGTGTAACACAAAATCATAAAGGTTTGAGTACAATGTGTTTGAATGTTACATGTTATAGTTAAGCTTTGCTTCTTTCTCGGAATAGCAGTGTCTATTCATTGGTCGGTCCAGCCACCATTTTGGTCCAGACTAAAATATCTCAACAATTCTTTGATGGGTTGCCATCAAATTGTGTAATTATTCATGATCCTCGTAGGATGAATCCTACTGAGTCCAATGATACACTTTTCGTCTTCCGCCACCATGGCGCTTTGGTTTATTTCCAAATTCCTGCCAAGCTGATACATCACCATCAGCTTCAGTTAAACGATGTGTTTATTGCTAATCAGCAACTGTTATAAGCGAACCCGCTGAACTATGCTAGTAAACATCAACATGCTAACATGCTAGCAGAAAGCACTGCTGGCTTTACTGTAGAGTCATATTCAATTCCCCCTCCCCCATCACAGGACCAATTTAATCTGGTCAGATGTTCAAAGTTTATATGAAAAGTTCTCTTTACCTTTTTGATGACACAAGAGCATATTATCCATGTTGGTTTTCTTACTGTAATTGTGAGAGCAACAGCCAGTGTTGTCAATCCGCTGTCAGCACCACTGACAGGGAGATAAATATTTCAGTCCATTCTATTTTGAGCCCATGTTTTCCTCAGTAACACAGAGCTGAGCAGCACACAGCTGATCCGTTAAATGCCTGACAGCAGACATGTAAAAAGCACCAGGAAGACTGTTAATGAAATTAGGAAGTCTCGGCATATCTGCATTTAAATGTTGTACTGCGGAGTCCGTTTGGAGGGGAAATATGCCTCATTTTCTAAATTCCTACAAGTTATTCCTGTGGTCTAAGACAGTCCAAAAATATGAGTAAACAGGAACAACTCTCTCCCAAAACCAAAAACTACAGAGCTAAATAAAAATGTTAAAATTTGCTTCTAAAACCGAGGCAGACAAAGTTACAGTTACATAAATGTCATAGTATACTGAACCCATTTAATAACCCACCACTTGCTATAAATTGATGGTGACAACACATGGAAAGTTAGCTATTTCAGTTTGAATGATTAGCTTTATAATTATCTTTTCAAACAGTTACTTAAGATCATAAACACAACGTTGTGTCTCACGGCCCATAACTGTCATTGTTGGCCATCTTATTAAGTAATCAATAATGCACAATATGACTTGGCTGCCCAAAATATTTTTTGGTCGAGGAACTACAATGACATTAGGGTTTCAGATTGAAAGGTAGAATAGTAGGCCAACTATTCCTGAACATCACAAATTAGAACATTTTAATTTATTTCATAATTGACTCCTCTGTAGATGCTTTTTTATAGTTACAAGCAATCTTCAAACACGTATTATTCTCATATTGTAGAGCAGTGTGTCTGTTGTCTAGGAATTGTAATTCACCGACGTTTAAAAAGCATGTTCACAGGTTTTCATTTCTTGGTGCAATCATGGGCTACATTAAAGCAACGGGAGGAACAAAGTCACATGAAGTATGTGAAATAGGATGCCTTTAAATGATGGATGAACTATATGAACTCAGGCAATACGTAGTGGTTGCAAGTTGAAACTATAACAGAGTGGACAATGACAATAATTCATGCTAACGTAGGCTTTCTCTCTGTGAGCTACATGTAATAAATGAAGTAGCTTAAACAGTTAGCTCAAGGAAAAGATTATCTGGTCATGCAGATGGTTATGGATTAATTTGCCGCGGTGTGGATTGGGTTAGGTTAATTTTACTTTCTACGGATTAAAAATAGTTGTTATACAAA
The DNA here is from genome assembly GCF_910591455.1 of Pholis gunnellus. NCBI lineage: Eukaryota > Metazoa > Chordata > Actinopteri > Perciformes > Pholidae > Pholis > Pholis gunnellus. The sequence continues at coordinate 17,321,189 of NC_136529.1, read as the reverse complement.
CTGATACAGCAGGGTGTGTGGACGTATATGTCAAACCCTGGACAAATAAAAGCATGGCTAGATAAAGTAGCTGTAAGTGGGATGCGTTTCTTTTCTTAATTTGGGTGAACTGAGCCTTTATAAATACAATATCTCAAGTTTTCCACTCTTCCTTTCACATCTCAGAGAAAGAAAAAGATGCCAGCATCCGACTCTGCACAATTCATCTAGCAAATAGCTAAACCATATGATGAGCAGGTCAATTTCCAAAGCTGTATCATATGAAGACACAACTCAAATGTCAGGAGGTGAAGAATGATCAGCTTAGTTTAGGTGACGTGGGTGTAAAGATGGCGTAGGAACTCTCCCCTGGTGGCTGTGTCTCCGGGGAAAACCGCCTGGCAGAACTCACAAATGTGAGACTGCAGCACCACGTCTGACATCAGTAACCCGTCAGATGGACTCAGCAAGTCTCTAGGCAGGGAGGAACTGTCTGTCGCAGGCATCTGACAAAAACAGAGAGGACAAGACATTGAGTTTTTTGAGGAAGAATATGGTAAAAATCCAAGGACAGATTTGAGAGCCCCCTCGCCACCACAGCTGGGATTTTAGTCCATTTTAGACACCTACCCCCACTGTGTGCTTTGTCCTGTCTCTACAATGATGATCTGCTCTCCCCGGATGATTTGAGACACTGGAAGAGGCTCCTTGCCACATCGTGAAGTCACAGCTTAACAGGGGTGTAACCATTTCCTCCAACGTCCTGTCTTCCTTTCCCTGACGAGGCACATCCAGACAGAGCTTAGTCATGTCTTCAGCGAGGAGATCAGAAAAAGTTCCCACGTTTGGAGAGAGGCGATCGACGCCACGCTGTGCTGCAGGGTTGCGTGCCGTGGCTGTCAGCGGGTGAGGCCTTTCATGGAGAAATACAGGGATTTCTTGGGTACACTGGGTGGGGATGGACATTATATGACTCAGCTCTCCATTAGGAACAGTGGCACCTGCAGACAGAGAGTTTTAGGTGTGTTATGTAAATCACGGCTGACTTGTTCATGACCATTGGAATTACAAATGTTTTTATGTGGACCTTGCTGTTTCTGCAGAGCGGTCGTGAGTTGATGTAGCAGAGCTGCCTGTTTCAGGCAAAGTGACCTCAGACGAAGAAACTGCTGGTACAGTTCACTGTACGCTTCCTCCATCTCACCAGCTCAGGGATCTGCAGCTAGTAAATAGGGGAAACTACATGTAAATAATACACTCACTCAGTATACAGATCGGTGGCAGATGAGGAACAAGACTAAGAGTCTAGAGAGCTAATCTGCAGCTCAGCTGACTCAGGTACAGTGGAGCTTTGAGCTAAATGTAGCGTCAGCATGCCGACATACTCAAAATGACCACGCTAAGGATATATTTTCCAGATTCACCATCTTAATAAGCACTTTTCACAGAAGCTATTTTGACATGTCGTTGCTGGGTAAACACAGATGTAATTAATCACATTAATTATGGCCCTGCTCCATTTAGGTGGGCCAGGGCCCTGGTACTGTGCATGCTGGCTCACTGGAATGACTGTGACACACTAAATAGAATGGCACCATAATTAATTTGATCAATATATCATTATCACATTATATGTGAAGTATTACTTTATCCAGCTTGAGCTTACACAAAAAGCCATAGACATGCTTTTGATGCATTTGTCATGAATTCACACACACACTGCACCTTAATCAGTTGAGGTTTTTATTATTTGATTTATTCGGTCAACAGCTAAGTTGGTAGAGCGGCTCGTCCTTTTTTTCACAAAGTTGCTGTTTTGATCCTCAGCTCCTACTGTCCGCATGTTAACGTGTCCTTAAGTGAGACATTGAACCCCAAGTTGCTCCCCGGGAACCTAACAGCAGCCCACTGCTCCTAAAATGCTTAGAATCGGTTAAATGAAGAGTATAAATGTCATGTTTGTACCTGTATGTATGTGATGATTCTAATAAAGGTTATATTTGTTTATATTTTATTTCCTGACAGATCTAATTGCTTTTAAATTCTGCGGAAGAAATGCTGAAGCCTTTATTTATTGAGTTATTGGTTGGACTAACTGGCCTATCGCTGAGTCAGAAATACTGGAATCAGCTTCTATCAACCATGTGTATGTTTTTATTGTAGAACCCGCAAATTGACTAAATATATATCGATGTATAACCTCAGAGTCAGGTTTGTCCCTGCTGGTGGGAATGTTGGAAAAAAACAAACTTTATAATTGATTTAATAATAACATAAAATATCTGCATAAAAGTGTTTTTACTATTAAAAAAAGCAGTTTGTGCAGTTTGATTCTGAATTATGTGTATTCTTATTTACAGAGATGGGCAGTATTTCTATTACTTGTATTTGAAATGCGTATTTCAATTACTTTTGAGTATTTTGTAATTTGTATTTGGTAGAGCCGATTAAAAGTCTAACGTAATTTGTAACAAAATACTTTAGAATGGAGTAATTTTGTGTACTCAAAATACTTTCTCCACGTTTAAAAAAACAGTTCAGAGTTCAGTCTTCAGATCTTCAAGTTCAACGGATTGTCTGTCAAGTTAAATATTGTATCTGAGTGTGACAGATGTCAACTAGCTTGATGTATAATTTATGTCTGGGTCTGGCTACGTATATACATGGTGATGGTTATAATATCAAACTAGCGATGCTAATGCTAATGACGCTAGCATGCTGTCTAGGCTAGTGCATAGCCAGTGTTTAGCAAGTTAGCTTATCAGTGGAGTAGCTAGCTATAGGAAGAGGGAGATTGGGAGCTTGTATGTCGTATGTGATGAATATTTTCTTGTTGATACAAAGCCAAAGTTTATGGGCTGTTAAGTCCCATTAATACAAATATATATATATATATATATATATATATATATATATATATATACATAATCAAGTTGTTGTCTTTCAATAGCTTTGCTTAGTTACACTGACATTCTGTGACTGTTCTTCCTGTTTGTGGGGTTCACCAGAGCTTTGTGTACATTATATAAACCTGAATGCTCTGCTATACCACATGGTGAGAAAACAGAAAATCCAGAAAAAAGTATTTCCTATATTTTAAATACAAAATACATGTATTTTGTTACATTTTCAGGCACCAGTATTTAGTATTTTGTTGTAATACATTTATTTGGGAGTATTTTGTATTTTGTATCAAAATACATTTTGATGTATTTTTGCCCATCTCTGCTTATTTACAATAGCAACCGGGACTCATCTATTAAAACCCCAATGTCCTGGTCCTAGTTTCTTTTTTTCTGGCTCTGTGTGATGAAGTGAATGTAAACATAAAGTGCACTGTCTTGTACATCAGCGTTAACTTAATTACCCCTTATAAGCTCATCTGTCGCTGCTCCAAGAATTCAGGACTCCTCGTCATTTCTTACAGCTGTGTTCAGCCTCCTCCATCTCCAACAAGCTTTCTGCTATTGACAAGGAATCACAACAGTCTAAGTATCCAGACTCAAAGCATATCTACGGAGCACCACAACAACACATGTGTGACGGTGAAACACGTTCTCCAGGTGAGGCCTCACCAGCCACAGTGACTGATAACTCTGTTTGTCTCTCATGGTTAACATTCTCTAACATTAGCTCAATGGAATGTGTTATAAAATGTTAACCATGAGGAAGTGGCTCTTGTGAACAGGGAAGTGAAACCCCTTTACAATAGAAACGAACCTCGCCATCACTAAGTTAGACTGTTAAATGTATTTATTTTTTAGCATAGACTCAAAAGAGGAAAAAGTCAGGCTCTTTTTTTGTGCTGTGCAAAGATAGAAGATAGAGGGGCAGAATTAAGAAGGTGTTTCCTGTTTGCTATCCTAGTTACTGCATTCAGAAATGGCATAAACTGTGTCGAAGATATTCATCAAAACTAGACAGCAACATATCACTTATTTGATACATTGTCTATCGTACAAGGCATAAAATGCATTTTTGTGAGTTTAATTATGTATTAGCAGCAACAATCTAAAGGAAAAGTACTAATAATGTAGAGATTGAGCCCAGTAAACATAATATTATGTATTGTAGTATTGCATTGATTATTTAGACACATTAGTGTGTAAGCAGAATTTTATTGTATTAGTTGGTTCTGGTGACGCAAAATAATTTATACTTTTGGGTAGTTTAATCTCTACAAATGCAGCATATTGTATGATGTCATTATACTGTAGGCTCTGTAAACACAATCTTAGTTTGTTGTCATATAAATAAAGAGTTAAAGTGTAACGTTGCATTGGAAATACTCAAGTAAAAAGTAAGTAAAATATTGTTAAAATCATGCTTATGTACATTACTTGAGTAAATGTTAATATGTTATATTTTAAAACACGTATGTGTTCCAGTGTCGTTCATCATACGTTCGCCACAATGCAACAGGTTGACCAGAAAGTCAAACATATCTCTCTTTGACACAAAGTTACAAAGATGAGAGGAAAAGTATACATGAACGTGAGTTGACTCCATCCAGAAGTGAATTAGTCTTGTTGTTGTTGAAGGTTGCCTATCTCCCTTTTTACTAGGCTGTGTTCCCCAAAATGAACAGTGATTTAGTGGCTGCTTAATCATTAACTCCAGTCTAATGTTTCAGTTTATTTGATACATTATTAATTAAGGTGTATAAATAACACCAGCTTGTTTGTTTTGGTCGTTTTATGAGTTGATAGGATTCTTGTTCTGCCTGGGATGTTGGCAGGTTTTCCTAATCATGTGCTGCAGCAGGGAGGAGCTGGGCTCTGTTAAGATGTAAGAAAGGTAAGATAACATTTTATTCAGTTAGATGAGGCTGAGAAGGTAAAATCTAATTCACTGGAGTGCAGGGGGTTGAACTTGGCAGCTTTCTTTAGTTTAGTATAGTCTTTAGTTTAAATTAGTTTTATTAAAATTCCCTGATTGAATTGTTTCCCTTTTCTTTCAGTAAGCATTTTGTTATTATTAATTGCAACTTTTAGCTTATGTTGGACATGTGTTGTTTCTATTTGCAGCTATAGTTTTTATATTCATATTCAACACACAGATGAACACCATGTCTCCATCATCTCTGCCCTGAGAGATCTGCCTGACAAGCAGCTTCTTCTCAAGTAATGCCTCACAGAGTGGCCGGTATGGAAATGTCTCTTTTGTTTCCTTCCTTTTTTCCAACTCTCATGGGAGTGTTGCATTTCCTTCGCTTACTTTTGTTTGTTTTGATATCTTTTTGATACACAATCAGCTTCAAAACGAGTAACTTTCTAGCCTCAATCCGACCTTACAGGAATCACAGTTGTGTAATTGTCTCTGTAATGTGGAAATGAAAAGTCAACACTTCTAACTTGTTTGCTCAGTTTCTCTGGACAAATGCAGAACTCAAACCGAAATTCATTTTGCCTTCTGCTTCTTTTCCAGCTGTTAATCATACATATAAATCGACTTACCCTATAAGTCATCGATCATTCCCAACAGGAAGTGAGTACGTAGTTACTGACGATGAGGATAAACCTTCCTCTGACCGATCAAGGTCCGCATTCTACTCCGATGACGTTTCAACTCAATACACTAGTTCATCTGAGTCAAACACAAGCAAACGTACTTCCTGTTTGACTGCCTTCAAAATAAAAGGCACACACTTTCATTGACAGGCACCAAAATTGTCAATATGACTACACCCTTCAGAAGAGTCTGTTTCATATTATAATGTGGAGTTTGTATATTTTATTTTGACAGGTAACTGAATTTTTACCTTTTGTTTTAAATCCCCCCAAAAATCTAAACTGTAGAATGTAAACTCCCCCCAGGTCTATAAAATCCACACAATTACCTGTGGTTTCCACAATGGTTGGTACAGTCATTAGTCATTCATTTTGCATTATGTTTGGTTATGCCAAAGTATTAAAAAATAAAAATAAATAATTTGACCTGATGATGGCACTGTAGATGGAAAGTTATTACAATTCATTCTAAAAGGATTTATGTTCCAGATTTCATGGAAATCCATGAAATAGTTGTTGAGATAATTCACTCAGAGACACTGCTAAGTAGCTCTTCGTGAAATGTATAGTAATGTGTGGTCTTTGGGTATTCACTGTATGTGCGTGTGTGGCATTTTGGGTGTTCAGACATGTGTTAACTGTCGCTGATATTGATTTAAAAATAGACCAACATTAAGTCAGCAGAGTCCTGCGGGTGGCAGAATGCCTTCAGTACCATTCATCCACTTAGGAGGAGGAGCAGTTTCTGCCCTCAATGTCAACTCCTGACAGCTGATCTCACAGCAGCACCTTGTGATCTAATGAGGGGTGCCAGCTCCCTTTGCTTTAGACTGGTTATGTAACTCTATGTGAGATATGGGCAGCCTTCATTTCTCTGATACTGAGTCGGGTCTTTGTCAAGTCGCTTCGCCTCAAGAGGGTCCATTTGTGTCGTTGCCTTATTTTTAGCTTAGAAAAACAGCTGCTAATTTGCAGTATTTGCTTTCTTATTATCGTCTTGTTGTGTTGTTAAACATATTATCTGCTTAGTGACCTGTGGTGATATTGCCAAATCTTCTTACTGGTACTTACATTTTTATTTTAATTTTTTTAGATGAATGCAGATGGATGGCTAATCTTTGATGTATGAGGAATTAATAAGGAACACCGGCTAGTTTCATACAGCATTCATACAAACCGTTGTATTAGGATACTTTGCAGCAGCAACAACGCATACATATAATACGTTGCTGGCCATTAACGATTGATAAGTTTCTTATTATTCCAATATTCGTTCCCCTTTTCTTTTAGCGTTCTACCCAAAAACTACTTTGCAGTATACCCTATACAGCCTTGTTGACACCCATATCGTCATTTTTTGGGGACTTAAATCCAGTACTTTGCCTTCAATAACCCCTCTATCTCCATTAATAATGTTAACATAATTTGTCCAGAACCTCAGTTTTTTGTTTCCCAGTGCCTTATACCCATAGGTTCCCAATATAACTTATTTATCTTTTATCCTAAACACCCAATTGTTACTCCCTTGTTGTGTGCTGTTTTACATTTCTGTTTGAATACAAATTAAACCCGCTAAATGTAAATGCAAATAAAGAGCTGCTGAAAATGTTGAAATGTGAAAATGCTGAAGTTGTTTTAGTCAAGCAAGCTGTTTCCAGTCTTTATGCTATAAGTTAATCAGCTGCTGGCTGTAGCTTCCTATGTATCATGAGAGTGGCGTTGATTTTCTCATCTAACTCTCAATAAGAAAGCAGTATTTCTCAAAATGTTGAACATCTGGACGACAATATACTCACACACTTTTAGTCATACCTGCATATTAATCTGTATTTATTCTTGTCTGATGCTTTGTATGAACTGCAAGTCAAGGCAGGAAAAGTTTTTTGTTAAAAAAATGTTGCCTATTGTTTTTGTCAAAATAAGTTGACAACAGTAGGCAGCAACAAATGTATCGTACAAATATAAATGACCCTCATACTCGACATGTCTTTACACTGTGTTATAGCCTGTATGTTAATTCCTATTTTGAACAGCTCCTCATGTGTCCAAGGACATGTGTGATGCTTTATCCCTTCCACAGCTCTTAAGAGGAAGCAAAGTGTCCAAACTGTTCAAGAAGTGTTACTTTTCGTGATTGTTATAAATCTAACAGCTTTACAAAACACATTACAGTTAAAGAGGCTTCATCTATACGTCTTTGGCAGTCAGTGTTAATTGTTGGCCGATGCAGTCATTTATGTATGTTGTACTAGTTGCTGGTTTGCACCATGTGTTTGCTCCGACCTTGAACCTCTCCACACACACACACGCACGCACGCACACACACGCACACACAAACACACACGTACACACACACACACACCACACCCTGTCCACCAGCCCTCCTCCTTTAACGCCATCCCTTTGCACTTGATCCCTACGTGTTTTTGTGTGCGTTTGTGTGTGTGTGTTGGTGGTGGGGTGGGGGTTGGCTTTGCTGTGAATAACTTCCAGGCATGCAGCCAGGAACTGTCATCCACCAGTGCAACACTATCCATCCTGTCAATCTTGTTTTATAATTGTAACATTCTCATATTCTCTGGCTGAGCAGAGAGAAGTTTCCAACATAAGAAACACACACACACACACACACACACACACACACACACACACACACACACACTCACACCTAAATGCACTCTGTGCTTCTCCAGCAGCATCTTCACATCTTATTGATCAAGTTTTTAAAAGTGTGCAGTTATAAAGTATATGAAATAATCAGTAATCTGCTCCTCCTTTTATTATAAAAATAGACTCAAAGCCAACAGAATACAGGCTTAAACTTTTTGTACATGTTATGTATGAAACATAACAAAATATAATATTTTTTAGCCAAAAAGCCATTTTCATTCTTCTCTGATGAAATAAAAAACACACAATTATGGCTCTGAAGCATGTTATCCATCTTTGAAGTGCACCACTGAGCGTCCAATTAATAAAGTCTATGCCCAAGGACACAACGAAGACAGTCAATAAATGTCCACTGATCAAACATATTTCCACCATCCCTTCCTTTCACACACCTCAGAATGATAATACAGCCGGCTCACCATTCACTTATGAAGTTAATCCTGCGGAGACTAAGAGTTTAAGATGTGATGGGGGGCATACTGTTATCACAGGGATGGCATGAGCAATGACATCTGCCAACTCATTTATCACCGGACTCCCTTAGTGAGAGAGACGGGATCCAATTACAGAGGTTTCTAAGGGCTCAACAATGGCCTGTTATAAATACACTCACAGAGGGTTTTCCACAATCAACAGCACACCCACACACATACAAGAACTGTTGCAGAAACGTATTGTAGGTGTATAAATGAATATGTGTTTGGATGAACATAGGAGTCTCTGTGCTCGTCACTGGAACTAAATTATCATGGCAACTTTTCTTAGACACCTTCATTTTTGTATTGTTCTGAAGCAAAGTGAGGTATTTAGCTAAGATGAGATTAATATCTGCAGTGTGTAACTGTGTGTAAGTGCTTGTGCATTAAAACGTATAAAAGAGGGAGAACAGTGGAGAGGGAAACACAGACGCCCCCACAGAGCATTAAACACAAAGTTATTTACAGCTCAATCCATCAATAGACGACAGGTGCAGCATCCTCACAAACAAACCTATTAGCTTTCCGCCCGCTGGAACAATCTCCAGCAATCAGCTGCTCTCTCTCACTCACACACACACACACACACACACACACACACACACACACACACACACACACACACACACACACACACACACACACACACACACACACACACACACACACACACTCTTTGTGACAAGCCAATATGTATGATTTTGATGACTTATTTGCTGAATTCTTTGAAATTGTGCTAAAGAAAAAAGCAGAAAGTAATGTTGGTTCCTTAAATGTGCTTCTTTCATTTATCACTCTAATTGTATTAGATATTAAGTAATAAAAGTAAAAGTTCTAATTTTGCGGAACAATATCTCTTGTGAGTATTAAATTATTATGCAGCATAGCATTGTACTGGATTATTTTTAGCTATACTTGGCTCTATAGAGAAAAAAGTTGGTTGGTTGGTCCATCACGTTGGTCCATCACGTTGGTCCATCACTTTGGTCCAGACCGAAGTATCTGAACAACTAATGGATGTATTAACATGACATTTTGTACACCCATTCACTGTCCCCAGATGATGAAGTCTACTGACTTTAATGATCACCTAACTTTTCCTTTAGTCCCAACAGGAGGTCAAAGTTTGCACTTATTGTGTGAAATTGCTCAACATATACTAAATCCACTTTGAACCCCTTTTAAAGTATTTACGACTATATCTGTCAAATGAATGTCCTGGAGTAAACAAGATGTTTCACCACTGTAGTAAAATACAAGAATAAAGGAACATAACATAAAGGGTATTGCTTACTCAAGTAAAGTACAAAAAATGTGCTTAAGTACTTGAGTAAATGTAAAAAATCCTTCCTGGCTTGCTGTTCTGTAGTGAACATGTTGGTAACATGGTTTTCAAACATCTCCTTTATAGCCTAGTGGGAGGTGGTGCAGGAGCAAAGCGTAAAACACTGAGCTCAGCATGTACGTGCAACAAATCACCATGACAAGTGAGTCAGATATTAGTGGTCAGAACATAATGTCTCATGTGCAGGGTGTAAAGCTACAGTGTTGCATGACAGGGCATAGGTCAAACGTTCAGGGGCCAAAGGCTGCTCCAGATGGGACCTTTCCACTTTTGGAAAAAGATGGTGTCGAGAAACAGTCAAAGATGAGATATATTGACAGGGGAGCGTATTTTGAGCCAGGTTTTGGGCCATGTGAAGAGGCAACATGTCTGACCTGTCATGGATATGTGACCATAAAGAATGAAAAGTCACAATAACATTAGAAGGGATTGAACCAGTGGATAGTTCTGATTATAAAAAAGTTTTAGTTAGAACCAAAGGGACTCTCTGAACTAAATCCTTATGAAATCTTACATTAACTGTACTAATCTGCTGGTCCCATTGCATCTGACTTGGGCAGCATGCTTGCCATTTTGTATCATAATGAAAAACTCAATGCAAGCTGGCTTTCATATTGCCTCCTCCTCTTTTCTCCCCTCATCCCTTTTTTCCACTCTGCCTGCCAACACCAAAATCCAGATGACCTGAACGTGGTGTACAGTAGGATCGAGTATCGAGCGGCTGAATGCAGTCGGTGCTGAAGTCTGCTGTGGCTGAGAGTGGCGCGGTGTCGTCTTCCCTTTGGTCAAGGATGTTGCCAACATTAACGCCATGTTTGACAGAACAACACAGACTCTGTGAAAAGGAGGTGAAGGACTACTTTTGGTCACTTTTCATCACGTCATTAATATGTAACAGGCTGCAGCACAGTGAGTGCTGTGTTAAATAAAGACTAAGCTTTGTTTCATGCACAGCAATAGACTGGAGACAGAAACATTTTCTAAACTCTTCGTAAAGGATAGGTCTTTTTCTCCCAACAAAGCCCATTAAAAAGACCAAAATTAATTAATTTATCTTACTCTCAAGTTTTGCCAATGTAGCCAAAGCCCATTAAAGCTGATTCTATATCAGCCTCTGTGCGGCTTGCTTAAACAGTGGAGCTTTGAGTTCAATTCTGCAGTCAGCATGTTAATCGGTGCACAATGGATATGCTAACATGTTGATGTTAAAGGTGTCCACCATCTTAGTTGTTCAATGTCTTCACCATCTTAGTTCAGCATGTTAGCATGCTAACATTTGGTAATTTGCACAAAACACAAATGGCAGCTTTGGCGGTCTTTAGTTTTTCAGCTATTTTGTCAAAATTTTGAACTGGTGATGGTGCTAAAAATGAAAAGTTAGTTATTACAATTCATCCTGAAGGGTTGGGCATGAATGTTTGTGCCAGATTGCATGGCAGTACACCCAACAGATGAGACATTTCAGGCTAAACTACAAATGTCAACCTCGTGGTGGTGCTAAAGGAAAAATCAGGGAACCACCAAAGTCATTCGGATTAATCTTCAGCGGGAATGAATGTTTGTACAAAATGTTGTAACAATCGTTCCATCAACAAGCCACATTTGATTTATTTGAGTCAATCTCGCAAACACAGTTTTACTGCTGTAGCGCAACAAATCTGCAGTTAAAATAGTCTCCATAAAATACGTAATGTACTCTTGTTTCAGAAACATTTGCTATAAGCTACAGTGCCCAGCTGCTTTTGGAAATGATTGCAGGCCGAAGTTACACTTTAAAGATTTATCTTATCAGTATCAGTATGAACGCTCTCGGGGTCTTTCATGTGATTTGTTGACAACAAAATATAGAACATTGCCAACAACCATTTTTGTAAGCCAATGCTTCCAAAAACAGAATATATAATATACACTGCATGAATTTTGTACCACGATGAAATAGATCACAATTGTAAAGAGAGAGATGGCCCTTAAATACCGACATTCCCCAATAAAAACCAGAGTAAACCAGTGGTGTATTTTCAGATTTTTTTAATATGAAATATTCTCTGTCTTTTAACACTTCTGCACCATTTTACAAAAGCCCTGGCAGTATTTTTCAAAGTCCACACGCACACACACACACACACATGTCCCAAACAAAACACATACAGTAGAAGAAAGAAGTGTTCTTCATATTGTTTGAACACTGTTTGTGTAAGTGCTCTTAGCTGCTCATCTTCTCATCACATTTGTGATTCCTTAAGATATTTCTTTAGTTCATTTGGAGATGAAAATGCCAAAAAGAATCCAACATACAAAAACTGCACAGCTGAGAAGAATGTGGAAGACAGTAGGAGAGCTTCACAATCACATGCAGTGTGATGTATTTGCAGCCAAAGACAAGAAACCAGTTGATATCAAACATGTGAAATGTGTGCTTATGCATGTGGAGTTGCAAGCGTTGTTGGGTAAAAGCAAATCTTATAAAGAATACGTATAGCTGATTGTGGATACAGGGAGACTCTAAAATGTGCTTTGACTTAACTTAATCTTAAAATGGCTCTGTTGCAGTTACGAATTGCACTGCCACAGGAACATGTGAACAGGATTTAGTACTTGTTGATCCTAAACCACCTGTCCTTGATGTCTTCCCAGTTTAGCAGTACGAGGCATGAGTTCAAGTACGGTACGCTCATTTTCAAAGTGTATTAACAATCACATGCCTCAGGCACTTCATATCAGAATCTGGCACTGACTGGAAATCATATTCAAATATGGAATAAATGTTGATGGTGACACTGAAATTGATTATTTCACACGTGTAATAAATGGATCTCACTGCATGTGATATTTGGAATGAAAATTCACTTAATGTCACTTATTATGGTTGAAGGAGTGAGGCTTGATAAAAGGCACTTTGAATTTAGTCAATTTGTGTACTTAAAAGCCCACAAAGTGTGTTGTCACAGGGACATGCAGTTCAACGGTAACTCTGCCAACATCAGCCTTTACAAGTTGTTGCAAAATTGCAGCATGGGGTTATGGCAGAACATTTTGCTTAGCTTAAGGCAATAAGGTTTTTGAGTGGTAGTATCAAAATAGGAGTAAACTTTGGTCCGAGACCTTCCACAGGAGCACAATTAGGATTAAAACTATCTTTTGTGATACAAAGAAATTAGTAAATATTTCCCTTTTGAAAATAAGGACTCCACGTGTGATTCTGCCTGCATTTTTCTACTAAATAGTCTACTATCTCAGCTTCTTAGTGGGATCAAAAAGCAACTTTAAACACAGTTTTTTTAAGAGATTAGTGTGGTTCTTTTGATTTTAGGAAAAGCTGAGTATGTAATACTGCATTGCATCTACCCAAATATCCATGGCTTACTAGCTGCATAGCAGGATAACATTCACACATCCAGCACAGCAATAAAGTCAGTTTACAAATGCACACAAAAATATGTATAAACAGTGTCCTGAACTGTTAATCATTTCAGTTCTGTCTGTGACAGTTTCATTGAACTGAAATAAATCTCGATGCGGTACTCGCACATGTACCATACTCCTTTTTAAAACTTAATGTTAGAAAAATAATGGTCTCTTGAACAATGTCAGACATTTGTCAGCACACAAGTCAGTGTGAGAAGGAGGTTCACCAGTAGAGTTCAATGATAAAACCTCACATTAGGTGCTTTGAGTCTATCATCTTTACAAATAACACATTTGTGTTCATGTTTTTTCAGAACGGCAGAGTATCCATAAAGATTTTTTCCACTATTGGTGGAGGAGGGACCAGGTCCTCTAGTTTCAGGTAGAAGATGCGCTGTAGGCCCTGTGTGCACAGAGTCCTCAGTTCGGGGAGTTTGCCCAGAAGACGAGAAAGATAGTTGGGCTGGGTCCGGCTCGGTTCTGAGCCGTTTCCGCTCACATGTTCCCTTAAACAAGTGATGAGATTACTCTGAAAGTCCTCGACCCGTTTGGGCTCTTTGAGGCCATGGCGATCTAGATGCAAAAAAATGTTCTCATGAGAAACACAGTCCTGAATATATACATACAATTAAAATGCAGTGAGCGTCACTGTAATGAAAAGCAAACAAAGGCTCTCACCGGTGATGATAACTAACGCTGCAAGACAGGCAAACAAGGAGAGATCTAAGTTCATGCGGTGAAGGCTCTGGGAGAAATCCATGATGGAGTCAATCCAGTCACCAAAACTGTGAACGCACTGCAGTCGGTGGAGGACCAAACCGTTACAGAAGATCAGCTTGTTCTTCTCTGGATTTGACCTATCGGGTTTCAAACCAATAGTACAATCAGCATATTGAAAGGTGCACATTAGTCTTGTGAAATATTATTTAACATGGCATGTCTTTTAACTGTAAAAGAAGCCGACCTGTATGCGAGTCGCAGAATGAAGAGTTCAACAAAAGCTGATTCAAGGAGAAGCTCCTGGTCCTCTGTGCAGAAATCTGTGAATCCTGGGATGGTTTCAGCCCAGATTCTTATTACATCCAAAGCACCGGTCAGCAAGTCATAAAACTGCTGGATATCACCGGCTTCCTCCTTATCTTTCAGGTTCACCACAGTCTCCTGGTACTGAGGAGGAAGGGAAGGGAAGGGTCAATGCTACTGAACTGTAAATACCATCAATGAGATGTTTGCTGTCCATGAGTTCATTCTACCTCCTGTGTTGAGCTAATTGTTGATGATCTGATTGGTACAAATGAGCTGTGAACATGCTGCAAGTCTTGAGATTTACCTTGGAGTAGTCGAGCTTTCCAATGGTTGGGTTTGAGTCCAGATGAGCCCTGACAAGAGAGGCTATGATGTTGACACTGGGGGTTGTGGATGAAGCCTCGGCCACAGTCTTGGGTTTGGAGGGCAGACGACCCCGACGACCTTTGAGGCTGTCCGTGCGAACAACTAAGACAGGGACGAAAGAAAGCAGCACTTGAAGCACACGTTTGTGACGCTCACATGGCCATCGCTTCTTGAAAAACGACTGCTGTATCAGTTTCTCTTTTTCTGCAGCTGGCACCATAAGGCTCTGGTTACATATGTCTGTCATTCCTAGCTTTGGTTTCACAAGACTGTCACTACAAACCTCAGTTTGTCATACATTAATCACTGACATTGCATTACCTTCTTTGACCATTCCCACGACGAGACATTTCTGGAAACGGCAGAACTGGCAGCGGTTTCTCCTCCTCTTGTCCACAGGACAGTCTTTATTGGCGAGGCACACATACTTTGCATTTTTCTGTACAGTTCGCTGTCAAACAAGAAAAAAAAATACATTACTAAAATTACAATTGTTTATTACAAACATAAAATACATTTGCATTCTGTCTTATGTAGACTTAACTCAGTAGTATAGTCCGACCAATACTGGATTTGTGAGGCTGATACCATAATAGAAAATTGAGAGTTCAAAACATCTAATAATAATACTTTACTCTTAAAAATTGGAATTGTTACCAAAATATGTACTTGGTGGTACATTGCACATTTAAAGTAGTCAGTGCTCTCTGGTTGACAAACTTTGTATGGTGTCACTATTTCTAAACTATGTCAAACATAGCTTTGATGTTTTGTACTGCAATGGCTCATTACTTTTACCAATATATGCAATAAGCTATAATCAGCCAATAAGTCGTCCCAGTCAATTTATCAATCAGAATCTAGTCTGACTCACCGGATGTGGACTGTGGGTGCATGTCTGCCATTGGCCATGTATCTCAAGCTGCATTCTCCTCAACTTCCGCTATCTGTGTTATCTATTTTGCAAAGGCCCCGTCGCTGCATCCTGTGCTTTATGCTGCCCAAGACGACTGTGATTGGTGTGAAGAAATACAAACAAGCTAGAGCATTTTTTCCCCTATACCAGAATGATAAAGTGGTCTGGCTATGTAAGACTTGTCAGGCTCTACTGAATAAACATACTCTTCAGCAATTTACCTTGAAGAAACCTTTGCAGCCCTCACAGGTGCGGACTCCATAGTGCTGACAGGATGCATTGTCACCACAAACTGCACAGCGGCCCTCACTGGATCCTGAGTTGTGGGTTTTAGGAGACATCATGGCCCCCTCCACTATCCTGGGGCTTTCCAGTGGTCCGTGCTCCAGGGACATTGGAGGACAATGAAGTGGAGAGACATGCTGCTGAGTAGGCAGAAAGAAATGGTCATCATGGCCTGGCTGAGCATCCTGATGGTGCCCGAGGGGAGAGTGCTGCTCTGGTGCGGGGCTGCCAAAGGAGAAAAAGGAGAGCTGCTGGGCCATGGCACCCTTATCTGCCATAGAGGACGGGGGGGCTGAGGGGTAGGGGCTGAAAGGGGAATCCCACACAGGTGCAGACTGGGCCTGAAAGCCTGATGTTGGAGGGGAAGCAGCGGCATAAACCGGGCTGCCATAGTAGTCAGAGCCACCTGACGATAGTGTTTCATCAAGGCAGCTCAGCGCAAAGGAACCTGGGTAACAGCCATACACCTGAAGATCATCCAGCTTGAAGGCTTGGCTTTGCATCTGAGGGCAGGAGTTGTCAGCTACCGCGGCGTGGCTGAATGAAACCGTAGAGGTGGGAGGGGAGGTGGTAATCTTGCAGGAATAAGCATCAAACTCCCCCACATAGCCATTTCCCACCAAGGTGTTGATGCCGGGCAACGAAGATGTAGACAGCTGATCATTTTGGCCACTGATGTCCATCACCAGTTTGGCACTGAGGTCAGGATTCAAGAACTCAAAGCTGAAGTAGTTGTCATGCGGCAGGGATGCATACTGAGTTTGTACACAGGTCATTGCTAGGACAAAGAACAAAGAACAAAAAAAATTACAACTGATGAAAAATAAACCTCAATTTTTGTCTATGTTATATAAATATTGTTTGTATTTATATCTTCTAGATGTCTTAATACTCAAAAAAAATGTGTTTTATGTAAGTAACTGCATTGTAAAATAATTATTCACTTGGGATAACTAGGGCTGACAGGGAGTTGTCAGCCTAAACATACATATGTGGTAGCGTAATGCATGCACTGTTCAGACAGTGCCCAATAATTAGATATTACATTACAGTCATTTAGCTGACACTTTTACCCAAAGCGACTTATATTTTAGATGCTATCATACCGTAGGGGTTAAGTGTCTTGCTCAAGGACACATCGACTTGCAACTAGTGGTGCCGGAGCCAGAGCCAGGGTTTGAACCACCAACCCTCTGATTGAAAGACAGCCCTGCTCTCCACTCAGCCACAGTCGCCCCTTCATATAGATATTTGTTTAAGTCAGCATTTCCTAATCACCCTTCTATAACCTTCCAAACAGTAGCTGACTTCAACACCTTTGATGCACAAGGTCTCATTTCCTCTACATGCCATTTGTTTAGCTCTAGGACTCAATCAGTCATCTTTAGAAAATGCAGAGGGAGATCCAGTGAAGCAATCAGATATCATCAGATACTGTGTTACTGGCTGCTAATGCTTTGAAAACCTCCTTCAGTGGAGGGCAACCCTCTTTCACAGGGACTGTATCAGGGAGTGCTGCTGGATTGTATTTCAGGGCTGAATGCCAGCTGAAATAGGAAAGGTGGCAAAGCCTGTTTATGTGTGTGTGTGTGTGTGTGTGTGTGTGTGTGTGTGTGTGTGTGTGTGTGTGTGTGTGTGTGTGTGTGTGTGTGTGTGTGTGTGTGTGTGTGTGCGTGTGTGCATGGTTGGCTGAATGGGTGTGTATTTACATGTGCAAACTTCCTCACTCTGGGTTTTTCAATACAAAAACACGTCTCAGCTGATCACTGTTGTTTAACACATTGTTAAATTATATTACATTTAAACTTAGACACTACTCAAGTGTCCAACGTGTGGTTTAAGTCCTATAAATATACTCTATACGTCTTCTTGTATATCAACGGTAATACATAAAACATGTGGAATCATGTTAAGTCATTAAGATGAAAAAGTCGTAAACTCTGAGCTATTAAGCTCAGAATATAGATCAGACAGCTGATAAAACTCTGAGAATAGTACAGTTGCAACAGAAGTATTTGTAGGAGCAGGGTTCACTAATGACAAAATATACCCCTATATACTCTCTCCATAATAATAAAGTTCCACTCAGTTGCTCAAGTTTATTAGGTAGGCCTATAGCTAAAACTAATGCTCTAACAGAGTGGTGTTGATTCAATGATGTATCAATGAGGGTAGTCTTTTCAACATAACTGAACATTATAATCATGAAGGAAGATTTGCATGGATATTGTATTAGACAGCATTAGCTTTTGCTAGTTGTACCTTACCAACTTGCAACTGACTGTATAGCTCTGGCTGCTACGCAAAGGGGGAGGCATTAAATTCTATCAAACTAACTTGAGTAAAAGGGTGCATATGTTTAAATGTTGTATCAGCAGTCTAGTCCGCTTTGTTCTATGAGCCTATATTATTATGAAAGTAGTTACAATGAAGGATAAAGGCAAGCATATCAATTTAATATCAGCATTAATCTGCCCCCTGAATAAATAAATATCAAAATATGCAAACAAACAGTTCACTTTCACTCACCTGGTTCATGTAAATATCCGGATTTTTAAGCTTTTCATTTATTCCAAAGGAGTGAAACTGGTGAATGTCACCTCTGCCAGCTGCTGTCAGAACACACACTCATTCAAACACACTCTCACACACACATACTGGGTCAGACCAATGCAGGAGGATCCATACACGCTTGTTTTATTTTGGCTGCGTCGACAAAGAGGCGGGTCAATGCCCAAAGATGGTGAACAGGGCGGTGGAAGGTTCCGGGTCGCGAGCCAATCAGCGTCGGCGAAGCGCAGACGTTCTTCCGTGTGACGCACGAACGGGATTCCATTGACGCAAGAGCCGGGGGAGCGTGCGTTCTAAATATAAACCGACAACGACAGCGGCGCTCACATGGGGCTATTACTGGATGAAAGGCTAAAAATAGCCGTAGTTTGGAGGTGCAGACGTTATATGACTGGAAATATAGCTGCTATACACGTTTACAACAGGGAGGTGTGTTATCACATGGCTGACCGGGAAACACCTGTAGGTTCTTTTTTTCATAAAATAGGATTTCTGTTGTCACAGAATGGCAAGAAACTCCACATTCTCTGGCATCTTTCAAGTAAACTTGGGGGAAAGGTACCAGGAATACACATTTCTACCATGTAATTATATGATTGAAAGATTTTTTTAAAACGATTACTAAATAATGTTGTTTGTTTTTTATCTGTTTTATTCTACTAATAATACTTTGTAATGATTTGTAGTGCTTTGTGTTTGATTATGTTTCAGTTTTGTTTGTCAACTTTCGCAAGAATTTTGTTTAAAAATGACATGTATTTTCATGTATTTCTTCAAATTAGAGATGATTACACATGATACAGTTAAGCTGAAATCATTTAGCAAAGTTTCCCTTTTTAAATGGTTACGGATGAACACTTCAAATATGTAAATTTCACAACAGACAAATATCACAAGAGGAAATCCCCTCCATACAGGAGGCCTCTAATCCAGACAGACTGCATTAGACATACTTAATCCTGTGAGCACTTTGACATCTAAATTCTGACCCATAAAAATATGTCAATTACATGTTATATTCAAGAGATGTGACAACAAATGTGCACCATGGATGTCAAGGCCACAGCTGCAGGTGTCCATTTGTTAAAATCAATCCAAGCATCACCTAATACCCCTTATTAATACCCCACAACAACCAGAAAAACACACTTAAACTCTCTTGGGGGATCTTTGGGAGTGATCTAGTTTCTCTGTTAAGTATGAAGAAAGTGAGAGGGATCATTCAGCGTGAGAAGCACTTAAGAGGATCTAAACACACCTGCGGTAATGGAGACAATTTAAGGGGATTGCGCATGATGCTGTGTTTTGTGCAGTATGAATATAAAATTACAGACTAGACTGAAATGATTCTTTATGGCACTTTCACTTAGTCGTGCAAGAACACACATGCTGGCATGTAGTATGCACACATATAAATACAAAGACTAAATATATTGCTTGTTTTAATTAAACAGGAGTTGTGTCAATTAAACGGTCCAATTCTGTGAAGTAATCCATCTATGCACCTGAAGCTCGACCACAGTCTGGATACAATAATCTGACTTGTTCTTACTTGTTTTTCGTATGGTCTTGAAATAAGTCAATTTATGTTTAGAGTTTGTATACAGTATGTTACCATAAGTTAGCACTGGCACATTTTGACAGACGTGTCTTGTGTCTTTTGTTTGATTAAACTTAACAATGATGAAATGACATGATGTTGCTTTGCCAGCACTGAATACTCATTCCCACTCAAAACATTTCTAAGGAGATTTCACATCTAAATATAACATTTTCTCACCTACTTTTTAAGATTTGCATTTTGATTTTCATCTGCAGGATGGAAATATATTTGTTTAATCTTTCATTTCCACCAACTCCTCTCTCTGCTCTTTCCTCCATCATCAGAGACTCTTTATGTGTAATGTCTGATGCCTTCTCACAAGAGTTTAAGTGTGCCACAAACACACACACACACACAATCTACACTGAACGTTTTCTGTTGCCTCTTCTCCTCACCACTTCTGGATTAGGCCTCCTGCTTTCCCTCCCACATTGATGCAAAGCCTGCCTCACTGTAGGCTGCCATGCTTTGGATTTAGGGAGATTTAAGCAACTCAAATTTAGAATTTCAATAAGTGGGCTGCATGCACATTAATATTGCATAAACATATAGCCTAATACTTTAAATAAATGCACAAGTCAATACTTTGAAATATAAGCATTGATAAGCACCCATACACATTATTTATGGCAGATAAGCATGGGATTACAGTTTACACTGTGTTAAAGATGTTTTTACAGGCAAATGTTGGTTCTTTCTACTTTGAAAGCAGTTGAAGCAGCATGTTATTATTATTATGGGATTGATATGGTTCTTATGGCCATGTAAACATTCAGGTATTCTACCATTTGTCCATTAAAAGAGTTTAACATTTAGATGAAAATGTTTTATTTTGTATCCACATATTCTTCTACCTTATGGTAGAAGTCTGTCTCATTACAGTGTGAGAGCTTCATATTCAGCTGCGACATACAGCAATCTCCCCAAATATAAACAGGTCGGACATTATATTACCAAGAGACTTGTAGTGGGGCGACAGATTGTAATTATTTCTGAGGACAATTCAATAAACGTAGTCAATGTGATGCTGTATGAGCCTCACTGACACCGAGTATGCAACATTGTCAAGACACACATGCAAATGACAGCTACACAATCTGACATTAAGACAAGTTAATCAATGAACATGCAGGCATGTTACATGAATATGTACTACTACTGCATACACTAAAAGACTCAACACAAGACAACTGCCGCCTGACAGACACATAATGCACATCACTGAACAGAACAGAAAATCAGAAATCTCATCAACATTCTTTTCCAATATTTTTCCAGTCACAAAACATATAATTCGGTGGAATATATCTTATTTTGTTACACTTCTGAAGGCGTCTGTGTATTGTGTGACTAAATTAAAAAAGCCTAAGCAATGGAAGCGTCTTGTTACAAAGATGATCCAATGATAAAATTGTATGCAAAGCTACAGAACAACAACATATAGGAAACATTAATGTATTAAATACAGTGGAATGCTGTTTTTTATACTAAACTTCTACTAAAAGCTCAATCAAACCCCCTCTGCCCAGCACTTTCAGGACTAAAACTGTAGAGAAAATCTTTATAAAACTCCATTCAGTCACATTCAGTGAAGTGTTTCTCACATCATTTCTTCACACTGAAATAATGACATTATGTATTTTTCTTTCAGGTGGATGAACAACGACACTGACAAAAAGACATGGGAACAGACGGGGGGAATAGTGTCGTTGAACAAGGTGAGCTGCTGTGAACTCCTGAAGGCTGAACAAAGCCAGTTTATCACCAGCTGCCTTAGGAAGTATAGATGAAACTACTGTAAATGTGATTAACCACAACATAACAAAAGCAAATATATTCCTTATCCACACACACACACACAGATACAGAACATGCTCTGATATTTAAATTACAAAAAAATGAATGCATTACATTTAAGTTGGCACACAATAGCAACGATCAGACTGAGAAGTGAAATTTGCTCTTTAGATTTGTTCCGTCAGTGTAGATGTCTGTACTTTGAAATTATGTAGAATTATATCAGGGATTAAGTGCATAAAACATACACACTAATACTGAATAAAAGAAACACACAGTTACACACTCAGAGATGGACGACTCTCTTTCATCCTGCATCATTAGAGTAATAGAAGTGTCGTGTGGTGCCACTTCGCAGGCTGGAGCGTGTAGTGGAAGCGTTGATCTACTTGTGGTGAAAGAGGCCGGATGATTTTGTTGGTGCAGCCATCATCATGTTAGCTTGGTTCTTGTGAGTTATGTGGATCTATAGTAAATATAAAAAAACGTTAGTGATCAACAATTTAATTATTTGTGTATGAATTATTTTAAATTTGATCCATATCTGGTCCAAAACCATCTCTACTTAAATTAAATCAATGATTCCCATTATCAAGAAATAAACTAAATGCGTATTTCTTCTTTGAAGACACATCATTTTCTATGTTATTTCAGGTCTCCAATATTCTAATATTCTCCCTGAGCACTGAATCCACCTGACTCTAAATGACGTCACATGCATGATCAGTGAGTATAACAGGGTGCAAGGGCTCCAAAGACTCAAGGTGCGTTCACACCAAAAGCGTTTCACGCGTCGCGAATCGCGCCAAACGCGCCAAACGCAACGCCGGCATCGCCGGGGACTATTTGTGTTCATTCGCGTCCATCGCGTCCAACGCGCTGGACGCGCCAAAAAGGGGGCGTGGCTTATCGGCCTGAAAGCTGTTCAACTGTCCGCCATCAACCGTAGAAAAATAGCCTCTATTTCTGCTCAGTACGTGTTGTGGAAGTCCCAGATATCACGGGGAACTAAACGCCGTCATGTCTGGTTCATAACATAGTCCGGAGGAGCTCCGTGGATTTCATCGAGCTCACTGTGTCTAGCGAGCCACACGTCGGCTGTTTACTACAGCTGTATGAACACACTATAAACTGACTTGGCTGTGATTTAACGGCAATAAACCGACAAAAAGGGACTCCGAAATAACTACGTAATGATGCCGATTTGTACTTGTTTTATCAATGAAGCTCGGATCGATCGGTGCTAGGCTATGCTAACATTACGATAACGTCATATAGACGTAAATACGGCAGCGTCTATTCATTGTTTGTACCATATGGTTTACACACAAACATGTCTACACATAGTTTGGTCCGGTCTCTACTGATATGAGGTATCGTAGAGCTCTGGGTGAACATAGCGGCTACAGCATTTATTTTCTGATTTAGCAACGGCAGGACTTCACTGATGACGGAGAGAGCAACTCAACGCTGATTGGCTATCGCGCTGGAGCGTCACGCGATTTTTTCGCAGAAGTTCAAATATTTCAACTTCAGCGTTTGGGGCGTTTCGGCGTTTCGGCGTTTTGACGCGCCAAACGCGACGCCCCAAACGCGCCAAACGCGACGCCCCAAACGCGCCAAACGCCCCAAACGCGTCTGTACATAGACTTTGTATGTAATCGCGCCGCGTCAAACGCGTGAAACGCTTTTGGTGTGAACACGGCTTCAGTTTATAAGGTACACCAAGCACCAGACAGTTTATGTTGAAACTGATTTAGAGAGGCGCTGATTCAACTGTATGATCGTTTTTTGAGGCTAAAGTTTGTGGTGCTGTTGAATTGTTTTACATTGTACTGAAAACTGTTTTTAACATTTTGTCTGCCCAAAGTTTATCAATGAGGATAGAGTAACTATTAGAAATAGACGTCCTTGCTGCTATTTGCATAAAAACCTGATTTCAACTGGCTTCGTTTTGAAGATTTGACACTTTGAATTGTGGGTAACTGGGGGACTGAGACTCAGTTGGTGGTTTGCTCTGAATCACAGGGTTAATGGATCCATCCTCAAGCTTCCCCTGTTCAAATAAGCAAGGCATAGCCTCCAAATTCTCACAATGTTTTGGTGCGATAACTAAGTCACTTTGGATAAAATCGTCTTCTAAATAACTGTAATGTAATGTTCAAAAGGAGAGCCCTCAAACACATGCTGTGTGATAGCCCTGAGCCATCGTAGATTTAGCCCTCTCTAACCCGCTTTAAGCAGCTCACACAGATAAACATAATCAGGGTGAATATTTACAATGTTTTGCTAACTGAAATATTGTTGCTCTTATCTGTGTTGCTCTTATCTGCACAAAACAAATCTAAGAATAAATGTAACTTTGTTGTACACTACAATGATGTAATCACTGATTTTAATGAATCTCATATGTAACATCTCTTCGCACTGAACTGGTTTATGTCACTTACAGTACATGGAGGCTGCATCCAGGGCTCCCCATCGATTTGCATGGGCAGGGCTTTGATTGTCCTGCACACGGGGAGGAGAGATCTATTTAGACTGTGCTATTTATACTGCAATGCACAACAATGGCCACATAAATAGGTCAGGTATTTTTTGTTATTGTCATCCACCTGTAGGTAAAAGTACACAACCTGATGGTAATTTGGGAAGTCTGAGCTAGTCTGCGCCCGGCGCTCTTCAGTCCAGTGTAGATCTGTCCCATCTCTATGACTCCTTCCAGACCCACCACCTCCAAGCGTTTGTCAGTCATATCTGCAGAGTGACAAAACACTCACAAATCAAGTTCAAAGAGTTTGTAAAAGATTAAATCGGTTTTACAAACAACCAGGTCGCTGGCACCAGCATGCAAAAAGGCAGAAAAGGCTTACTGGCAATATTTTGACGTAATACATTTGGTGATTTAGGAGAGTACAAACCTTGAGAGATTGTTTTAAGAAGTTCAGGGTCAGTGATAACTTCACTGGGCTCCACCACAGGTCGGATATCAGGCTTCTTGGACTCGCCCCAGAGGTTGGAGCCTCCGTGCATGCTGGGTATGTTGAGGACAGCTATGCCCTCAAGAGACATGCTGCTCAGGTCCAGAAACCTTCCACAGCACTGGTGGAGGCAAAACAATAAGTTGGTTACGCAACTGAAAAAAACTTGAACATGACAAAACAGGTGCACTCAGTAGAGTTTAGATCTCCCCCAGGTGTGTTTGGAACCACCACTGCTGTATTGTGTGATTGAATGAGTACAACCCAAAATTGGCTAACCCCTCTTTAGAAAATAAAGGGCTGTAAGGCATTGTAAAAAAAAAACACTTATGTGCCATGTTTGTGCCATGTTTGTAAGCAATTGGCCTGAAGTTGTTGTATAAGACATCTCATACAATCTTGCCAAAAATAAAATGAAACACACCAAGCTGTCTGATTGCTTCGGAGCGACTGAGTGGCGGTGATCTACTCAGCAGTGTGTGTACCATGGTAGTTCCATTAGCTGTTAGCTGTTAGCCGAACACACTGACCAAAACACTGAAAGTGACAAACTCAGCTATCTTATCATATGCAGGCCCTACCAGTCAGGGGACTGTTTACAGTAGACAAGGCAGTCAGTGGTAGTACAAAGAGACAGTAAAAGGAGTTTTGAGAAAGTGAGAGACACCGCAACCAGAAGAGGCCCTTAAGCATGCAGACATAACTGGGCACGCAAAATATTATGCCGTTTGCTTCAACAGAATATGAGATTAGCCATGTACAGACACAAAGGTTATTATGATTATTATGGAGGAGATAATTATGTGAATTACAAATAATAACTTGCTGCAACAGCTACATGACTGTATTGGACATCCTAACCTCAATCATGAGACACTCCTTCAGCTTCTTGCAAGACGCAGAGATGGTCTCAGACGTGGCAAACTCCAGATACCAAAGTTTGTTCTTCATTCTTAAAAACAAAAGAGAACAACAGCTTCACCTTTATTATTTGACAAAAAAAGCTCTGTTACACTTTTTATTAGAAAAGACTCTTGGTTCAGACAGTTGAGTGTGAATCCTCACCTGCTGCTGAACCTCCGGGGGTGTTTCTCTCTCATGGAGTGGAAACGATGAGCGATAGAGGCATCCTGTCAAAGTCAAAAGGTAATGTGTTCATGTTTGTACACAATGTATGATGTTCCCATTCCTTCCTGCCGAGGCAATGACTCACCACTCCAACAGAGAAGTAGTTGTTAATGATCTCGTAGGGCACAGGGTCTCCAGCCTCTTGGGGGTCGTCTGGTATCACCTGGATGCTCCAGCGGTCCATGGGAACCAACACGCTAGCGTCGATCTCCTTCAGGATCTCTCTCAACTCTGACCCATCGTAGCCTTTGTGGGATAACAGAATAAGCAGATAAAGTAAATGCAGGGCTCCAACGTCAGTGCCAATACCTCAGTGAGTAGAATTAATGTGCTGATGGTTTTACCTCCTCCCCAGCGTAGACAGCGAGCCAGGTCGTTCCCCGTGCCCAGAGGCAGGATAGCTATTGGAGGATGCACCTGCAGGTTTTCTTTGTCTGAAATCACAGGCACGTTATTCAACCTTAGAGATCTTTATCTTAATTACCTCTCTGAAACCCCAAAATTACCCACAGTACCTAAAGCATCCAGGATCCACCCGGCGGTGCCGTCTCCTCCACACGCCAAGATCCTGAACTCACGCAGATTGCGGAAGAGGTGGAGTCTGAAGAAACAAAGGCATCATTGATGTGAAGAAACTCAAGCGTGTAAAGTTAGAGCGGTGAAAGTGAACTGTACCCTGGAGCAGGACCTCCATTGGAAAGGTTGTACACTTGACGTGGGTTCAGCAGGTACTGAAACTTCCTGAGCACTCTGTGGAAAACAGAGAAGCACACACACAAGTAAAAACAACCAGGAAGTGAGAGAAGCCATATTCTGAAAATGACATAAAAATGGAAGGATTACTTTTACAGTAAAAGAAAGTTACACAAACATATCGAGACTTTAGGCTGCTTACCGTTCACCCTGCTTTCCTCCACTTTTTGGGTTCACAAACACCAGCAGAGGGTGGGTGTCTGGAATCGGAACAATCTGAAGAAGAATACAGATTAATTCATTTGAAGAACGCAAACGTGATATGTAAGGATATATGGACACATGCTGTAAGTCAGGCGACTGCACATCTTTTATATAATAAGTAAGAGGCAGAATAATTCAAAATGTTGCTGCTGTCAAATAAAGAAGGTTTTGTTTTTTTAAGGAAGTAGGCTTGGTTTATACATGAACACCATAAACCATGACTTCTCTGTGTGTCTTGCACCAAAAAAAGTTTGAGTTTCCTTAATATTTAAACATTATGATGATATATTGTAATTGCCATGAGAGATACATTTTAGATTTTAGGAAAATTCCACTTAAAAAATGGTGACAGTGAATGTTGAAAAACGTGCTTTAATGCACATTCATAAGGACACAAAGCTAACTGAGCCGAACTGCAGACAGAAGCAGTGGATTTTCTCATGTATTTTAAGAAGTGGATTATGCTGCAGGAGGTTTCTCTGTAAGTTGTGTTACTTTTTACTATTGCTTCAATATATTGAAACTAATATGATTTAAGCTTGTGACAGGAGGTGAGTATCTGGTACTTTAAATGAAAATACTGGACCAACGGGTTTATCCCAGCTGAGCTTTGACCAGGACTTCATCCAACACACTGAACTGATACAAACAGACTACAAAGACACTGGCGCAGTCCTTTTTAACATGACAATCTTCCAGAAATAACATGACGAATCACAAAAATGTGAGATTCTCCCAAAAGCAGTGAAACGCAGATGGTAGTTTGAGCAGACCACTTGAAAAAGACCTTGCACAGAAAACACATGGGTGTGCAGTTGGAAAAGGAATAAAAGTGTGTAGGAAGATTTGATGACTGCAGACCTGCAGGATGTGGCCATCAGGGGTGACGTTTAACAAGCTGCTGTCTTCTTCCTGCAGGAAACACGGGACAACAAAAAAAAAGGATAATTAACTTACAATTATCGTAAAAATCTAAATCTGCTCAAGCCAAATTAATGGTGCTGCTCATTTTACCTTTGAGACACCATGTATGGCCCACGGAGGAAGTATATGATCTCTCAGTGGCCCACAATCACAGGACGATAAGCCAGAGAAAATACACTCATCGTGACGCTTAAAAGAAGACAAGTCTCAGTTAACATAGAGCAGAGAGTTCTTCTCTAATTAATCTAATTCATGTTCAAACACGCACACACTCCTCACCATCTCCTGGCACCACACACAGCGCCTCCCCGCTAGAGTCTTGATCTTCTTGTGGCAGACCTGACACTTGGTGGACTTACAGTCCGCTCTAATCCAGTCGTGAGCTGCTACCTGAGACAGAGAGGAGAAGAAAAAGAGGAGGCTGAGGAAAAAGGTTTAATTCACTACTACTACTTTGTCCATTTCTAATTACCCAGAAAAATGTCTACTTGTTCTTCTACTCATAATGTCAAGTCTTATGGTGTTATATAACTTCCGCTCCAAGACCAAGATTCATGTTCACTACAGTGGTGCCAAACCACAAACAAGCCCTGAATGACGTCAGCAAAAATTACGTTGTAATTTAATAGACTCAGCACAGACCACACCCTCAACAGAGCAGCTGCGGTGACAGCGTTAGATTTATGACATTTTTGGATAACCACACACGCATAGTTTTAAAAACTAAATAACTCAGGGTTCATTTACTAGATATTTCCACAGATTTGGTTTAAATGTGACAAAAAAGATAAGATATAACAAATTCTATAATTTTCTAATCGTCAGCTAATCTTATGAAATGACCAAATCCAACATGAATTGATCACTAACATGTCCATTTATCCACAGCCTGATTTCATTTCTAAAGATTGAGGGCTCCATTGTTGTTCAAAAACACACCGATGAGACACACTGTTGCACTGGTTGACGTGGACCTTCATTACCATTTACATCAGCAGTTTATTTTGAGTCAATCGCACATACGCCCAATGAATGCACTATTTCCTCCTTTTTTCCGGACATTTGCAAAAACTACTGCGCCCCTCCTTTTTAAGACATTTCTTTTTTTGCCTCTTTTAAAAATGAATCGTTGTTGTCTTTTTAGTTTGTGAACAAAAAGGAACAAATTGACACTTTGCTAAGCTCTGCCCCCCGCTGCTACTCCATCAAGCTGTCAGAGCTAAAGTTACCGTGGAGTCCACAATGTCACTAACTGCACTCCCTGAATAAATATTATCTAATTTTTTGGAAAAAAAGTCTCTGGAGCAGAGCCGGTGATTTGTCGGACCCTGTTCAGGGCTGGCTGATGCTACGCTATGATTGGCCAGTCTGCATTTAAGGGGTGGGACTTAGTGAAGGGTCAATTGGCTCAGTAATGGCTGCCACAGTAGGGACATTGGTAAAAGTATTGCGAGACGGCCTAATGCAATGTTGCTTTTGGATGGTTGACATAGAATATCAATGGACTAATCCTTTAATTTAGCTACAGTAAATGTAAGTTTGAAAATATAATGTAAGGAAATGGAAATGCAGCGTCGTGTGTGTTCTTACACCAATCTCCTTTTTAGATCTGACAAAGGTGCGGGCACAGGGTTCAGGATTCTTGTTGGCACAATGACTGTGGACGGTGTACTTGCAAACTGAGGGAGAAGAACAGATGTTACAGGGGTGACTGAGTTCAACATAAAGTGTTCTCAACTAAAACATATATGATTCTTTAGCAACAAAATCTAATAATGGACAAATAATGAATGTTATAAGCGAATAAAGAGTGACTCCTCTGCTTCGTTTGTATTGTGTATGAGGTGCAGGGTTGCCCCCTGATGGCGGCCGTGAGCTCTTACAGGTGCAGCAGAGTCCCTGCTTCCCGAGGCCGAGCAGCATGCTCTGACACACGCTGCAGTACGTCGGCTTGTTAAAGTGCTTCATCCTCCAAATATGTTGTCCATCGCTCTCCGTCATCTGTGGGTGACAAGACTAAAATAAAGAAAAGTGGAACCGCAGTAGATCACACTGAGAAAAGTTACAATTTCGAGTTGGTTCATTCATTAACAAAACAGGGGTTGTTTAGGTGCTGTATGTGGAGTCAAATGATTGTTCCGTCACCTTCAGTCCGAGCAGAACAAGTAAAGGCACGTTGTTCATGCCTCCCTTCACCCATTCATCCAGAGTGACAGTCCCACTGTTATCCACATCGATCGCTGTCATCATGTCTTTGAGCACCTGTCCAATTACAAAAACAACTGCTGGTTATTCATCGTCTAACTCTTGGATAGTAAACTTCATTTTACATCTGTCCGCTGCTGTTATTAACTTAAACTTTAATTTATTCATCTGATACACATATACATACATTCAATTTGACCATGACAGTTAACCCATTCTAAGCATTCAGGGGCAGTGGGTTGCTCAAGCTCTGCTCAGTGTAAGCTCTCTTTCTGAAAACAAACTTAGACTCTCCTACTTAAAATGTTATGTTATCTTCTTCAGAAAAGTCATAAATGATTCAATGACAGAATAAAAAACAGAAGCTTAAAAAGGAAAAAATGGATCAAAATGAGACTCATACTGGTCTTAGTTCAGTCACGTCCCAGCCGAGGTAATCAGCAGCTCGCATCATCTGGGTGATTATACAATCCACCTCCTGATGGAGAGACAACAGGGTCATCTTGTGCAAAATACTGTGACCGCTGACAAATTACAAACAAAACCAGCCACTAAAAATACTGTAAGTTAAATGTAGTCTAACTGCAGTTGGGTCTTATTATTTAATTATTACTTGTTTGTTTATTGATGATATATGGTTGGCTTCAGAACTGTTTTGTTTTTCCCCCTTTTATTTTGAAAATGGACGGTTTATGATTATTATTTACAATTTTCCAAAGTGTATGTGGGTGCCCTTCCATGTTGCCAGCTGTTGCACCAGCAAGAAATACATTAGCTGGATGTTCACAGTCAGCGGCATTTCCTGTTCTGCATATTCATCTATCAACATTTCAACTTCTAAATTACATATAGAGAGAAGCTTACTTATTGAAAGCCCAGAATGATTTGAGTTTTCAGTGTTTGTTAAGGGGTCCAAGACCAACAAAACAAAACAGTAAGTTAGACGTGAGACATTTTTTACATTTTACAGAACTAATTGTAAACAATAAATGTGTCAACTGTTGCAAGTGAATACAAAAGAACCCCAAATATCTTGTTAATAAAGGCACACATTGTAAACACAGGGAAGTCAGAGAAACTTGTCACTTACAGAGCTGTCCAGGAGTTTGTTGCAGTCTTTATCGTAAAGTTTGAAGGTAACTAGAAACAAAACAAAATCAGTCAGTAATCCAACCGTTGTTTTTTTCACTTTCTCAGACCTTCCAGATCATCCAATTCATCAATCTTAATCATTCATTAGTGGTAAAATGTACATTAAATGCAGTTAATAAATATGTCACGAAATGTTCAAAAGGAGGATGAAACCAACATTCGAGCTTCTCTCGTGGCTGTCCTTCCTCCAGCACTGAGAAGTAACAGGACACATCACGAAGAAAGACCCCACCTGAAGATAAAGAAATACAGAATCAACCTTTTGACGAAACTGGAAACCTTTATTACATTACTGAGATTTAAAGCAGCATGTTCTTTTCACTTCTGGATGAAAATGTCGAACTGCGGCAATAAAACAATAATAGGAAGTATTCTATCAAAGGCTGGTTATCTGAACAGGTGCACTAATCTCCAAAGCGACTCTACGCCTACGGCTTCATTCCTGTGACTACAAGATCAAATAAACACAAACAAACAAACAAACAGGTGGGCGTTGAACAAAGTGTCCAACAGGAAACACTCTTTGTAGCATGCTTTGATTATTTTCGGGATGGCATGTGGGGTATTCCCAACGACACTCAGAGCTGAGCATGACTGTAAAGTTGTTCCTCTTATCACCTGCCTGATCCATGCGGTTATGTAAAAAGTGATCAGGCTTTCAAATAGATTTACCTCCTTTGGGCAGACGGCTCTTGCCGGACGCATTGTGCTCCACATGTTGAAAATATTGAAAAAGACGATGGCAGAAGTCTGCAGGGAAGTCATCCACTTCTAGGTATGTCTTGAGAAAGAGACAGAAACCCACTTCATCCACGCACTGTGGGAAGAAATGAAACTTATTGTCACGAGACTCATGGTCAACTGTAATTTCAAGATAATTCCGTAACAATCTACAAGAAAAAAACTATTTTATTTGGAACAAATTACCGGAAAAGAGACAAATGAATTCCATATAAAGGGTAGCAAGACAGAATGTGCAAAAATGTATGTTTAAATTAAATGAAGAAAGAAATTCCCAATATTAAATGAATACAAAATATATAAACTTGGTTTTAATTGAAGAAGACATTTTTGAAGAAATTAAATTTTTTTCAATTATTAACACCAAATTAAATAATTATTTTCTGAAACTTCTGACAAAATGTATTAGAAGAAATGGGAAATGACTACCCTGTAAAATAATAGTAAGACCTACCACATGTATCATTGATCTGTTGCATGACTCACCTTTCCAAAGCTGTGCTGGGCCAGCCGACCACCAGGCTGAAACTCCTTAATCACATCTTTCACCCTCCGACTGCTGTCTGCAAAGAGAACATCAGGAAGTGGATTAAAAAAATCAAAGAGGACATGAAAAAAAGAATACAATTATTGACACATTTTTCTGATACAAATCTGTTTCGAACACGACCAACGAAAAGAGAAACTCCTACAGTTAAACTGAGGGCAGAGAATCGTAGTAACTAATTGAGCTCTTTGTCTATTTGGTGTTTGTCCCACCCATTAATCACAACGCTCCTGAGAGCTAAAACAGGAAACAAACAAGAGCTCGTCACTAATTGTGGACGTGGACGTACTGTGTGTATCCTACGTTAAATCTGGGCTGTGCAGTTTGAGAGGAGCGGGTTTATTATCCTTTCATCCATTATCCAACAGAGCCCCCCCCCCCCCCCCCCCCCAACACTAAAAGCCTACATACCCCTTTCATTTCATTTTGTTCAAAGCCTCTGAGTGTACAGCTGAATATTTTTAGCCTTTTTTGCTTCCTGTCAACAGGTCTATCTAATTATGTATTAGCTTGAAGTGCAGTGCATGAGCATGCACTTACAGTTTGGAGTTGTTGTTCGTGATTAGTGCTGCTCCCGAAGGTCAGATTCTCAAGTTTGAAAGTATAGCTGGAAACTCATTAAAGTAAGTTAGTGATCAATCAGGTATAAGAGAAGTCCCAAATCAATCAGAAGGCCCTTTTATCTACTCTCTCAGTTTTTTATATTCTGTAATCAGCACACAGGAGTACAGAGGTTTCAGCATTTCCCCCTTTACTCTCCGCCACATATATGATTACAAGAGTATTCTGATTGATTATAGTGTGTGAGCTTGTCTTGCTCTTTTCCTCTTCTTGTATTTGTTTCTACCTTTGCTCATCACAGAACCAACCATTGTGTTTCTCACAACTTTCAAATCATCCGTGTTGGATAAAGTATTCAGATCTTTTTTGCTGAAGTAAAAGTACGAACACCACGCTGTAAAAACAGCAGCCAGCCAATAGCACACCTGCTGTACTTGTATATTTTGTGGGTTAGTTTGCTTTATAACTATAACATCATAATTGATAAGCTCTTAATATGTTGTATATACAAATCTTAATATAAATTTGCAAATTAACTAGTAATTAAAGCTGTGAAATAAATGTATATTTCCTTCTGAACTGTAGTGGAGTAGAAGTAGAAAGTGGCAAAAAAAAGACTCAAGTAAAGTACCTCAAGCTTATAGTAAGTAAAGTATTTTAGTAAATGTACTTAGTCACAAAATACGTAAAATACTTGAATTCAAAATCTTGGTAAAATGACAGAAATAGCTCAATATAATTTACGTATGGTTGGTATATATTACAGAAAATTATTTGACCATTGTTATTGACGCATTAATGTGAAGGTGTATTTGTCGAGCTGGAATTAATTTCAATTACATTATATACAGTTCAATCTGTAGCAATGTGTCTATGAACCGATTACATTCTGTGTTTTTTTTTAATTTTAATCAGTAAAGTAACTATTGGCTGTCAGATACATGTAGTGCAGTAAAAAGTAAGACAGTTCCCTCAGAATTGTAGTGGAGTACAAGTAGAAGTTTGCATAAAATGGAAACACTTAACACAGTTCTTGAGTTCATGCACTTAGTTTAATTTCCCCAATGCAAATCATTATTCTTTATATACATGTATAAAGTCACAAGTGCATTTAAAGGCAGTTGTACACAACAATAGATATTTTGACTCTATTGATCTATTGATTTTCCAAAAGACAGATTGTGTTGCTTGCCCCCTCCCCACAGCAAGGACTGAGAAAACTACCTGTTCAGCTGCTCTCTTTATGTTTTATGCGCAGCATTGACACGCCTGTAATATCAATAACTTTTGAAATAAAGTTAAGTGAGAAGATGACACTTACATTCCATGTAGTGCTGCAACTGGATAAAATCCACGGGAGTCAGAGACCCTGCTGTATCGTCAGACGAGGCCATGCCGAGCAGCTGACTGAGCAAAGACAAATCAATGATGGGCGTCACAGAGATGACAGGGAGGAGAACAACACCAAACAAAGCCTTAACCTCAAGAGAGGCTGCTGAAACGAGGAGGTAGTCTTTTGTGTCATAGGTGGGTCAAAATAACTGGTTTTCCACCATTCCTTGGATTGCAAATACCAGCAGTGACTAAACACTCCACTCTGTGAGGACATTGATCAACCACAGTGTGTGGTTCCAGATATTTAGACAGTCTGGGGCTTCTAGCTGATGAATCCTAAAACCAGAGCCAATAAGAGTTACTGTACCACATTCAATAAGTAAGGGAAGTCTTGTCGTGCATGCTTTTAGTTGACACCCTTAGAAACATGGACATGAGTCAACAGTTTGTGACAAGATCTGACAAGATGAGGATTTACCCACAAGGAGATACATGTAGGCTAATAACATATGTTATATAACAGGCTGTATGACTGTCGCCAGCAGAAAATAAACATGAATTTACCACCAGCCTGTAGAAATATGAATTGTGCTGGTACATGTGTCCACCTATCTTCTCTGCACAAGTCTCCTATCTCACAACAAACACTGTGTAATACCCCATCAGCTTAATCAGAAACGTACTGTACAAACACCTACGCAAATCAAAAATCATCAATTAAGACCAACCTTTTAAGGGTCGTCCATCAGACAGGATTTGCTATGATTTCATTTCACAGAGTGACAGGTACGATTTTTTACTTTGCCGTGCTCTCTAAGTGCTGCACAGGTGTTCAGTCATCCGGTTAAGGACTGCACACTAATAAAGGCTCCTTACCTTCCTCTCTCCTCAGACTTCAGCGGAGCTAAATAAAAAGCGTCCCAAACTCGGAGCTTCACAACACGGAACTTTGATATGTTGGTTGACGGCAGCTGGTGCTCGTGGGTGAACGTCTGTCGTGGTATTAGCGGATATAAGGGATTAAGAAATGGGCGGAGGAGGAGCTTTTAGTGACATAATTACAGTTAGTGGCA
This sequence comes from Pholis gunnellus, assembly GCF_910591455.1. Classification (NCBI taxonomy): domain Eukaryota; kingdom Metazoa; phylum Chordata; class Actinopteri; order Perciformes; family Pholidae; genus Pholis; species Pholis gunnellus. The sequence goes on along the minus strand of NC_136529.1, from coordinate 17,285,636 downwards.
CCATCTCGACTGTGTACTCACTCACACAAACGCAGTAGGCACGCACACGCACGTGCACTTGTTTGATGTATTAACATGTGTTCTAAATACTGCAGAGTTAAGCCTCAAAATGAGGTTCAGGCTCTCTGGTTTCCAGCGTTCACAGAGCGAATGAGCAGATGTATATATATGTATTATATGTGAACTTATAAGTTGGCTCAGAGAAGCTCTTTGCAAAAAAAAAAAAAAAAGCTTCCAGACTGGGCCTTACAATTGTAAATGAACTGGAATTTTGCTAATTGTCATTATTTGGTATCAAATGATCAAGATTATTTGAGGACATGTCTGAAATAGAAGCTATACTTGAACAGGTGTATGTTTGCTTTTCTGCCAATTTTCTTTAAGGAAGTCTGAGGTCCATGACGCATTGATAAGATATGCTGAGGCAGTGGGTGTAGTAGGCTAAATGCACTGAAGATAAAATCCCACAAACTGAAAGTGGAGGACCAGTTGGCAGGTCAAAGGTTTTCTGATGAGGCAGTGACACTAAAGGTACCATGGTCCGTATAGTCTCCAACTGAAAGAGCAATATATGCATGTGATGGCAGGGAAAGATGCAAAACATGAAGGAACCACAGAGCATATTTGAAAAAAAAGTTGTCATGGCATGACTAGTGTGGACAAAGAAAAGGAGAAAGGAGTCATGCAAAGAGAGTGACTATAAATAAATAGACCAATCATCTGGGCCCAATGCAATGGACACATATTTTGCATATATTCATATAATAATATGTTTGCAATGCATTGTGGTATATATAAAATACATACTTGCAATTAATTATGGAAAAATATTGCTACTGTGCATGTATTGAGCAAAGTATTGTCTCAAAACCACATGTTATGTAAATTGATCACTTATGAAATTATGTTTTACCTATGATATAACATGTGACAGGGTTTTACAGATCTGAAAATCACATGTATGTCATATTCATTTATCACATGTGAAATGTGTTTAACAACTTCTTCTTCGGGAAGTATGTCGACCATGTTAATGGAATTGTTTTGAAATGAACGTTGCTGCATAAACATATCTTCCAGACATATTTTAATTATATGTATAAAATACTCTTCCACAACAATTTCCTCGTAAAAAAAATCCCAAATTACATATATTCATAAAAATATACATCCAGAATCAATGAAAATGTAAATATTTGTTCAAAAAATTGAACAAAAAACAAGTTCAACTACTGGACACAAGATGTCTCCCACTTCACGGAACAGTTCATGTTCAGTTTATGTGCACTTGAGGTTTCGAATTTCACACTTGCGTAATGGACCATGATTGGCTTTCAAGCGAGTTGTGATGTCACAAATCATACTTGTACATACACGTCTTAAACTCAGATTTAAGGTGAGCACAGAGAAACTTCCCCCTTCAGCAGATTACTTTAGTAACTGTTTTTTAGTGTAAAACTCTGTACACACATCGTTCTGCACAGTAAGCTCATAAATCCAAGTGATGTGACAATAAGCAAAAAGGTTTTTTTAGTGAACGGGATCTTTGACTTTAACATGACAAGAAGTCCTTCAAGTGCTATGGATGAAATCATAATAGCTATACTGAGCTCATAAGTCAACAGATCCATCTTGACAATTGAGCAAATCCCATCTGTTGATGAAGACTGCGTACAATGGTTGAAAGCTCTGGGGACATGCCAGTAAGTGGGCTTTGAATTGTTATGTCAAACGGTCAAGCACGAACTTTCATGCTTATATAGGTCATATTTAGTGAAACAATCCTGGAGATAATGCTTAGTCCTGCATTATAAACCGAGGCGGTAGGTGGCGATAAAGGGCTTCAGTTACAATCAACAGCTGCAGTAAATAAGTAGTAGAAGAAGAAGCACTTCACGCAGGTGTTTACGTTTTCCCACTTCCGTAGCTTCCTAAAGCGGAATAACGTCACTAATCTAACGTTATATTACCAAATTTGAGAAGAAACCCTCGTTCATGTTTCTCTTTTTTAACTTAAGCATTAGAGATGCCTGACAGATAAGTATCGTTGAGGTCGTTTGCGGTCCACTACAGGCGCTGTATCGCGAGTTTTCCTCATCTTTCATCGCGGACTAAAGCTAAAGCTAAAGCTAGCGGTGTCAGTAGCTGGTCAGCGGCAGTTGACATCCTTTTATTAAATCACCTGATCCGCATTTAATCCAGTTTGAATTGATATATCAAACAAGGCAGTCATGGCCACTAGGCGTCTGACCGATGCCTTCTTGTTAATGCGGAACAATGCGATCCAAAACCGGCAGATATTGGCTGAGCAAGTGAGTACATACGACCCCCGTCTGAGTACACGTAGCAATGCTGCGGTGAGTGGTCTGCATCGTTTTGACATTTTACTGTGTGTGTGTGTGTGTGTGTGTATACATATAGCCAGTCACTGAGCTGTTTTAGCTAGCTGTTTAGATACATGTGTGTGTGTTAGTAGTACTGTCATTACGGTAGTAGTTCACCTCAGCACTAACTGCTTTATTTGACTCAGCGGGGTGATGGAGGAGGATGGAGAGGGGTGTGCAGGCATATTGTTCAGCTCTTAACAGCTAAATGTCTATAGTAAATAAAATTAGCTAACTTTTAGTTAGTATTCCCCATTTCTAAGATGAAGGATACATTTGTAAAATGAATTGGTGTTTTTTTTGTGAAAGTTAAAGCATGTTTTTTTTTAATGTCCACATAGTGCTTCTCTCTAGTAAAACGTGTGCTGTGGTCACTCCATTGTAATTTGATCTAGTCGAGATCAAACTGTGCACCTGTAATTCATTGTTCCACTAGAGCATAGCTGGTGTTCTCCTGGACTTATTAGCATGTATGACACAAACAGAGGCAAGGAGATTAGCTGGAAACTACTGCTTGTCATTCAGAAATACTAATAATCATTAAGTTGTCTTTATCTTTAGTGGATCAATTATGAAAACTCATGACATTGTTAAAAAAAAGTCCAAATATCCAATCCACATGATAAGGAATGATTCACCCCTATATGAAAGTGTTGTCATTATTAGCAGTTTGTAATACTACAAAGCACAAGGTAGTGAAGGCAGTGTCCTGCCGTTCCCCAACACGTTTATGACGCTTGATCATGAACAGTTTACAGCTCTCCAGTGTTCACCTTACGTCTCTAGTAGAGGAGGCAGTGTGTGCACAACCATTCACACTCAGCTGAGAACATTTTAACCAGTTAAATGCTCCCTGATAGATTTATTGCTGAAAGCCTGAACACCCGGAGTCACTAAACACAAGGATATCCCATCAGTTGAGGATACATTTACCAAAATATGCTGCTGAACACTTTCTTCTCCTAACCTTTTTTTCTCCTCTTATAAACTTTCTTTAATCCGCTGCTCCTGATGGCTTGGAGAGGCCGATCGTTCTCTGACGCAAACAAATCAGTACAAACTAAATTAAAGATTGGAGACCTTTTTAAATGGCCGTGGCTCCTGGATGGACACTGTCCGTTAGTGCATCTCTGTGTATGACGCAGTGTGGAGTGATGTGCTGGGGTTTACCTCAGGACTATCAGCAAATAGGCTCAGAGATGGGAAATCCTATAGTGATGCTGTGGTTTTGTCCTCCAGAGCTGAGGAAAGTGTTCGTCTGACAGTGCAACTGCTATGTTCAGTAGATTCACAGCTCCTGCACTGTCTGTGATTTCTCCTCCTGAGAGCAAAACACTTCATTGATTCATTACTCAGTCGGTCACCTGCATTCGTACTAGAGCTACATCAGTAGATGACGTAGATATCATGGACCAGCCACGGAGAAAAGCTTTAGTGGCTTTTGACCAATAGGTCGCCATCGTTATGCTAATCAGGTCTTTAGCTGTCAGTGGCCTGCAAAAAAAGAAAATTCTAGAAAGTGTGGAGTCTCGTAGTGAAAGATCTCTACAGATCCTGGAATAGAGCTGTAATTCCAAGAACATCTGTGTTACTGGACACTTATTACACTGATCTAAGCACATTGTGTCATGTAGCTCAAATGGAGATGTAGAAATGTTACATGAACAATTATGTTTGTCTTTCACTGTGACTGTTTATGTTTGGTCCCATTGTCCCTGTATTACACTTCATACATATGCTCATTCATGTTGTGAACTGTGTTGGTTTAAATGTTGCTGCACTCTCCTCTAATGTCACAGAGAAAATGTTGGTACATGATTGGTGTTGAAATTAGAAATTCATCACTTATGTATATTTTGAGCAGAGTGAAAACTGGAAAAAAAAGCAATTCAACTGTTTGTTTGTTGTAGTTGTGTTCCAACAGTATGCTACTGTCGTTTAATGATCCTGTGCAAACATATCCACAGGCTGAAATATATATTTGCATTTACTAAAAGGCAATGACTCAACTAAAACTATTTTAGTTAGCTGAAGCCGCTTTAAAATAACTCTGTTTGCCAAAGACACATGAGACGTAACTATCTAAAACAAGGCAATGTCTTTTGAATTTCCTATCACATATTAACTTCCCGCTCATTTTAAATTGTATTAAAAATATCCTTTTTGTTTAACTGCGCCGTGTTGGGTGATCTTGAGGCTCAGCCATTCTTTCTCTCTCTCTCTTTTCTTGCTGTTTCTTTCCTCTAATATGTTTAAAGTGGAATTATTGTACAACTAGTTTCTGGATAAATATGATTTATCTTTGCAGTTTTAGTCTTTCGCACATTCACACAAACGCAGGACAAATGATTAGATTTTATATTAACAGCCAGACCTGATGTACCTCTGCTGTACATCATTCTCATCTGATGGATTCATTGTTGGGGGCTGTGGTTTGGTATTTACAGCAGATGTTTTCCAGGGCTCACTTTCTGTCACTTCTGTCCTTCTCTCCCTTTTCTTCTTCTTCCTCTATTGGATGGGACCTATCTGCTATCTGCTATCTGCCAATCGCATTAGGAGCTTGATGAGGTATTGTTGATTCCCTTTGTGGATAAATTACACAAGATGCATACAATTCTTCACCGTCATCATCCTGTTGAATTACTACATGCAATGTTTTTAATTGAACAATATGTTGTTTGTGTTTTTCAGCTGGCTGATGATCGAATGGCCCTGGTGTCGGGAATCAGTCTGGATCCTGAAGCGGCCATTGGAGTCACAAAGAAACTGCCCCCCAAATGGATAGAGGGGGTTGATGAGGTGAAACTAACACATGGGATTGGATCAGAAATATATAAACCTATCTGTAAAAGGCTGACCGACGAATACAATATCCCTATTTATTAGACCGAAAGCTCACAAATGCGTCTGTTTGGAATCCTGTATTCTTAAACCGGTGAAATCTTCTGTACGATCCCAATAGTTTGTGTACAAAGTGAAGTCCCACAGCTTTTAACCATTGAGTTTCTCCTTTCAGATCCAGTATGAAATCACTCGGGTTCGGCAAAAGATGAAGGACCTGGCCGTACTACACGACAAGCATATGAACCGACCCACACTCGATGACAGTAGTGAGGAAGAGCATGCCATAGAAATCACTACTCAGGAGATTACACAGGTACAATCATTTACCAGTGTAGTTAATAGAGATAATGTATATTTGTATAGATAGAAAACCTTAAACACAGATGTGTTTTTAGTTGAGCACAAAGTCAGAAGAGCATGGTGCAGTATTGAATCTTGACTGTCTATGCTCTGGTTGTTTGAGGGAGTGAATACAAACACATCTGACAATATTTAGTGTCGGGAAGAATTTTAAATGAAACGTGGAGTTCGTTTCTGCTCGCTCACTCTTTTTGTGTTGTCTGCAGATGTTTCATCGATGCCAGCGAGCTGTGACGAGCATGCAGTCTCGTTGTGGTCACTGTACCGAGCAGGAGGAGAGGCTGTTGAGGAACGTGGTCTCGTCCTTGGCTCAGAGCCTGCAGGAGCTGTCCACCAATTTCAGATACACACAGTCCGGCTACCTAAAACGTAAGCACTGCAGCGAAGCTGGCATTGGACTATAGCTTTTCACATTTGTAACCATTACTAACGGTATGTCTCTTTTATCTTCGAGATATTTTCACGTCTTTTGTTTTTATTCCAGGTATGAAGAATCGGGAGGAGAGATCAAAGCACTTTTTTGACTCTGGTCCCTTAATGGAAGAGGATGAAGAATTAGCTGTATATGACAAGGTGACCGACTTTAAAAAACATCCATCACCAGTTCCTTTGGCTCAGGCGTCCTGATGCAGTGCAATAAGAAGAAGAAGAGTTACTTCATGTTATAAGCATAAGAGTACAGACCAGAGGAGAAAACAAACATCCCAAAAGTTTAGATGCACACTCACTTGTTGATGAACTTTGTTAAGCAAATTTAATTTAAGCATTTGGACATATTACGTTTTCAGTTTTTGTCACTTTTTATTAAGCCCTACTAGAGGACAGGACAGGAGGATATCTACCAACACATATGATATATGTGTGTTACATATCATCAGATGACTAATGTTTCCAAGTATAATTAAGCCATTTTAGGGCAGCATTGCTGTGCAGATGGATGTCCTTTCGCCATCATCGTCTGCTAAAATCTACTTAGTGGAATAATTAAATGCAGCATTAATTGTTTTTCTTTTTAATTTTGACATAAAATTGAAATCTGTAATTTGTTCTGGAGCGGTATCTACTGAGGCTGTGGCTACATGTGTGGTTGCATTTAGAGTAATAATTAATCACTTACTTCTTATTCTTTCTTTTGTTTCAGGGTTTCACAGACGACCAGCTGATGCTGGTTGAGCAGAACACTGTTATGGTGGAAGAACGAGAGCGGGAGATCCGACAGATCGTGCAGTCCATCTCGGATCTGAATGAGATTTTCAGGGACTTGGCTGGAATGGTGGTGGAACAGGTATTTGAGTCGGTCCCGACAGGCTTACACACAGAATCAATTAGACTTAGTTAATAGTTATGGCACGAGTCCAGTCACTGAGGTACCAAAGACAAACGCTCTGGTCCTCCACATACAAGCGTGAGTGAGTTATACCCTCATGACTCCAAAATATACTCCATATTGACATTTCATATGTCGTATTCGTATCAAAGCTTGAATGAGAGTTATTAGGTTAGTGGCAGTGCTACACCAAACTCATAAAGAATCTACTACTGAAACGTTCCTCTGCTAACAGAAGCCCCTCCTCTTCTCCATCTAGGGGACCGTTCTTGACAGAATTGACTTCAACGTGGAGCAGGCTTGTGTGAAAACAGAAGATGGAATGAAACAGTTACAAAAGGTAAGGTGTCTTCATACACATTTTGACTACTTTGGCTTGTTGACTGTCAACATTTATTTGTTTTTTTATCCCAAATTTACATTTCAGATTGCTGTTCATTCCAGATTTATTTTCTGGGTTGTTTGTTTAGATACTTAACTTTTGTTTGGAAGCTAATAATGAATGTTAACCACCTCAAGGAAAAAACAAAATGCAACTTTCAGCATGCTACAAGACACAATTATGTTATTATAATATATTATTAACAGTTATCTAATCTGTTTGGTCTCAAATTTGCATGATGATAAGACACTGAATGCCTTTTATTAATTAAATTGAGAGCAAGTGAAATGCAGTGTTTGACTTCTTATTTTCTTTTCATTTTCTTTGCAGGCAGAACAGTACCAGAAGAAGAACAGAAAGATGCTGGTCATTTTGATCCTCTTTGTCATAGTCATCGTTCTAATTATTATTCTTTTTGGAACAAAGTTTTAATCATGCATTCCTCCGGCTCTTGTTTTCGGTGTGGGTGTTTGTTGTGCGTCTGTGTGGACTTGCTCTCGGTTTCTACCCAAAACAAAGCTAACTGCCTTTTCATACCAGGAAATGTTGAGAATAATTCCTCGTCCCGTTGCAGGTGCACTTTGGGCAGCTTGGAGAAGTTTTGTGGTTGATTTTGATGAAAGAAAGAAAAATCAACAATCCGTCTGAGCTGTGGCTGTTTCAGCACATGACTGGCGCCCAAATAGCCAAGACTCTGTGACAGAGTTTTGCCGAACCTCACTATGTTGACATATGTGCTTGTCTTAACAAAAGAAAAACACTTTGTGGTGTATACAAATGGACTACCAATGTCTCCATGCTAAAGCAGAGTGTTTTCTGCTTGAACTCAAAGCATGAATTGTTGTGTGACAATGCATCATTTCCACCAAGTATCATTGCAAACATGTTGATTCTGTGAGAAAGATGTGACAAGAACGAATGTTTGTGAAAGAGAAATATGCAGTAGATTTTATTTCAAATTGATTTTCATTCCTCCGTTACATCTTTGTCCCGGCTCAGTATTTTACCTTGACAGGCTAAAATAAAATGTTTTGTATGAGGACAGTACCAGATATGATTAGAATAATCATTTAGTACCAAAAATATTCCTTTGGTTTAAGGACCACCTTTATTTTGTGTTGTTGTATCCCTTTACTGCACAATTTAAAAATAATATTGAGATCATTGTTACTCAATTGTCGGCCGCAGGAGTTGGTAGACAGTCATGAACTTTCTCTAATTCATCCTGTCATTTTAAAATCATACCCGTGTCACACATGCTGCACTTTTCATGAAGTGCTCTTTTGTTTGTTTCTATGGTCCTTGCTTAAAGTGCTACCTTTTGTAACTCTTGCAGTTTGCACATATTGAGGCCTGAGGTGGGAGGGGAGGGGGGGGGGGGGGGTTATCGATGTAATACTACTGTCATCTGTATGATGAAAATAATTATTTATTTTTCAATAGCTTCAAATAATCAAGAGGGTCTGTCTCTGACAGAAGTACTGTATATTGATTCAAGTGTATCTGTAGTCTAAACCCAACAGTTATTGTCCACTCTGAGAAAGCAGACGTATGAAGACATCATTTTTATTTTATTTTCAGATTGGACACTTTACATTTTAGTTGGAGCTTCTTTACATGTTGTGTTCTATAAAGACTGACGAGTGGAAATTAAGAGCTTTATTTAACATATCTGTACTCGACTCTATACACCTGTTAAATCATCTTTGTCATTGATGTAGAGTTGTGTGTGATAAATAATTGTCATTGTACTTAAGTTTTGTTTTCTGAACAAAACAGGTGAAGAGAGAGCAACTTTTTCTTTTCTTCTTTTTTTAAATAAACCTGGAACATGGTGTTTTGTGTTTTAAATTGTAGCATTGATGCAACTGCAACAATTTACTTTAAATTATATCAACTATTTTACGAATTGACTATGTAAATCACTTTTCAAGCACAAATGCAAAACATTTGATGGTTTCTCCTTCTCAAATGTGAGGATTTGCTACGTTTCTGTTTTATAGCATCATATATTAAATATTGTTTGGTTTTTTACTGTTTAAGGACAAAATAAGCAATTTGGGGACATCCACTAGGCCTAATGTTATTCACATTTTTCAATGTTTTATACACTAAACAATTAAAGTAAAGAATTAAGAGATTGACCGTGAAAATGATCTTTAGTTGCAGGTCTACTCTTAAGTGAGTGAACATACGATCATATGTCGTTTTTAAGACAGCCACTGTTGTCTGGCTGTGAAAATAAATGACTATAGGTCAAGATGAATGGGTTATTAAGTTGTTACATTCAAATAACATCAATATGAGATGACCGGTGTAGTCGGTATGGTGTCTGCACTGCGGAGGAATACATTCACTGTAATGATAAGTGGCAATATGTCCTGGCTGTTTGTAGCCTTTATGTAGGAGAGTTATTTTCGGGCTCTTTGCTTGTTCATTGGAGAGACCCTTCATTTGACTCTGAAAGTGAACTCTCATGCTCAAAACACACTTCCAGTCCAAAGATATGCAACTCGCAGCTGCTTCCACCAGAGGCGCTGTTGATCTGCTGCAGCTGCCACAGCCAGGTGTTGCTCATATAGAGTCAGTGTTGAAAACGTACCACTGTCACTTATTCAGCATTGTCACAACATCCTGATTTATTTTTTGGTATATGTTTACAGTACCTGAATGTGTTATATGTGGTGCATCCATCTGTAAATAAGATATCATTGCATCTTGAGTTGAGAGTCTCATCAACAACACATTGGAATCAAATGTTCTTATCTTTTCAGGAGCAGTCGTGACGCTCACAGACCTTCCTTTGACTGTCCAACAAATTCAGGCCAACGTCTCTTTACCTCCCAGAGACTTACCCACTGCTGGTGGAGACACTAGCCCATCTGTGCAAGAACAGAGCCGTGGTATATCTCTAGTCCAAAATGCGGAAAGAGCATGAGACTCCAGGTTTCTATGAAGAATGTCTGCCAAGCAGCTTTAATGTGGAGCTTGTGCACCGTGATGACAATCAAAATATTAATATCTACAGGGCATCTCTGAGGAAAGACCAGTGACAGCAGGGACAACCTGCTACAGGACTTGGATTAGTTAGTGAACGGAGACCGGTTATGATTATTTTTGGTGCCTTTTAAAAAAATGTTTAAAAAAAGAATCAGTGAAAGCTGTTATTTTACATACAGTTTACCATGGCAAAACAAGTGCAAGTTGTAATTGTGATCTAAAATCTAAAAGCCGTACGTTTTGTTGATGAAATCTGAAGTCGGTTGTTCTCAGCTTCTCGTGTTTCGACTCGTTTTCTCTGAGACAGGATCAGCTCTTTCGTTACAGCTTCAGGTTTCAGTCCAGGTCTGCTCATGATATCCTGACTGGAGACTTCAGGTTCTTCATTTCATTGTCTATTTCTTCATTTTGACTCTGTGTTGTCGTTGTCATGCACAATGCAGTTTCAGAGATGAGTTTGACAAGGTTATCAGTTCATGTCTTGAAAAATGGTCAACTGTTCCTCTGCTCTGAATTTGAAAGTTTAAATCACACGTTTCCTGTTTGTATTTCTGACTGTTGTCTCAGTTAAAACACTGTCTAGGTTCATTTTATTAGTACATGTGACACAGCGGCCTGTTCGTAGTCAGACGCCCCTGTCTGGTTTCTGGAAGGATGTTGTTACAAAGAGAACTGAGCTGCATCACCTTCAGATTAGATTCAACACAAGTCACATGATCACAGCTTTAAAGACCCTGAAAATCATGTCATCTGTTGTCCTCTGGTTCAAAGTAGGCGGGGCTCTGTTGGAAAAAAGTGACATTAAATCCTGCATGCACCAATGAGGGTTCAGCAACATTTCAATCAAAATGTGATGACGTCTTTGGGATTGCTTGCTTATGTATGTTGCTAAACTTTTGTCAATCAAATCTGATCAAACCTCACCCACACAATCCTGATGAAGAGGATTAATTTAGTTTGAGTCATCAAATTATTAAATAACACCCAAGGATCTTTTTTTGTTGATGCTCATTTGGTCATGAATATTTAAAGTTATGTTTTTAGGGGCTTTAAATCAAACTAACACCAGTCCTCCCTCCACACAAGGTGATGGATGTCAGATTTATCTATCAGCAGCATCAAAACTCAGAACAATGCAAAAACGAATGTTCACAGTATTAATGGATACTGTCATTGTGTCAACATTCACATTTCCGTCTTCTGTGCAATTTTACATCAGCTCAATCTGGACAGACATAAATTAGAAAGCTACATGGGTCCAATATATCAAAATATCATTCTCAAACTTCTGTCACATGAATCCAGTTCTAAAAATTCTGGCAATACCGTTTAGCGTATGGGCTGTTGTACAGTATTGTTTTTATTGAGATATGCAAAACCCAAAACAAAGTTTATCCCATCCCCAACTATTCTGTCAACATCAACAGATTGCCCAGCCTGCAGCCTGCTGTCTGTACGTACTTCATCCCCTCTCTCCTGCTCTCTGCTGATGTACAGACTTTCTGTTCAGAGAAGGAAAGCCTGTTTGTTACGCTGGAGAGTTTCAAAGAAAGGGAGACAACCCGTCCGCTGCCCGTCTCTCCCTCCGCTACAGTTCAGCCGACAAAACAACAGATCCCTATCTCCATGTAGAGCCTGCCTGCCATCACGCCGAGCACCTCCCACACGGGTGTCGTGCAGCTCTCTGATTTTGTTGTAATTCATGATTATTTGGGCAAAGTTATGAAAACTGTGCATTGAAGAAGTGGTAATGTTGACCCGAGTGCCGTATGAGCTGATAGAAAACCAGCTAATTAGAAAATGTTACAGTTGGCTGTCTCTTTCTGAACAAAACTGTTTGTTTTATGGAAAAACAAATCTGACTCCTTTACATTAGTTTTGTATTACTTTAAAGAGGAATGATGAGGCTAAAGATGGTAATTCTAAAAACCTGATAACAAAATTCCTCAGTGGTATTTGGACGTGTTGACCGGATGAGAGGAGGATGGGCTACAGTGACAGGGGAGTGTGTGTATGTGTGTGTGTGTGTGTGTGTGTGTAGGTGTGTGTGTCGAGTGGGAGGGGGACTGAAAACTATGGTCCTTTTAAAACAAGTTGTCCTGTTGTGACTTCATTAGACCTCACATAACCTCATGAGCAGCAAGGACAATAATCTGAAAACAGTAATTAAGGGTAAGTGTTGAATGTGTGAACTAATCTCTCCATTATCTAAATTGCAAGTGAGACTTTTTAGTATTATGTGATATTCAATGCAAAAATATGCTTTTGAGTCTCTAGATTTGATGCATGTTAACAACACACTGACATAGTTAAATATATGATCCTTTCTATGTTTCATCCAAAAGATGGAGTTCTGGCCCAAGAATCAGGGACAGTCGCCTCTATACCCCAAATTTGGTACTGTTCCTGGGAGAAATTGTACACATAAGTGAGTTCAGTGCTATTATTGCCGTTTAAATCACTGTATTTATTAGATGATAGAGTCTGTTGCCTTTTTTATGCTTGTTTGAGAAACTGCACAATTTTTAGACAACACAATTTTTTCACTTGTTGGACATCAGCGTTGTACCACATTGATTGCAATAAATGATGCTAAAAGGAGCTTCTTGTCATAAGTAGACACATAGCAAGAAATGAAATGTGGCTTCTACATATTTTCCATTTCACCCACAGCTACCATGACAGACATCAGGTACCCCATTATCCACTTTACTATGGTGAGCAGCAGGATCAAGGCAGGGAGTCCAGATACTGGAGTGTACCAGGATCAAGAGCCGGAGGGGCTCCACAGGAGTACACTAACTGGACGGACCAAGAGCTGGTCGTCCCTTCTTCCTCTCACTTCCCTTTTATTCTAGACCGTCACACTCAGCAGCAGCAGCAGCAGGACCAGGGAGACAGAGAGTGGACAGCAGCTCAGCGAGCAGCGAGAGAATATGAGAGAGGATTTCTGAGGGAGGGGTGGCAGAGGAGGTGGGAGCCCTGTGATCCTGTCCGCTACAACAGGGAAGCTTCTGCTAAGAGGAGCGACAGCAGCTATCGAGAGCTGGAGGCTTGGGCAGCTCGATACAGCCATTCACTTCCACGGAGGAGACGTATAGAGGCAGAGTTGAGGGGCTCCTCTCAGGGGCTGCTGGAGAGCAGCAGGGCTCCAGAGAGGGACAGCAGGAGTGGGACAGATCCTCGAGTGGCAGCGCTGCAACAAGTCAGACAATCTGCAAACGTCAGAGAATCAGGACTGTGGTGTGATAGAGGGGGGAGACAGCAAGCTCCGACCTATTATCCATCACAAACTCCTGCCACCGACACAAGCCACATGCTGGACATGAAAGAAAAGGCCGACTACCAACGGAGGATGTTCAGCCAACCTCCTGGCTATATTGCTCCCCCTCCCTATGACAGCCCACATAAAGGCTCACCTGTATTGCACCACTGTGACACCAGCTGGGAGCAGAAAGGTAAGAGACAAACCAACTGGTCACAGCCCACTCTGAGAAAGCAGGATGCATCTGCAGAGCTGCGCGATCACAGAAAAGGAGAGAAAGAGGAGTTTGCAAAACCAGATGGGAATCAAAAAGGCTTCCTAGAGCTGGAAGGACTAAAGCACAGACGACAGGAAACGGATGCTTTACAGGCAAGTAGTCCTTTCAGCATCCAGGAAAAACACATACAGCGTGAGGGTGTGTTGCATGTGCAACAGCCACAAGTGTTGCAAACGGTTGAGAATAAAAAGATAAATGAGGAACTGTCCTCAAAGGTAATTGAAGGAAGGGAGTTCAGATTAAACAAAAAGACAGGTGGGATGACCATATTCTGCTTGGTGTCTCGGATAGCAGGCACCACAGAAACCTCATCTTTGCCACTTTGTACTTTACAAACAAACACAGTTTTAGGAGGTATTCCGAAAAGTCTAAGGGGCAGTAGTGGCATTAATCAAACACACAAACTTGCAGATGAGGTAGACTTCAGAGCGCCAACACTCACAGAGCAGTCAAACACTTGTGATGGGAGGAATGTCAAAGCCAAACAGAAGGAGACACCAACCTGCGTAGAAAGTGAGATGCTTGAGGTTAATCTATCAGTAAAAGCAGAGACAGATATTGTGTCCCCGGAAAAAGCGAATACAAGTGATGCTGATTCTACGTTTGGGAGAATGGTTGCTCAGTCAGCGCATTCTGTGTCAGTCAAATATCCTCTGTGGAGGGAGCCGAGTATTACAAGCAGGGCTGAACCTGAGAGATCATCCCCATGTTTGAACGCAAACAGCGAGGAAGGAGAATCAGATGTTCTGCAAGACCAAGAAAGAACAGTTCATCCAATTGATGTTGAAGTAAGAAGACTGGACATCACGACAGACACTAAATCTGAGGACAGTAACGGTCTTCTGCTTATCGACACAACCTGTGTTGTTGTTAAAATGGAGCTGATTCCATCACCCAAGAAAGAGCATGTTCACCATTTACACACCGAGCACATTCAACTTGATACTCAAACGACCGTCTCTCCTGAATGTGTCCAATCAAACGGTCAGCTGAATCAGGAAGAGACAACAGACCAAAACACAGAAACAAACCCCCACCGCATTAATGAAAGGCCTGAGACCAAACTAGACTCAGATCTTATGGAGAAAAAGGCACCCGAGGGACAAAGTGAAATCTCTTCCTGCTGCATGTCCTCATCTTGGGTTTCTGAAAGGGAAGAGTTGGAGGAGCGAGCTGAAAGGATGCTAGGAATCCCTCTACATGACTGCATCGTTAAGCAGCAACGTGAAGATGAAACGTCACTGGACTCGTGTGTGGAGGACGAGGAGGTTGAACCAGCTCCAATTGAAGATAACGGTATTGATGATGCAGTTGAACAAATCCAAGAGGACGCAAGCGAAGAGGAGCAGTTACAGAATCAGTTAAAGGTTGGCCAAACTGAGGATGCTGTGTGTTTGCAAGAGAATGATGACACCAAAGATCAGGCATCAAATGAAGGTGCTGGGGATTTTGCGGGACTTCAGGATCAAGTGTCTAATATGTCTGAAGAGAAAGACACTGTCTACCAATTCAAAAATGACATCAAACCTTCACCTACAAGTGAAATGAATGAGGATCTTCTGCTCAAACCAGCCAGTGAAGAGAGTTCAACCAAGCAGGAGGAAAATGATACCTCTTCTCATCCCTCTCAGTGTCTCAGTCCACCAACCAACCTTTCTGATTCTTCTTCACTTTCACTTTCTCCACTCCATGAAGCACCAAAGTCTGCCCTTTCGGTCATGCCCTCATCCTCCGATCATACACCGCTCATGCACTTCTCAGAATCAAACACTGAGGAGGGTCCTGATCCTGAGTTGATTGCCCTCAATTCTGCAGAAAGCTTGGCTCCTCACCCTGAAACCTCATCTCTGCCTCACACCCCATCACTTCTTCCCCCTGGATCAACAAGCTCCATTCCCCATACAGATCATTCCCAGAGTCCTTCTCCTCTTCATTTAACTGTTGTTGAGGACCAGGATGAAGAGGGCGAAACATCACATGTAATAAACAGTGAGATCAGTGAAGCCCTTGAAGACTTCGCTAAAGATACGACACAGGAGCTGGTGTTGCAGCAACAATTTGAAAGTGGCCAACCAGACGATGCCGATTGTGTGAAAGAGAGCAATGTTGCTGATGAGCAACAAACAAAAGAAGCCGATAAGGATCCCGAGGACCATACTATGGAACAGACTCTTAACATATCCTTAGAAGATAACAAAGAGGTTGACATTTTGCAGCAACAACTTGAATGTGTCCAAGCGGGAGATGTTGCTTGTGTAAAAGCAAGTTATATGATTGAAGAGCAGCTACCAAAAGAAGACAAAGAGGATCCTACAGGTCTTTTGGAACAGACAATATCCCAAGAAAAAGTGTCTGACAGTCAAACTCAAACAGAGGTCAACATTTTGAAGCAGCAATTTCATAATGAAGAAGAAAGTTTCATGACTGAGGAGCAATCAAACCAAGAAGCTGATGAGGAACAGGAACTATCCACAGAAAATGCTACAGACACTCAAACAGACATTGACATCTTGCAGGACACTGAACCACAGACAGCACCGTCAAACTCTTCCCCCTCATCGTCAGACTCAGACTGGGAGGTGTTTCAATCACCTTTGGGTGTGCTCTCACCCTCTGACCTTCCCTCTCCACCACACACATCTATCGAGTCAGACGCAGAGTTTGTTTCTCTTTTGCACTCAGTCTGTCCCTCAGGTCTAAATCCTGATGCTGATCCTGCTGCTGGCATCCATGAAACTGACCCTCCTTTTCTTCATCTGGACTCTTGTGAGGAATCCCTTCAGTTCCCATCTTCCTCTTGCACTGATCTACCCCCAGTCCTACCTTCCAGCTCCTCAACTCCTCCTCCTCCTCAAGAGGAAGGTGGAGATGTTGACCCTGAATTACCCCTCAAAGAAGAGCCCCAGTATCCCATGGCCCTGTGGGATGCGGTAAATCGCATTAGGAAGCATACGGCGCCAGACTCTGAGAATGAAGAGGAGGAAGTGAGTGAGCTGTGGGATCCAGAGAGTGTCGGCGAGGACCTGCGCTGCCTGGGTGTGGTTGTAGGCATGGAGTCTGAGAGGATGTTCTTTGATGGAGCAGGACAACGTGCAGTTTCAATAAAAGAAAGTGTTGAGGATGATGTAGAGTTGGGACAAATCCAGGAGGATCTGTGTGATGAAGAGCTAGGCGGACATGCTGAAGAAGACACGCTGTCCTGCAGCAGCACCAGCAGCCACGGCTCTGGGGACACCGTTGTCGTTGAGGACGAGGACGAGGTTGAAGAAACACTAGCCGATGCCTGGACAGAAAGCATGACGGGGAATGACGAGGAGTTTCAGTCGGCAGAGGGAGAGCGATGCTGCTCTGCTGAAGTAAAAGATGAGACTGCAGCCAAGGAAGAGGGAGACGGTGATGGAGACGAGAGCGTCACAAATGTGTCCAGTCAGAGTGAGGACTGTCAGGTGGAGGTGACGAATAAAACCACCAAGGCAGCGGAAATGACGGAAACAGAGAGAGAAGGAAGCGAGCAGGGCGTTTTCATGCCCTCAGCAGTCTCAGATGAAAGGATGATTGAAAGTGAGTCAACTGGATAAACATTGTTCTGATTCATGTAATTAAATATCTAACGACGACATTGGTATTGTGCCTGATAAGGAATGGAAGTCGCTGATATTTAATGTATTTTTTTGTGTTATCTTAGAGCTTTTATTTTTAATGGATAAGTAATGATACATTCACTGTTATAGAAATGTAGAAATGTGGCATTAGGGAAATCTTAAAATTTATTCTTGTAAAGCAGACCACGTCATACCTCCCAAAATGTTTCCACTGTTTCTAGAGTGTTTAAGGTTAATATTAGGCTGAGAAATTATGAAAGAGGATGTGATAAAAGATTGATTATTTGGAGTGATTTCATGGTGTGGTGATATTTCTGGCAGAAATCAATCCATTATTCTGCATTATAAGTAAATAAAACAATGGAGTGCATTAACAACATGCTGTGGAAAGTTAATCTCCTCTTGTGGTGATTGTTTTGTTATCGGCTCTTTCCAAGGTCAAGAATGAACTTTCAATCTCAACATTTATGTCAACAAGTCTTTAAGAGAAAAAAAAAATGTAAATTAAAAAATGTACAATTTCATGACAACTGGACAAACTCCATCTGTTGAGGAAGACTGTGTTATACAACTGAACTGAGCTCTAGTGACTCTTTACATGCTGAGAAGTCATTTTTTAAACTTCTCTTTTGGAAGCAGTATTTAAATGTCATTATGGTCTTCCCACCTACATTTCAGTATTTTAGTTTTTGACAGCAGTCCATTATTGTAAATACAGATATTACGTAATAAAGTATTGGCTACTATATGTGCCCTCTCCTCTCAATACATCGAAAAACTCTAGCTACAACGAACTGTTGACAGTGTGTGAAAACATTTGTAAATCACTGATCTTAAATTATCAAAACAGTTACTAATTTTTGGGATTCATTTTATATATAAAACAGGAAATAGACGAATGGTCCTGTGAGAAAGAAACTTCTTTTTTTCTCCACACATCAAAAAATAAATTATACCAAAAATATTTTTATTCTACATCAACAGTACAGCATGTGGACTTTCCAACTGAATACGATTATATAATTCAGACTCAACTATCAGATTGTGGACTACAGCACACTCTAGTGGTGTTACACTGGAGTTCAGTTTTACTAGACAGAAGAAAACTTTAATCTTGATGCTCAAAAGTAAAAACTAAAAGCTTTAATCAAATACCATAATTCAATGGGATTGCAGATGTAGTATTTAATGAAATGAAGAGGTGACATCTGCCTGCTACTGACACTAAAAACTATTTTGTACTTAGATATAAAGCTATTTTCTGCTCTGAAACAGAAGGACATCATGGAGGGAAAGACTTCAGAAACAATTACTGTTAACATTAACCCAAACATTTCAGCCTATTTACAATCCAAAACTTTGTTAGACAAAAAGGAAAGTCCTTGGGAGTGTTGTAACGGCTATATGCTGCTTAACGCTTCAAAGTTAAGCTTCAATTCATACTTTTAGAAAAGGCAGTGGTTGGAGGTTTTCAGAACTTTAGAAATGTTCTTCTTTCCTTAAATTATTTTTGACTTTGCTCCAACTTTCAAAAAGGATCCTCAGTTGGCAGAAAACGTGTGATCATTTCATTTTCAGCATCAACACACCCACGTAAGTAGCAACATTGTAACTGTTCTCTAAACTGTAATACATTTCACATCAACAGTAACAATACCACGGGGCTAATAGTGAAAGAGGATCAATGTTTAAAGAGGGCGACGTTATACGGGAAACATTTGTTCAGCAATAAAGGCACATTTCACCACTAACTCCACTCAAATCAAATCATCTTCATGTCTGATGCTCTATAATGTGTGTTTAACTTTTCAGCTTTACCTAATGAAATATTCACCCAAAACAAGTTATTCCTGTGATCTTAGACAGTTCAACAAATATTGGTGAGCATTAAACTAGAAATGAAAATATATTTGGGCATCAAATAACTCTTTCATTGGTGAGCGGGCAGTATGGTTATCCATTCACTATGAATAAGTAACATTAATTAAACTAAAAAGACTATCAATTAATTAATATGTCAACCTGATCTCTATGTACTCGTGTCTTAAATTAGAACATTTACTGGACATACACAACTAATCCTGTAAGAAATCCTTTACGCACTGGGAAGTATAACTTCATTTTTGCAGTTTCACAGTTTCCGTTTCATCTTAAGAGCAATTTAAGGCAAGAAAAAGGGCTTTTATATTTAACACAGACTATTGAAAAGTATAATAACTTACAGTATGTAAAAAAGTGACAAGATAGTCCAAAGAGATGCAGCTAAAACTGGCAAACTAGTCCTTAAATTGTCACAGATCAGAGGAACAAGACTTGTATCTACAGGTGGATTTCCTATTATCTTACATTATAATGTATTACTGCCACGACGTAAACCGGTGACAAAGAGACAACCGAAAACAGTACAGCACCCAACGTCTCCGTTTCGTCCTGAGAAGAGACGATGATATCAAAGCTCATCGTGGGACACTTTCAGAGCGTGGTCACAGAGGTCTGCAGAGCACACAGAACATGTGAACAATGAATTAAAATACAGTTGCTGGACGGGAACAACATAACAGAAATGTGTAATAGTATGTAAAAAAAGAATAAATCACGCATGCTTTAAACATACCTGTCCTCTCGCTGCAGAGTTTGTCTTTGATATTTTCTGTCTCATAAGCGAAGAATTCAATGACTTCATCTTCATGCTGCTCAACAATTGTTTCACACTGCAGAAATAAGTTTAAAAAAAACTTTTACAAGCTGCACCATTCACTGATTTTTAAAAAGATTTGGGCTGTGGGTTGCATAAAAAAATATTATAATAATTAACAATAAAAGAAAAGTAATGCAAACATATGATGGTGCATTTAAGAATCATTTGGTGATATTTTGTACTCACTGCAAATTTTAAACTGGCCGTAACTCTTGAATCCAGCGTGGCCTCTGCGAGGTCCATGGCCTCACCGCTCCGAGACTTTATCCTAATGTAGGACTTCCTGGTTGTGGAAGAATCTGTGTGCTCACCGTAGTCCCCCATCCTCTCACACACAGTCTCCATCAGCTCCAGAAGGTTTCCCTCCGAGCGAGCCAGAGGAATCTGGTGCCACCAGAGGCCATGAAGGACTCGGAGTTAGTGAGGATGTGAGGCGTCTCTTACCAAACGTGGTAATAATTAACAAAGTGATAACAATACATTTTTTCGCACCATAATATCCGGCACTTGGCAGTTATAGACACAATTGATTTAGCACTCAATACTCAGCCCACATTGTGGTCATCTGACTGTAAATTATTACCAGCAACTGAAGGTTATTGTCTCAATTAATCGATTAACTGTTTGGCGTATAAAATATTAGAAAAGGTGGAAAATACCCATTATTATACCACTATCCTACAGCACAGGGGGCATCATCAGCTGTCTCTCGTGGTCCGATAAACAGTCCAAAACCCCAAAATATTCTGTTTACTATCATATACAGTAAAGACATCTGAGAAGCTGGAAGAAGAGAATGTTTGACATTTCTTTCTTTAAAAATCACTTTAACGATTAATCGTATCAAAATAGTTGCAGGTCTAATTCGTTAAGTTAGTAGAAGCATCTCATCCTAGTGGAAAATAGTTGATAAACCACACGTGCAACACTACTTCATTGTGCACTATAGTATTGCAGTGGTTGGACATATTACTACGTGGCTGTGCTGCTGCACGTTTACCTCTCTAATGGACTGGCTGCCGTCTGGGTTGATCCTGAAGGATCCCGTCTGGATCATTTTCTTTGGGTCTATTTGAGAGATGGTCCATTCCATCTCATCTACCAGAGCCCTGCACGCTGCAAGGAGCAGAGGGAGAGGACGCTCGTGCGCATTAGGACTTGTTTGTGTAACGATATTTGTGCCCTGGACAGAGCGCGAGACTTACAGACACATACCTCCACATTTGATGTCCTGTCCATGTCTGGCTGCCTGGCTGAAGCTCAGGAGGAGACACACAACCACACACGGTGCGAGCAGGACGGCCGCTTCCCTCATCTTGCATCTAAACACAGATCTAATACACATCAACCGGCAAAAGAAACACTCAAGTGACTCTGAGAGAAGTTATTCGGTGCTCTCGAAATATTATTTATGTTCGACTGGCGTGAAACAGAGAGAGATTCACAAAAACACACATCTTGTCACCTTTGTCGTTCAACTTACACGTTTCTGCCGGTGTCTTCTGAGGCCACCTTTACGTTTATACACGCTGTTCCATCGCGTTCAGTGGAATGTGGTGACGTAGGCAACGGAGCTGCTGGACAAGGATGGAGCTCGCGCTCCAGACAGCGCCCTCACGTGCCCGGGAAGATGCCAACGGGCAACCTCTTCATTTTGCTGGTTTTATGCCGGCTAAAATCAGCACTATCGACTGAAATTAACCGAAGACGAACATGTGTGCAGGGTCATAAGTAGCTACCATATCAAATGTAATTGGTTTTACACTTTAGGTGATACTTACTTTGCGTAAAAACCCTGTAAAAAAAAAAAGTGTTTAATAAGCAAACAAATTGACCAAATAGGTGCAAGTGAGTTTTAAAAGTCAGACACAGAAGTAATTGTTGGTAGCCCTGCATCATGCTTATTTTGTGCTAGGGGTCCAACATGTGTGCTATCAAAATGTATTTTGTGAAGGAAAGCATATTAGGTGGCAGGATGGATAATCAAATGCAGTCCACCAGCATTATTAACCACCACTGAGAAAACTAGTAAGAACACATTTAGTCCTTCAGAGGCAACAGCATTATAACATAATACATAACATTTTTATTTTAAAAAAGTTTTAAAAAAAAACACTGTAAAACTGGAAGGAAGTTTTTTTTTAATTGTTTTAATTTGAAAGATGGCAATAATATATTCCGCTGTCTCAAAAGAGGACATGGTGTTTGGTCTTCAGAAACTATATTTTCTACACAGGTAGACATTTTTATAAATAAGACCTAAAGTGATCAAAAAGAATTAAAAGAGATTCAGAAACAACAATGATTTATAAAAGTATTTTTACTTTTTATATTCAACAAGAAACAACAAGAAACAGAGATGACAGATCATACAAACAGATATAAATGTAAGATATAAATACCATACAAATCAGAAAACCACCCTTTTAGTAGGGCCTCAATACTGTATCATACTGTTCAATTGAATCCAATAAAACACATTTAATCACATTTACAGCACAGTGCCAGTTTCCTTCCTGGCAATGGAAGCAGAAAATGGTCTCTGGCAATCCTAACAGGCGTTCCCATATTCAGACACTTCACAATGCAACACATGATGCAGCAATCAATAAAACATATGGTTTAACTGGGGACATTACCATGTTTTACATACATTTCACTAGAAGCTATTTTATAAAACAGCCAGACTTACATTCTTCGACCAAATGCATGTGACCTGCAGTGAGATATGTTCACTGAATGTTGAGTCCTCCCAACATCATTCGCTCACTGCTGAGCATTGATTTTCTGCTGTGATCTCATCAATGCTCCTTTCAAGTATTTTATAATTATTCACTATATAATCAGCTTTCATGCATTCAATTATACCTTGGCCCATTTCTTTTGCTGGTTCTTTAATTTTTTTAAAGTGTTTGTTGTCGTTTTTTGCAAAAGTGAAATTACTAAAAGGTCTTTTGCACAAAAGTATAAAAAAATATTAGTCTTAAAAAAAGTAAGATGGCAAATGCAGAACACAATGGCTAAAAGAAAACAGATTTGAAAACATATTAGACTTTTAAGCCTCTGTATACCTCAACCCTACCACACATATTCTTATAATGATTCCAATTGTTTTACTCGTGTACTACAGTTGAGTACAACAATGTGACATTCTTGTATTGGTTTGTAATCGTTTTTGACTGGATAGCGCGCTAGAGATCCAAGAAATGAGGCACAATGGTGAACACAGGAGGCACTGCGGTCATCTGCACAGTAATTGTAACATACAAGTGCAGTTCAGTGTTTGGTCAAGCAAAAGGTTTGGTTTATTTATCAGCCCAAACTGGCAGCGCACAATCGTAACTCTTGTGTTTTTATGTTGGATTCTATTGTTGTTTGACGTTGTTATTATTATATATAATTTTCTGTCTGTTTCGATTGTCTTTCCTGCACTTTTTTTACTTATTATTATTATTACTACTTATCTTAATTCTCTAAAATAAAACTGTTTTTGAAAGGTAGTAAGTTAGTAAAGTACACAAGAAGACGTGCAAGAATCAGCCTGTCACAACTGCTAAGCTAACACTTGTCTCCCATATTTGAAACAGTCTTGTTAATCTTTTGTACAGTTACAAACTCCCATGAAACTCCTGGTACACCAGAGTGAAGTAACAAAAAGCATCTTGTTAGGACACAAGGAGCCCTGAGATACAATGAACATGACCAATGCTGCTACTCACGATGCAACACATCCATTCTCATATTTAGCATTTACGGTACCTCACATATTTGCACCACAGTGCCAACTTTTTCATCGATATTCAGAAAATGAGTGCCATATTTTTCTGTAATGTGATGCACTTTTGCACACATCACACCCACCCACAAATTAGGCTTCATGAAAAAAAAGGCTGCCGATATATGTCCCCCAAAAGCTTAAGTTAAAGAAAATAAAAACATTTTAAACCAAACATCCACTAAAGAATTTATGAAAAGAATTAATACAAAAAAAAATTAAACAAACTGGCCTAAGCTTAACTGAGAAGAAAATTTAGGAGAGAAGAAATAAATAAAATAATAATAGAAGATAACAAATTATTAGATTCTAATGTGTGAGAACGGATAAATAAGTTGCCTGCGACTGCCTCCAACAGGTGAGTGTCTCTGCTACAGTGTCGCTTTGAGATACTACCACCAAGTAGTCCTACACATGGCGACTTAATTCAATATGTTTTCATGACTGGCCCTTAAAAGATTTGGAAACACAAAGGAAGTACAGACCTCATCTCCAAGAACGGAACATTTCTAGCATCTAAAATAGATGCATAACTGTGCATGAAGTGACATAAAACTGTCATTCTCTTTTATATAGAATACACAGGAACAAGTGTGACTAATCACACATAAATATGTTCCTTAATTCTCCAGTGTTCAATTCATATTCAATATATCCATCATAACAATCTAGATGATTTTTGTTTTTGAATTACTTCATATTTTATCTGAACATTAGATAGAATTCAGGGCAACTGTTCAGTCCCCAATAAATGCAAGAAAAGTAACATGCCGCAGCTTTGGTGTTTTTTTATGAATAAAACACACACCATTCACATCAGACTGTTTTCTGGTTCTCCCTGTGAGGATGTGTGACAATGGAATAATCAGATTTATTTTTTTCATTTCAATTGGTTTTAGAGCATGTCGACTAAACCAAAAAGAAGTGGAAGAACTAAAAATAAAAGGAAATAAAAGGAAAGTTGCTGGCTGACCATATCTTGCATATCTGTCCACGGCCTCTTTAGTAAAGCAACGGCTGAAAAACCGACAACTGTGTTTCTGAGAGCAAGAGCCTGGCATCTCAATGACGTGGAATACAAAGTTAATTGCGATTTCGGAATGGAAACCTTAAGGTGTGATTGTTTTGCCAAAAACTCTGTTTCAGTCACCTAATTCTTTTAGACATATTAAACCATTACTTGCGTGAACATTATTTAGCTTAGAGGTTGCTGAGACATTTGCGATGGAAAACATCCATCACTGGATTAGACATCGGTGTGTGTGTGTGTGTGTGTGTGTGTGTGTGTACACACCGCACTGTGTACTGAAAGGACACTTTTAAAAAAACGTGTTAGGCACAGAGAGGTGAAGACAAACACATACTGGCCGAGCTTCAGTGGTCCCACGCTTCTGTCGGGTCATCGGTTCAACATTCGATCACAATGTCTCATCCTACCTCTCAACCAGAGTATCAGTGTCAGTATCCATGTCAGTCAGTAAGTAAATGTCTGTGTGCCGTGACAGCTGAAAGAGAGAGAGAAGAGATGGAGGTCAGTGAGGAGAGATACATGGTTAACCCAACACATAAATCAGCTAAACATTATTTTACCATTCATGAGGACAAAAAGAAAAATGTTCATATGAATTTGCCATGAGTTGTATGTTATTAAGAAAATACTCCCCCATTATGCTTACATGAAGAAAGAAGAACACACACACACACACACACAGCTACTTGCTAGCTTCACACGCTGTGTTTATAATGACCTGTAAAAAGCATCTGTGTTACTGCAGCTCTCTTTATATTACTCTACATATACACTAGCTTTATTCTTTTTTCCAGGGAATATAAACCTAGAGAGCGCAGATACACAGAATAACAAGTAGGTTTCTCTTTTGCAATTTAAAATAAATATGCTAAATTAAATATAAAATAATAAATAAACATCACAATCAATGCTGTGTTTTGATCAGTGGTAAATAGGAGGCAATCAGGTGACAAATAGATTTTGATTCTTTTAGAATTACAGAAGGGGCTCACCTTGGGTCAAAGTGATATTCTTCCAAAATCAAATTTCCTCATTTAATCCTGGAAAGTCCTGCAAAAGAGCATTTCTATTGCCTGCCAAAATGTTCTATAACAGAAGGATTTGGCCCTTTGACCCTTTAATTATTATTATATACTTAGCAGGTTGTACATTAAGGCAAGTTATCAAGTTTAGTACTTTATTTACTACGTTAACATCTTATCATGAAACTGCCTCAAAATCGTTACTGTATTTGAAAACTGTTATGAGAAAACCTACAGCCTCAGATCATTTCTTTAATTACCTTGTTTGTTTTTTTCAAATACAAGGTTTGATTACCTCATAATATACTAAACATTATTAATATTATATGATTCAGACTGTTAGTTTTTTCAGTTAAAAGACATAACTCATGAATCGTTCTTTAGACATTCAGACAGAAGACGCCAACAAATGTCCATATGTCCATTATTTCCTGTTTATTTTGAACACATGGGATGCTTTATCCAGTAGAAAGGACAGACGCTTATTCATTCAATCCCAAAGAGCAGAAATGAGTGATAACTTCAGGAAACACATCTCTGTGACAGTTCAAATGTGCTTGTGCCATGTTTTTCTTTAGTCAGTGAGGCATTGATATGACACTGTATGACGTAACAGTCGCCTGAAAACCATGAGAGAAACTTCATGAAAGCTTTTGAGAACTGTGAACCGGAGAGCCGTCTCTGATCCACCACACTAAAGGTGAACTTCTAGAACCATAACCTGAAATCTTTCCTGTGATCACTGTACGAACTGTAAGCTACACGGCTCATGTCCAACATATTGGTCAATGTATTACTTGCTTTGATTTGACCAACAGGACAGTGTGAGGTTGTCCACTTATTCATTTACACATCAACCAGCCGCTGCTCAACTTATCTTGTGTGTTAGACGGACTGATGCAAATCTGAAGGCAGATTGTGTGTTAACTTTAGTCTCAGCTGAAAATCTACTACTGAGTCTGATAGTGGACATGATGTGTGGACATTTCCCCCCCAAAACAGGTTTTAATTATCTCTGAATTAGTTTATTAAATGCGTTTACTGTATTAACCTTTATTTCAGGTCTGCAGTCCAGCGGACTTGTGTTAAAAATTTGCAGTGTATATCAATAGTAGTTTTATTGTCAGTGGAAAGAAACAGACATACATTTTAAAAATAAACTGACTATGTTGAGAAGGGAGAGCAAACAAACACTTCTGAAGTCAAACGTAACAAAACTTTTTCAGTCACATCAGCAGGTCTTCAGTGAATCAGAGAGCTGGGCACACTGTAGCTTCATCAACAGATGCACCAGAATTAGCAAAAACTATTTCCGATGCTTAAATGAATCTGTGCGGCCTGTATTTCATTCTGAGCTATGGCGCTTTTGACGTGTAATTCACAAAACGACTGGTTTCGATGGTCTAAAGATAGATTACAGACTGTGAAAACACTCTGAGACAAACTCGTGATTTTGGGCTATATAAGTAATCTCGTCCTTGTTTTGACTTTTTTTCTACTTTTGTGTCCAGTTCTCCTTTAAACACAGCTTTGTCATGACAATAACAACAATTATGACTACAAGAGTATTTTTAAGCTACCACATAAGAAGTTCCTTTCCTTCTTTGCAAAGCAGTTCAAATAAGTCACAACGTTATCTTTCAGAAATGATAAACTATGTATTTCAATGTAACATATTTATATTACAATATTTTTCTATGAATCTTTACCCACAGGCAAACAATACTGAATAAAATGTGGAGTAGAGGTTTACCATGGTTTCACTAAAGGAAATAAAAACAAACAAATCAATACTTCTACAGATTATTCTTTGCACACTGCTACAAACGTAACTTCAGTCACACTCACAATATTTCACTAATAAGCTCACTTCAGTATGTTGATGAACCCGAGTCACTGGCATCCTGATTATTTAGGCACTAAAAGAGGATGAGGCTGTAGTCATATTAAGCTTCACTTGCTTAAATGAAGTTTGTTAACTGGTGTCAACTAATATTTCCGGGTCAAAGTGCAAATTAATTTCATGAGCCAGCTGGGTTTTGATCACATTAACGCAGAAAGGGAAGTCTGGACGTCGACAGAACAAAGAGAGGACAGCACATGCATAATGTATGCACAATACTGAAACTTGCCACTTTAGCTTCTTTTAAATGTTAGACAGCAATCAGTTTACAACTTGGTACAACAACACCAAAAGGTAGTTTTCCACAGAGTTAGGGCTGGATATCATTTGGTGATTTTTTCATACAGATAGTAGGATTAACATGACTTTCTCGTGAATTACGTGACAATTGTATTCTGTTAAAAGATATGAATTGATATTGACTTGTTAGATGCAAAAATCCAGTGATTAAAACTGCTACAGAGACGATACACTCAAATGAGTTAGTAGCGGGTGTTGAGGTAGACTGTGGTGGAGATCATAACAGAATGAGCATCGTCTCCTTCCACCAGGACACGGGGATGTTATCAAGGTAAGAGGGCTCAGAGACAGCAGAGTGCTTGATGCTGCTAGCATTAGTGTGTGTCTCAGGGAACACCGGACAGAATCAGAAAGAAAAAGATTAAAAAAGGCTACTACTTTAGGTAGATACTTAGGTCAGCTGTACGATAACAATAACAGTAAATAACAATATGAAAGAAATCAAACAGTTAAAATGAGTATAAACTCAACAGCACAGAAGAAATGTGGGATCTTTTATATCTTTCTGTGCGGCTGTGTTTCTTCCACACTCAAGTTCACGTTAACCAACCTGTCGTCTTGTTGGATTACGTCTAATATCAATAACTTTTAACTGATGTCCTCCATCGTCCTCCTCATGACGACCAAAGTATGTTCATTGGGTGTTTTTACAAAGAGGCGGTGAAAATACAAACTGAACCGATAGTTTGTCTAGTCCAGCTGATTTTCTATAGAAATTGTGGAAAATCTGTTTTTAGAGATACAGATAATTGTGGTATAAACCACTCGTGTCACAGTATGTCGCTTTCTAAACAGAGGTGGATATAGTTGTACCACAATTATTGATTTGCCAATGATTTGTATTTGCTCAGAAGTCTTTTCAAGCATCCAACAATGGCCTTGAATTTTCTTTGCTTGTGTACCATCAGTTTGGTTTATTGGGGACCTAGATATAGCACCAAATTCTGATACCCAGCCCTACACAAGATAAACATGTGACATTAGCAGAAAAAGGTGCTTTCATCA
This sequence comes from Pholis gunnellus, assembly GCF_910591455.1. Taxonomy (NCBI): domain Eukaryota; kingdom Metazoa; phylum Chordata; class Actinopteri; order Perciformes; family Pholidae; genus Pholis; species Pholis gunnellus. Next base: position 17,256,459 of record NC_136529.1, on the reverse strand, counting down.
TCCTACATTATCTAGAAAAGTATTGGTTGTGTACAGGGCTCAGAGTCTCCAAGAGGAAAGAGGAATGCTGGTGGTTACTGTCCATTTCAGCTCTAGGAGTCGTACTCAGACGGCTCCTCTATGAACACAGCAGGTGGATTGCTTACCCTGCTGCCAAAGTCCAGGCACGAAACCCCCAAAGAAACCAAACAGTGCCACACCTGTGAACGACAGAGGAGAGAGAAGTCAGGACACAACCAGGTTTGTGCACACTTTTTTTCCAGTGGTTAGTGTACTATAAATATAAATACATCTTTTGTGCAGCAAGATCAATACATCCATAGACAGCCTGAAGTTATTTATGATTCATTTAAACTTAGGAACCAGTTTATAGTACTATAGTTTGTCAAATATTCATTGTCTGCGTTAAAAAAGGTTAAAAAGTTCAAATTCCAAAAGCTAAAAAGTGTGTTATGAGTGAATGTAAAGTTGCAGTAATCTGACTCACCAGGTAGCCTACAAAGCACAGATAGGCTATGGAGAGCAGCGCAGAGAGAACGTAGAGCAGCACGCTGTTCAACGCTGTCACGTAAACCACCACAAAGTACATGTTGATTGCACAAACCACCAGGATAACGACGCCTCCGGAAATCTTCCACACCCTAAAGAAACAGGCAGTATATTTAATACAAATTCAAATGTACAGTCTCCTGGAAATACTTTATTCTAACAGTAAAACTACTGAGTGAATTCCTAGTTTGCGAAGCTCAAGCGTGGCCTGTCTACAAACAACAATGGATAGTTTTTTCATAAACAGCTAAATTATTGGCCCATATGTCAGAAAAAGGAGGAACATTCGGTAAAAAAAAATGAGCTTGAGCAAACAAGTTGCATTTTATTCGTCAATGAATAACTAAACGCAGACCTCCACCATAACAAATACACCAGCTGGCTGTCAAAGTGAAAGAGATCACGTCTTTGATCCTAAGAAAATATAGAGTCATGAATTAATGATGAAAAACAACGTATCCATTTCACTCACATTCCGTTTGCAAAGTCGTTCATTATGGATGTCAGACTGGTGAAGGTCAGGATCGGGATCAAAGCAAATGGAAGCTGTTGAACAGAAAGAAAAGGAACAGTGAATATTTGCACTACACAATAGGACCGAGTGAGAGGAGGTGAATGTTAAAGATGTTTTCGACTGAATGAATAGTGAGGGCTTTCTAAGTGATTTCCTCCTGACCTGCATGCTTTGAAGCACGTTGAGGAAGTCGTTCATCCCCGTCAGATGCTCAACGTCCTGAAAAATGGCGACCAGCAGTGTAGGTGTGATGGCGATGGAGCGGGTCAGCAGCACACGTGCAAAACGAGACCACCGAAGGTTCAGGAAGCCCTTTGCAAATACAAAAACATGAGCATACACACTTTTTTTTTTTTTTTAACCCATTTCCTGCTATATAACCAATAGGCACTCTTACCTCCATGACAAACTGCCCAGAATAAGTGCCTGTCATGGTGGAACTCTGTCCAGCTGCCAGGATCCCGATCGCCCAGATGTAGAGGGCTGCAGGGCCAAAGAAACAGCCCAGGACCACTCCCTGAACACACAGACAAACCCACAGAGAAAGAAAGGAACAATCATACGTCTATCATCACTTAAAAGAGACAGAGACCCTGCTCTTAGTTTTACATATTGCATCGTTATCATTCTAACAATTTTTGAGCACGTCATAACAGAACAGAGTGGTGTAACTAATACTATCGCTAACAACTGCCTTCGCTTTAGGTGACCCACCGCCAGTGTCTTGATATTGTGTAAGTTAGGTTAACAGAGGCAAAGCGTAACAAGATATAATCATTAATGTTATTAGCTGCACCTGTTTGCTGTGACAACGCTCACCTGTTCTGTGTCCCAAATTAATACCATACAATATGTGTACTACACTAATTGTCACAATATCTTGTTTCTGGTGCACATATTGCATAATTGTTGTACATTTATTGTTAGTATAAAATGGTTAAGTGTGTACTAACAAGCAACAAAAACAAAACACTAAACAGAATAGTATACAAAATAAACTATATACAATCAGTATTATTAGTCATAGAAAGGTCTACAAGTAAATGTACTGTGTCCATTTTCTGTGTCCCTATTATACAAATAGTATAGAATTTGTACTATGTACTAAAATAAATGTGCTGTGTCGTAATTTGGATACGTCCGTTTGTACGCTCAAAACAGCAAGTATAGGTACGGAAGCGTGCAAATTAAGACACAGCAATGATGTTTCGACTAACAGGAAGTGATGTAATATGTCCTCTAACGTCACTACAGCTGTGATTTATTGTAGTTGTGTTGATGACCAAACGTACCCCTTTGTAGATGTCCACCTCCAGTGTGTCGTTGTTGAGAGGGAAGAGATTGCTGTGAGGGCTGCCGGTTGCATTGCACTGACTATTCTGCAACCAGGAACACAAACACACGTTAAGCCACAACTTGAGGCTCTGGATGCTTTGCGTCAATTTGTGTGTCATCAGAACAACCATTACACTGTGTTTCAGCATCAGCAGTAAAGAGAGAAAGATTCTTAATACTGTACACCAACCATTTCAATATTGGTTTTGTTGAAGAAGGCCTGAGCAAAGACCGCTACGACAAAGACGTTGATGAGAAAGGAGATGAAGAGAGCAACAGTTGACTCGATGAAGTAGTACTTGTTGGCTTCCTTTACTTCATTCTTATTTTTGCGATCAATGTCCCGAGACTGGTAGATAAAGAAATAAACACAATAATGTGCATTAAGAATGTTTTAAAAAGGCATTCATACTGCTGTGTCAAAACACTGACAAATATGATACAAGCTTTCTAAATTCTATAAGAAATATTCATGAGACAGCTTATCAGTTTATCAAAACTAAAAAAAAAAAAGTTTGGCTGGCCAATGTAAACTCTAGAATCTAAAAATGTTTTTGGGATTGTGGCAACTTCTAACTATGTTGTAACAACTCTTCACTAACTCAAATTACTTCCAACTAGACAAATTCACATTTCTCCGGATAAAACAAATATTCCTCTAACCTTGACCAGCGCTGAGTGCAGGTAGATGTTGTGGGGCATGATGACCGCTCCCACGATTCCCACCGCCTGCTCCAGCTGCACAGGCCCACAGCCGGCACAGTAAGGTACGAACATCCCCTTCAGCAGCTCCCCTTGGTTTGGCTTGACCATCACATACTACAGACAAAACACAGCCAAACATGTCATGGTGCCATGAACGTTGTGGCAAAAACCCTATCGGCTCTCAACAAATACTTATTATTAATTATATTGGAAACTGTGAGGGACTATTACCTCGTAACCAAAGCTCAGAGCCATTACGGTGATGAGAAAGCCAAAGAAAGCTTCAAGTTTCCTCAGGCCTGCGAGGAGATGAAAACTGTATCAACACTGGGATGCACAGCTTTCTTAAACATTGATTGACAAGTAAAAGATGGTGGATCCATACCGTATTTGTCTAGAAAGAGGAACACAAATGTGTCTGTGATGGTGATGAGGACTCCTCCCCAAAGTGGAATCCTGAAGGAGAAAGAGAGGAACTACAGTAAATCCTCACATCCCTCAAAATGTTTGTAGTCACTTTTCATGGACAAGCGGTGAAGACGGTACCTGCCCACAGACAGAAGGTTGAGCGCTATGGCACAGCCAATGACCTCCTGCATGTCGGAGCCAATAATTGCCATTTCAACCATCAGCCACAGGAGGACCCGAGGAACCTGGAAAAGAAAAGAAAAAAGATTGAAGATACTATCAGAGAGTAGACGAGCAGAGTTCAATCGTCTCTTTAGAAACTGAAACTTTACTGAATCTGATATATCCTGATATGTTGGCTTCTCATCATTTGATACAAAATGTGCCGCTCTTATTGACTGATCTGATCTTACATATACAGTGCCATGCATAAAGAAAGAAGAAAAGGGAAGTTGAGATATGTGAACGCTCACTGTTGGATATTGGCGGTTGCAGACTTCAGCCAGGTGCATCCCAGTGACGACCCCGAGGCGAGCAGCTAACCTCTGCAACAGCAGCCCAATGATGGTGGCTCCGAGCAGAATCCATAGGAGCTGAGACAGAGAGATAAACATTAGTACAATATGCAAAATTAAAATGGATAATGGTTTGTTCTTAATCAACATGTAAACACGTTTTGTTTGGATGTAGTTTTATATTTCACCTTAAAGCCAGCTTTAGCTCCAGACTGCAGGTCAGACTCGATGTTTCCTGGATCCAAGTAAGCAATGCTCATCAAAAATCCTGGTCCAGTGAACGCCCAGAGTTTACGGAAACTGAACACCTGAACAGACAAACAGCATGATTCATTTGATTAATATGGAACAAAACAAAATGTGTTTTGCTTCCCAAAATCTAACAAATCTAATAAACTGTAATGGGTCAAATCATTCAAATGGATAACCACAGCTACATGTATATGATTACATGTGAACTGACATTTCAACTCCACTTCTCTTCTATGAAACAGCGGCTGTGAGACAGTACCTTGCTGACATTGTCAGGAATGGCCACCTTGTCTTCAAAGTATGTGGAGAAAGGTTCGTCCTGGGCCACCGGGGAGGCAGGAGGAGAGATGGAGCTGTACTGGTTTGTCTGGACTCCATTCTCCTGAGAGGAGTCCTCTAACAAAACCACAGAGAGGAAAAACTCAAATTAGTTGTGAGAGAAGAGGAAGAGGAAGAAGACGTTATGCTCTGCTGGAACACTAATGCGTCCTTCCATCAGTTGCCAAACACAGATACAGTCTCTAAGCAACTCTGATGCCATTAGTAAAAATCTGATTGGTTATATAAATATATAATATATATAAATAAAGAATCATTTCTAGACCTCTAATGTGCTTTAAGACTTTTGCAACAACATTTGCGTCACTTGATGCTTTTCTACAGATCCTTAACCAAACACTCACACACTTTTCTTCTGAGCCAACCTCAAATTTTACAACACCGTTAATACTTCTACACAAAGCGTAAGTTGGATCAACAACTATCAACAACTACAAAGCACAAATCAAAGCTTTATGAATTCTTTACGTTGGGAAATGTTTAAACCGGTCTCTCAGCCTTGTCTGTACAGGAGCTTTAGTGAATACACTCAGAGATTAAGCCATTTGTGGCAGTTTAATGACCAGAAGCAACCACAGTGAAAACCTCACTGCTGTTAAGCTAAAAGCAATTCAACCTCAGTTTCAAAACTGCTACATAAGTGATTCAGTTTAAGACGTGTGCACTCAGTAGAACAGTAATAACCAGCAATTAGGTCCACTTTACTAAAGAAACATGTTTTATGAGAACACAATGAGAGGAAATACAAAAAATCATCAACATATCTGATCCATTATAACAGTAAACAATGTCTACTACTCACTGAGGTTAGAGTTTTCATTCCCTTCCTTCATTTCCAACTCACTGCTGGTCCCAAAGTCCACTGTTCCCTAACAGTGACTCTGCTTTTATGTGACTCAGCCTTAATCAACCCTGTTTTTTTGTCATTAGATGTCACAACGACATTCTGGCGTCGCGTTACTAAGAATAACCCGCAAAGAGAGAGAAGCAAAAAACGCACACCTAGACAGACACTTGACAAACTGGTGCTCGGGGGGGGGGGGGGGGGGGGGGAACAAATAATATGCAGAGCTGTGCCTTTTACCCTTTAACGATTAACACAGCATCACACAAGCGGTGATAAAGTTCACAAAAGAAGCAATGACAATTAATAGCATGTAGATTCTCAAATAATCCCAGAGAATAAAGACAACAAATCTTCCTTTTTGGGAATATGTTGTCAGAGTAGGAATTTTCTAACGTTAAACCATGGCGCTGTGGTTACATTTCAGAGAAAATGAACGTTTAATATTGTTTTTTAACTGCTCCGTCGGCCTGCACACTGACACAGGATCATGTAGAACAGCCTTCACCAAAAGCCAAGCGTGTTTAACGTTGGAGAACATGGCAGGTGTGTCTGTAATGCGATGATCATGTTTCTGTTATCTTAAGCGGTTACCTTCGAGGAGGTCTCCTTCTTGCTCGGCCTTCATCAGAGAAGGCTGAGGGATCCCTGGGAACGTGAGGGATGAATTTCAGCCTCCCTGGAATAAGACAACAACAGTAACACAATATGAATTTAGCATGAAAGACGTGAATGTTGATGGTAAAACAGTAATTATCTGGAAAGTGACGCTTTGCTTTCTGAAACAAACAAGCACTGAGCTGAAAAAGACAATAAGCAACTTAAACATGAGACACTGTGTGAGATTCTGTTGTCCTTTCCCCTAGAAACATTAAAATGCACGAGTCATAAAAATGACTCAGCAACATTGACAGCGTGTGAAAGGTTAGTAAATTAACCTTTAACAAGAAACCTTGAGTTTCACTTCTACCACATACATCCTTCCTCTCACACTCCGCTTCAGAACAACATGAGTACTTCTTGAATTTACCACCCAAAAGATGAAATGGATTCCAGCCGGAGAACGGTATTTTATAACACCGTGTTCTGTGTGAGAGAGAGCGCAGCCCCTCAGGAAGCACATGACTAAGGATCATATGAGGCAAAGGACAAGTTGAGGCTGCAGACAGAGCAGCTTTCCCAACAGTCAAAGTTTCCTTCAGAGTGCCACTTCTTCCTTTAGTGCGCAACTGAACATGTGCTCTGAATAATTGGCATTATCAAAGTGATAAGGTCCAACGACAATGAGCAAAATGTGAGTTGTTTCTTGTACAATATACCCCAAAAAAACATTTTAAAATGATCTTTTTTTCCACAAGGCAGGAATATACTGATTTTAAAAAGAGAAAAAAGTTAATACATTGGTTTGTACAACTCTACTAAACCGAAAAAGTATACATTTTCACATCTCAGGAAACTTTCTGTGCTCCATCTTTTAGACGGTTCCGGGTAAGTCAGAGTGTTATTTTTTTTTCATAGCTAAACGACTTGTGTTGAAACGCTTCTTATTTAGAGGCAGCTTGCTGAATATTAAATATTTTACAAATATTTTGTTCAAATTTTGGTACTTTGTTTTAAAATGTAATACTCCACAAAAAAAAAAGCTTAAATGTAACAGTAAACTTTAAGCATGTCAGGGGGGACCTTATGAAATGGTCTTGGGGGCCGGATAAAGCCGGTTAGATATTACTTGTCCGCAGGACACTTCAGTTTTCTGCATCTCTTAAGACAGGCGGCTTATTGTCATGTGTGCTCATGTGGCTGCAGTCGGCCGTCACAGTTAGTTAGTGAACACACTAGAAAGAGTACAAAATTAGTTTTCAAATACTGCACTATTGTGTTCACTAATAGTAGCTCATAAAAACACGATGTGCTCATGATGTGACAATAACAAACCAGCTATCATCCTAAACTAGAACAAATTGTCCTGCAGCTAAATACCGCTGAGATTTTAGCAGGCACACATGATGATGTTCTGGTTCGTCAGTTTGCTCTTATCATTTTTCTCAAACTCAATCAAGTGCAAACAACTGTCCTTAATCTCCAAACAACCATGTGTCTCACATACCACCATGAACTAAATTATAGTGTTTCAGCCCTGTAAACACACCCCTCTAATAACAGTTTATTCAGTCAGCCTTGACACTCTGTTGCAGGTTTGCCTGATGAATCTGTGATCCAAAAAAACAGAGCTGTTTATTAAGACTACAAAGGAGATTTCCAACACCATCTCACTAGTATGAACACCAATAGAAATGTATCAACAGAGGAACAATTACTTGGCTTCATTTATTTATAGTCCACTATTGTACTTATCTACGCCACATGTGACATACTGCTATCGTACTGTACTGGGCCGAGCAGTCCAGTCCTTGATTTTGTAACTGCCTTTTAATGTGTCAGCACTAGTCTTGTTAAACTCCATGGGCAACCCTGTGCATGTGCATGTGGTGATAAAAGAGATTTAGGCAAAGTTTTGCCAGCAGCTAAGAGTTTGGTAAAACTCTTATTTAATGACAGCACCAGCACCATGAAGTTCAGGCATTAAAACATATTTCATCAACTGCATGATTCCTTTTGACTTTACCAAGTGTTGTAAAGTTGGATTGGCCAATGATGAAGTCCTCGTAAAAAAACTACTATATTTCGTCATCCATTCATCCGACTTCCCCAAAAGGCCTGGGCCTAATCTGCACTGAACAGCTTTAATAATCACTAAATCTATGACAACTCCCAAACTGGCACATGATCTCTAATGTTACACCCCTCCAATGACGGCCCTTTGCAGGCTTAAAAACTCAACTCCGTAACAATAAAGTAAAAACCAAATAAAACTGATTCTAAATATTAACCAAGAATCACACATTACAAACAAGAACAAGAACATACACACACCTCACACACACACACACAGTACTAAAAAATGAACCATAATGTGTTCACGTAGAGACGTGAGCTTGCCGTGTTGCCTGAAGTGATTGGTTTCAAACGTCCAAATGCAAGTAATGAGCCATACTGATGCTTGAAATGATGTTAAAGTAAAATTCACTATGCATTTTGGGTTGCACTGATCACACTTTCCTTTCCTACTGACAAGTGGCATATTTATCATGAGAGTTATTTTGTTTAAAACTGACTTTAGAGTCAGACAGTCAACCTGTTCAGGTAGCTTCAAGGTATGTGAGAGGTGTAAAACACAATTATGAATGTAAACACTGTACAGTCTTTCAAGGTCCAGTAAACTACTGTAAAGAAAATCTCATCCTATAATTAAATTAACCTGTAATTTCAGGAATACCGTAGTATACTGTAGTTTTTAATGGTGAATCTGACCAACTGTAATGACGACGATGATGAAATCAACTTTGCTAAGAGATCAAATGATAACGTCATCGATATTCAGGGTTATGCTCTGATTTCCAGCTTTTGACACGTGAAACAAAAACGTTGATTTTTACTGCTCACGATGACTGGAATGAATCACAGAATACATTCTGTAAAGAAGCTGGGGTTTTTTCTTTAAGTGCAACACACCGGTGTTATTGTCAGAATGCAGTTTGACAGAAGTCAATGCTGAAATAGTGTCAATGAATTTAACTTGGTAACGTTGCCACAACTGGTAACGTGTGACCTCTCGTCCTGATAGCTACATGGTGATGTGACTTCAACTAACTCGCTTAAAAATAAACCTGCCCGCTAATCAACACTGTAGATGAACCAGAGCAGCCTCCATCACCTTCAAACCAAACAACCCGACGATAGAAACCTGGCTGCACAAACACCTACTCAGACGATCTAACTGTTACTATGGTAGTGGGATCAAGCTAACAAGTTTCAATGGTATGTTAGATAGCTGTCTGGTTGGATCAGCTAACCCTTATCAAAGTATGAAAACGTCCTTACCTGGGTATACTTTAAGGGAGGGTTGTGTTTTGACGATTAAATCTGCTTTTTAAACTGACACCATGTGTGTAAATTTGAAGGTAGCTAAGTAGCACATTGTCAAGCTAAATCCTGGCAAAGTCGTATCTTTCCATGTCAACTGTTAGTTCAATAAAACTCAATGCGCATGTGCACTATTACAACGGCTCTGGTTGGTCAATGAGTTTTTAGTTAGGAAGTATTTGCCCTACGTTTGTACTGCCAGGCTCTACTGACGGTCTTTCTTTCAAAGCCAGTGGACATTACAAATTGCAATATTTCAAATTAAACAGCGTAGGCCTACATAGATAGCGTACTTTCTACCACTGGCTCTAACCATATAATTTATTTAATTATTGTTGCCATGACCACAACTTGTCCGTTGGAGCACGGGTCCATATTTCTATGAATGAATACAAGGCTTGTACATGTATGAGGAGGAAATGTTGCCAGGTTCACAATAAAGTAATATATAGATTGATTTAATAAACATATGACTTAAAAAAAACAACGTAAAACCATACTAATATTCAGAAAAGGTCTTTTACAAGGACAAATAGTTGGCAACGTAAATGCGTCCAAATCCCGTTTCTTTAACTGTCTCTCTCGCGATATTCTGCCAACTACACATCACATATCAGCAGCTAACTAAGCTAAAGCTAGGCTAACTAGCTGCTACACAGTGACATGTAGTCAACTTTACACTCAGTTTCAATGAGGGGGCTTCCAGAGTGATTAGAACATGGAGTTAAGAAAGATCAAGGACCAGGTAGTAAATAAAACTTAACGGTTGAACTCACAGTACTTTTGTTTAAAACACTGCTGGCTAGTCACGTTTGCGACATGTCGAGCAAAGTTGGCTACAAGGCTAACGTTAGTTAATGTTGCAGATTATTCGCCATGCAAGACTAGAAGTTTCACTTTGATGTTGGATGTTTAAATGTTGTGATTCGCCTCGCGTTAGACCCGATCATTAGGGTCTTTGGGCTCCCTGGTACACGGAGTCCAAACCCTTCCAAACTTTTTGATCTTTACATGGATCCACATTCCTCTTCTGTGTGCGTTTGATTTTACGTTACATGTGAAAGACAAAGCTTGCAAAGTCATTGCAACATTGTTTAAATATCAGTTTAAAGTGCAGGAGCTTTGCGTGATGCAAACAAGTAACGTTCTTTAGTCAAATAAATGCCAATTCAATACAAATGCTTTAAGTTGTACGTGGTGTCCTTATCTTTACTCAAGCAGGTTGCATCATTACAAGCAACATATTGTTCTCAAGACAATATAAGAGACAAATCTCTGACAGTGTCTCAAAGCTTACTACACAAGACAAGTGTTAGGTTTAAATGTGCACCCTGTGGGAAGTTGTTCTCTCTCTTTATACTTTAGCCTGGTCATACCCTCTCTGGTTGCTTCTTTTAGTGAGGAACTTGCATGTCTTAGTCTTAGTTTAGGTAATCAGGATTCATTCAGTCAAAGGTAACATGATCAAATTCAGCATTATGAAACATAGGGGAATGATAACATTGTGCATGATCAGAGGAGTTTCCCTTACACTCTTTACTCATGTAACACATTTTTTTGGCATCTCAGCAAAGGCGTCAATGTATTTATGATCACAGTGGGTTTTTAAACAAGTGTTCTGATGAGAGCTGTTCAGTTGAAACTGTTTAATAGCTGCTTCTATGTGTTTTGTTGCTGTGTGCAAAACTATTATCACAGAAAACATAATGACCTGAATCTCATTTTGAATGTCACATCTCTCTGTCAGTCTCCATTGGTCCAGGCTATCTTCAACCGGAACGCAGAAGAAGTGACATTTTTGTTGAACCATAATGAAGATATCAATTCACTGGTAACGTTTTGGGGGATGTTTTGCAAATTCAGCTGTCAAATTTTCATGCATTATATTATTAAGCTATTTATTGAGCTTGTGCAAATGGTTCAGCTGCATCTCTGATGTCGTCTACGCACCGTGGCTTTCTTGGTTGTCAGCACAGCTTCTCTTTAATTGTCAATTTAATCTTGTGTATGTTTTTTGGTTACTGCTAGTTAATAACAAAAATGTCAATCAAATATTCTGGGCATTAGTTGAAGAAAGATGAAAGTGCACGTGAACTGCGCAAACATTTGGAGTCACAATATAACCAAAAATATTGAATGTAAAGCTGATAAAATAGAGGAACATTTGTTTTTCTCTCCTCTCAGGACCAAGACCAAAGCACACCACTTCATGCTGCTGCTTATATGGGCGATGTCCGCACTATGGACCTACTTATTACTTCAGGTAGAAAATCCATTTAATCTCACTTTGAAATATGTCGGAGTAAGTGGAAAGCTTATCATCAACTACATACACATGAGTTTTTTTTAATCAATCAGCCTTTCTAGTAATTATGTCAATGAGTCAATCAAGTGCAGAGGGACTGAACGTTATCCAAACACTCATAAATGAATGACTCACTCTGTTTCTGCTTTCTGTCACAGGAGCGAATGTCAACGCTAAGGACGAGGGTTTGCTGACTCCTTTACATCGAGCAGCTGCCTCTCGAAATGAAGTATGCTACTATCTCAAAACACAGAGGGAGGAGGAGCTTTCTCAGGACTTAACCACCAGCTTGTAACGTCTTTGAGTTTTGTGTTTTTCCTCAGAAAGCCGTGGAGCTGCTACTGATGCACAGAGCAAAGGTCAACACACAGGACAAGCACTGGCATACACCTTTACACATGGCAGCTTCAAAGTGGGCCACAGGCTGCGCTAAGGCTCTGATACCACATGTGTGCAGTCTGGATGTTGCCGACAGGGTGGGAAGGACGCCGCTGCATCATGCAGCGCACAGCGGTCATGGAGAGGTAACGGTGATAGTATTAATCAAAGTCTTCCTCCTGATATAAAATTAAACATTAAAGCTATATGTTTGATGCTGAAAAGAAGATTTGCTTTAGGAAAGTGAATGATGACTGTGGGAAGCTTTCTTGTGTTTTGGCAGTTGTTGCAGCACTATGGGAAAAGGCATTTGTCTAATAATATATTAACCGAGATTCACACAATATTTGCTCCTCTGTGTAGCCGAAATATAACCAGAGCCCCGTTTTAGTAAGTGTTCAAGGATGTTGTGAGAGTCTTGTCAAGACAAAAGACACAATCCATTGGACTGTAGGTATCGATAGAAACAAATTGAGCTGATAGACACAATGGTTGACCCGCTTGTTATGTTCCTGCAGATGGTAAACCTGCTCCTGAGCAAAGGTGCCAATGTGAGTGCCAAAGATGAGACGGAAAGGCAGGCGATCCACTGGGCTGCATACCTTGGTGAGTGGTGTCATTCTCTTGGGAAACACAAACATGTTAACGGCGGATGTCTGTCGTTAAGTACACAATAATATACAATAAGAAACAAGCAAATAACAAACTAACAACCACCCAACAAACAATTAAGTGAATACATTATTTATTAACTATATAACATACAATTGTATGCTTGTTTGGGATAGAGTGATGAGGGATTAAACAAAAGGTATATAATGCATGCGTATATTGTGTTTGTGGACTGAAAACAATAATATGAGCATTGAACATCACACCACATGCAGAAATTATTAATTTTTCAGAAAAAAACTCAAGCAAAAGGTTATTTCTCTGAGGAACAATAATTAAATATCAACCTGTGTTTACAGGGAATGTGTCTCTTTGATTATATGGTTGAAACTAAAGTTATGATACAATTTGAAGAGACTAGGGCTGCAACTAACGAATATTTTAAATATCGATTCATCTGTAGATCATTTTCTTGTTTAATCGATTAGTTATTTGGTCTAATAGATGTCGACTCGAGTTTCCCAAAGCCCAAGATGACGTCCTCAAATGTCTTGTTTTGTCCACGACTGAAGAAAGATATTACGCTAACTGTCACAGAGGAGGAAAGAGACCAGAAAGTATTCACGTTTAAGAAGCTGGAATAAGAGAATTTAGACTTTTTTTCCTCAAGCAAATACACAATTAATTGAATATCAAAATAGGTGCTGACTAATTTAATAGTTGGCAACTATTTGATTAATCGTCGCAGCTCTAAAATGGACTCGTACCAAAAATGTTAACAATATATGACTGGCGTGGCTTATCAGCACAGCCTCAGTCTATTTAAGTTAGACTGGTCGTTGACAAAAAAAGTCTATCTTAACAGGGTACAAATTCTCTTCTACACTAACCGTGCTACATTCTGCAAACAGGAGAGATTTGTGTGCTGTGATGTGCGTGCAGAGACTTGTAGTAAATGTTAAGCTCTTTTTTCAGGACATGTGGAGGTTGTGAAGCTGCTGGTGTCTCACAGTGCGGATGTGATCTGCAAAGACAAACGTGGTTACAGTCCGCTCCATGCTGCAGCTGCCAATGGACAGTTAGACGTGGTCAAATATCTATTGAGGCTGGTGGTGGAGGTAAAGTGGCTATAAGGAAACTCAAATCCTAATACATTATTACAGCTGTCATGTGTTGTCTGTACTGTCTGTTCGGCTACAACGGGTTTGGTAGATTTGTATACAATTGTCTTTGCTTTAAAGTCAGAACCAAGATGTCGGGAAACATCCTGCTCAATTACAGAAACCCAGCAGTCTGTAGTTTCACGTGGTTTGATATAAGATTAGTCCTCAAAAACATGGTATCCTGCAGAGCTCCAGCCTTGGTTTCATGTTGGTCCTGGATCATGTCACTAATCATGCTGCAGCCTCATCAGCAATGTGTCTTTTGCTGATGTTACCAAAATCTGCTCACAGCTGAAGCTAATATTAGTTTGAAAATCTCTTGACACTGATAATGAACTTCAGTGTATACTCATCGCTTGTTTTCCTCCTCCGTGTCTCAGATTGATGAACCGAACAATTTTGGGAACACAGCGCTCCACATGGCCTGTCACACGGGGCAGGACGCTGTGGCCACTGAGCTGGTGAACTGTGGCGCCAACATCAATCAGCCCAACCACCACGGCAGCATGCCGCTGCACCTGTCTGCCGCCTCCTCCAGCGGGGTGCTGTGTCTCGAGCTGCTCATCAACAACGGGGCTGACGTCAACGTGCAGGTAAAGAGATCGTTTTTTATTGAGTGGAGTTGAAAAGAACAATAAGAAGAAATCATTATTTCATAATTCATTTTTAATGAAAAATGTGCAGATTATCATAATTTATGTAAGTCTTTTAACTAAACATGTCGTTTTACTTTTTCTCTGTTTAACAGAATAAAGAAGGGAAGAGTCCTCTGCATGTTGCTGCTATGTACGGGCGCTTCACAGGCTCCCAGATTCTGATCCAAAATGGTAGCGCATTTACATCCCCCCCCCCTTCATCGTCTTGTAACACATGATTGATTCTGAAAAAGTGAAATTGTGCCCTCCCAGTATATTCTGACTTATTAAGATATCAGAGCACGTCCTCAATTCCCATCTTGTCTCTGTGCACAGGGGGGGAGATTGACTGTGCTGATATGTTTGGAAACACTCCTCTTCACGTCGCTGCCAGATATGGTCAGGAGTTGCTTATCAGCACTCTGCTGACAAACGGTGCTGATAAGACCAGGTAAGACCGGCCAAACCAGTCTTTTTGCAGCTACGCTGCAAGAGAAAAGCATTGTTACACATGCATGCAGACTCAATCGTTACACGTGATCCTGTTATATTCTGCTTCCTCTTGACACAATATTAAGAAGCAAACTCACTGTCGATACTTCAATATCTAAACCAACAAATTCCAATTTTATACGGAAAGTTATTCCCACCTCAGCACACACTAAAGTAAATCATCTTTGTATTTATCTTTAAAGACAGGGGATTCATGGGATGCTTCCGCTGCATTTGGCGGCGCTCTACGGTTTTCCAGACTGTTGTCGAAAGTTACTGTCCAATGGTGAGAATCTGTTTGAGCCATCCTGCCCTTTTTTTTTACATTTTAATAAATGACACAACTCAAAATGTTTCCACTTAACAAATCGTTATTGTTGGTTGTGTATCTTTCAGGCCAGTTTTACATCCTGCCGTCTCAGGTGCCGTCAGCTGGGGATGATATAAACATTTTAGACGACCACGGAAGGACCTGTCTGCATGCAGCTGCCTCTGGAGGGTGAGCGTGCACACGCACACACACACACACACACACACACACACACACACACACACACACACAATTGTACAATCAATTGTAAAGCTTAAATCCCATCTTACTGTTTTACTGTCAGTATTTGTTTCTTCACTTCTGGTTCATTTTTGTCAATGAATACAAACAATAAATCCAATTTGATATGGTAAGAAAATGCAGTAATATATTATACACTATAATTTAGCATTTTGAAAGCATTATATGTTCAAATGTCGTGTCTTTTCTTGAAACACTGCTGACTACTTATTTCCTCTCGTGACAGAAATGTTGACTGTCTGAACTTGCTGTTGAATAGTGCCGCTGCTGAACTGGATGCTAAAGATCATTTGGGAAGGTAAGCCGTGCTGAATACCTTGAACTAAGACTTTCGACTCTGCTTTGCTGTTACCTGATGACACAGCTGTTCCCTGTTGCACCTTGCAGATCTGCTTTGCACTATGCTGCAGCTAACGGGAACAGCCAATGCTCAATCTCCCTGGTGAGAGCCGGCGCTGAGGTCAATGAGCTGGATCTGACGGGCTGCAGCCCTCTGCACTACACTGCTGCTTCACACACCTTTTGTGGGTGAGAGAGAGCGTTTACTGTCAGTTTAATTTCTAACTCATTTCACTCTGCAAGGACAACATCCTGTGAACGGTTTGTTTGTTAATCTCGAGTTCATTCAAGACAGTTTTTAAAGAGACTTTCTTTCCACTGAAGGGAAACAAACCCTGAGCCCGACCACTGTGATGAAAAGCAACAGGAAGCCTCTCTGTAAGACCCCTCTCTGTATCATATCACACACATTCTTAATCATGAAGTAGATACACTTTTATCTTTACAATAGGTTCTATTGTGCAAAAAGAATGTAAAAGAGCAAAACAAAGATCAGGAAAAAGTTACAATGAAATCTGTGCAACTATGAGATCAAATAAAAAAAAAATCAGACCTGTATTATGTTGGATGATAACATTTGTAAACTCTTTGGACACTCCAAAAAAATATTTAAATACCAATACACACAATAACAATACACAGAAGAGCCATGTTTCATTTAACAGAATCCCTAATGCATTTCCCAAAGACATTGAGAAGTGAATGTTTATAAAATAATTTTTCTTTGATAAATTCTTGTTGCTGGAAGAAGAATAAAACCCAGACAGGATTGTTAATGTTGTGCTCTGTGTGTTCAGGTGTTTAGACTTCTTGCTTGACAACGGAGCAAACCCAACCCTGAAGAACAGTAAGGGTTACAGTGCCGTCCACTATGCAGCAGCTTATGGGAACAAACAGCACCTCGAACTGG
The DNA here is from genome assembly GCF_910591455.1 of Pholis gunnellus. Taxonomy (NCBI): domain Eukaryota; kingdom Metazoa; phylum Chordata; class Actinopteri; order Perciformes; family Pholidae; genus Pholis; species Pholis gunnellus. The sequence continues at coordinate 17,239,609 of NC_136529.1, read as the reverse complement.
TCAGTGGTGTCTTTGATTTTGATTTTTTTTTTCCCTTTTTAAATCAATTGCCAGATACGACCAGTTTAACTTCTTTTTTTCTTGCAGCTCCTGGAGATCTCGTTCAACTGTCTAGAAGAGGTTGAGAGTAATATTCCAGTCAGTCCTTTGCACTTAGCTGTGAGTAGCACACGATGGCAATTATTACACTGGTAAAGACCTGACTTTTACATGAAGACCACATGTTTACAAGCCTTTGACTCTACTGTTATTGTTCATTTTGCTGTTACAGGCGTATTATGGTCACTGTGAGGCACTGCGCTTGCTTTGTGAGACGTTAGTGAGTCTGGATGTGCGGGACATTGAGGGCAGAACTGCCCTCCACCTGGCTGCTCAGAGAGGTTTTGCCACGTGTGTGGAGGTGCTGCTGAAGCATCAAGCCTCCTACACACTGAAGGAGCACAAGCACAAGTGGACGGCTCTCCATGCTGCAGGTGTGTGTGTGTGTTTTTGTACAAGTATACAGTATCAATTTGGTTTTAGTGTTGTGTTGAAGATTTGATGGACACTGTTATGAGAACAAACCATAATGTTTTATAGTTGAGAAGTTTTTAGTTTTCATTTTAAAATGATGTTATTACTTTATCATCTATGTAATTATTCTCTGAACTGATATTTTTTTGACTTGACAGTTTCTTTTTACTTTGTCCCGCTGTACAGCTGCTGAGGGCCAAATGGACTGTCTGCTTTTATTGGTCAGCGGAGAACAAAGTGCCGACATCATCGACAGTCCAGATACACAGGGACAGTGAGTCACCTCCTAGTTTATACTCTGATTTTGTTATTATTGGTTAATTAGGTAAACACCTGACATGTGCAGCATTGCTGTTAATTTGAGATTAAAATAATGTGTCTTGTTGTGACATGAAAGAATATAAAATACTGTTGAATGCTGTGTAAAATGATTAATACAATGTTTCAAAAGTAGTATAAAGCAATGACTTGAGGTGCTGCTGGTTACAGACAGAGGTGTAGGAGTCAGAGAGAGAACTTATAAATTACCCACTCAGCACCCAAACAAATACTAAAAATAGATTAGATTTACCGTCCCTCTCGCTCCCACTGCCTTTACACATCCGTGGCCTTTCCCCTGTTCAGTGTACGAGCATGAACTGTCGCTGATTGGCTGGAATGGATTAGCAGACCGTGAGGAGATGTTCGTTAAATGTAACATTAAGTGTATTGAATTAGAATCCCTGACACTTTTTCTCTGAAAGCTGCAGACTTGTATTGCAGTCGGGTCACTCGACCCACCCTGAAAATCCAACCAATTTATATTTTTCTGACACGACCAGAGAATTATCTTCACAGCAGTCAATTCTTCTTCCTCTGATTTATTTTTTGTCGAATGCAGGACGGCTCTCATGCTGGCAGCTCTGGGCCGTCACACAGACTGTGTCCACATCCTGTTGGAGAAAGGAGCAAAGGCAGATGCTGCAGACAAAAAGGACTTCACTGCATTACACAGAGCTGTAAGTGTACTTGCTGTACTTCAGTGCGTACATGTTCCATGTCACTTAATGTCCCTTTACAGAGTCCTGGGTTTTCCGGAATGTTTTTTTTTTTTTTTGTCTCTTAAATCATATTTTGTGTCCTCCTGCTGCAGGCCATTTTGGGCAGTCAGGACTGTGTATCTGCTCTGTTGGAGCATGGGGCCTCTCCTCTGTGTAGAAATTATCAGGGAAGGACCCCGCTGCACATCGTAGCGTCCCGCGGACACACGGAGCTACTTCGGACTTTGCTAAAGGCTGCTATGAAAGCTGACCCTCTGGACTCCATATTGGACTTCAGAGGCTACACACCCACCCACTGGGCTGCCCACCACGGTGAGACAGCAGGGCAAGAATTCATGTTGTAATTCTTAAGTAATTCTAACAAATGACTTGTTTGGTTTAGTAATGAATAGAGAAAACATGGACATGAATACAGATAGAACTTGGTGACAAAAACATGTATGAATGGATATTTCTTTATAGCCGCACCAGCGCAGTCTCTCAATAGTTTTTATCCATAGCATTATTTTAGCTTTTGACTCATTTCTTTTAGATTAAAGCTGCTACAAGGAACTTTCATTTGTGTTTATTGTGGTGGTCCCTGTGGACAAAAGCACTGAGCTTCCCTGCTAATGGTCTGTAGCTACCATACCAGAATTAAGAATATCCACCACCACTATATAGGAATTGCCAATCTTCCCACTGATGTACTCCATTGCTTATGTCGGTCGTATAGTGGCTTCAGTATTACATTGAGTCTGTTTCATAACCAGTTAAAAGTTCCTTGTAGTAGCTTTAAACACTTGCCTGTCTTGTTGAACACTTGCATAATGAGATACTGTACTACCATCATTTTTACAAAGATTTGAATATTAATCATTTGTCCATTTGTGTCCTGTGTCTGTAGGCCGTGAAGGATGTTTACACATTTTACTTGAAAACAAACTTTTTAGCAACCAGGAGGGAAATCTCTTCACCGCATTGCACTGTGCTCTGTGAGTACTGTAGTAAAAGTATATACATGCATATGTTTATTATATAATAAAAACAATACATGTAATGCTGTGCGTGTCCTCTTTCCTACGCAGAGTTAATGGACACGATGTTGCTGCTGGACTTCTGGTGAAGACCGTCGATCCAAAACGTGTTAACGTTAGCGATGCCAAAGGAAGGTGGGTTCTGCTCTGAGCTCTACTTATCATAACAGATCTATTAAGTTGCATATGTGTATGTATAAGCATTAGTTGTTCGTACATATGAAACTTAACCTCTTATTGCCGTCTATTTGATCCATTTGCTTTTATACAAATAAAAGGTAATGATATTGTATGATGTGTAAAATATTGTCATTAAAAACTTATTTAATCCAAACCTCAAATGTTCTCTGTAACATTTATGTAAACTTGCAAGATTTTTTTTTATCTTGAGGGGTACAAGAAAGACCTTTTCGTAGCATGCAGAAATATGTCAATTAAGCTTTTCATGTCTATGTTATTTGAGTGCAGGACGGCGCTGCATGCAGCTGCTTATTCAGGAAATGTTGCTGGGCTCCAGCTGGTCCTGGCCCAGGGAGCGGAAGTCAATGCTGTGGATCATTGTGGATGCTCTGCTTTGATGGTTGCTGCTGACTGTGGACAGACTATGGCTGTTGGTATGTGATTGAAATTCATGTGGTCAGTGTCTTTAAAATGTGTCACCCTTACACCTGGAAAACCATAAAACACATCAGGACCATTTTTTATTATTTTATTTTATATATATATATATTATATTATATATATTTTATAATATATATTTTTATTTCATACTTGATGAGTTGAGAATGTCTCCTTTTTGGACATGCAAACTGTTGTTGTGACCCTCATAGTCCTCCCGAACCTTTTAATTCACCGTATAGTTCTACTTCCCTCTTGCACTGATTATGTTTGAAATCTAAAGGTACTAGTTCATTGTGAAAGATGTCTTATTTTCTGCATTTCAGAGTTCTTGCTCCACAAAGCGAAGCCTGACCTGACCCTGGTGGATGTCAATAATAACACTGCCCTTCACTTAGCCTGCAGCAAGGTCACATACACATACACAACTGCATGTACTGCATGCATGCAGTGGCACAGTCATAACGTATGCATGTGTGTAGCACACATGCATGTAAAAATGCTGTGCTATAACATTTCATGGTGTACATTTTACAAAATAATTCAAATTAAAGAAAAGATTTTATTACATTTCCAGGAAGTTTGTTCTAAGTGATAACGTGCTTTATCAATATTGTCCAAATGTGTTTCACTCTGCAGGGTCATGAGATGTGTGCTCTGTTGATCCTCGGAGAGATCAGCGACTGCTCCCTCATAAATGCGACAAACGGCGCTCTCCAAATGTGAGTTGTCTTAAAAGAGCTCGTCGTCCATGCTGTCAATTAAGAATACAAACTAATCAAAACTGTGAAATGTTGAAAATACGAATAAAGCAAATCAACCAGTATGGATTCTGAAGTTTAGTATTTAGACACATTATGCATTCAAAGAATATATTTTAGTGAAATGTACTGAATGTGTTGCTAGATAGATTATGCAGCTTAATGGTGCATTCAAATATCTGTGTTTTCTATCAGAACTGTAACCTGGAAAAAGGATCAAACGGGTACAATGAAAATTTAGACAAGGAAGTCTTAACATTGTGAGAAAAAACTCGTAACGTAGAATGCATTTCTTTTTCAAATGTATTATTGAAAGTAAATGCATTGTGATGATGCTGGTGAATATTTTTCCTAAGTTATGACTGAATATCAATAGTAGGTTTTGTATCTTAAGAAGGCACCCTGATCTCAACGAGAAGAACGTTTTCCATGTTTACAGTATTGACTCGACTGCCATTGGCATCAGTAACACTGCATGAGATTTTATTTTATATACCGTACATGGGTTATTAAAGAGATATCTTTCTCTCTCATGCAGGCCACTTCACATTGCAGCAAGGAAAGGCCTGGCAACGGTAGTGCAGGTGTTATTGAGCCGAGGAGCTGCAGTCATGGCTGTAGACGAGGAAGGTAAGCAGGAATAATTATATTTCTATGATACAATATCAAAGCGGTCCGTGTTTCCTGTCAAAAATCGTTCCTGAGGGGCACTGTAGGATACCTCTTCCCTGATGTCCCTCTGCAGGCCACACTCCGGCTCTGGCCTGTGCCCCAAACAAGAACGTGGCAGACTGCCTGGCGCTGATCCTCTCCACCATGAAGCCTTTCCCCCCCAGAGAGGCCGGCGCTGGTACGGCCTCCCACTTCAACCCCATCCTGAAGAAGTACTGCATTGCAGCCCCCTGCGGGTCCGGCGGTAACCTGTGTACCGCCTAACTCGAGGTGCCGCTCTGTGGGCCTGCCTGGGTGTTTGACAGAGTGAAATTTCATCCCAGTGTAGCCCAAAGTGTCCACGCATACACGTCTTCAGGAACATGTGTGGTCATGCATAGCTTCTTCTCTTGCGTGTGGTGACATTTATACACGTGTCCTATGCAGCTGCATGCACACCATGTGCTCATGCACCAGTAGCATCGATTGCTTCTTTGAAATCTAGTCTTACACACTACTATTAGCAGGCCACTTAGATTATCTTCTCCGTCATGAGTTGAGTTTAGCACACATATAGTTATTTTAATGAAGTACTAACTATTGTAAAAATAATGGAAGTTTTAACATGAGCACTCTACACAAGCCTCTCCACTTGAAACCCGTCCGCTGTCAGTATTGGCTTAATTTCTCATTAACCAGCAAAGCCTGAAATTATCCATGTTCGTCTTCAGCTGATGCAAGTGCAAGAATACTCGGATGATGTGAGTGTTTGTTTTACGTATGCGTGTGCCTGCAAGAGCTATTTTGCATAATAGACATTGTTTCATAATATACTTGTTTAAAAATATCTAACGGGTGCTTTAAACCTTTTATGCAATTAATAAGACTATTTTTCTATCCTGTCCAGAGTGTAGCAGACAGTTCACTGATATAAATGACCTTATTATTCAAAATATGATCATGATTTAAAATGTTACATTTCAGTTTAGTTAACTCAAAAGCATGTGTGTAGTAGTAGTTATACAGTTTACAGAGTCTAGTATAACATTGATGTGTGTTATCTTGAAGATCCCAAATGATTGAGAATCAACCTCAGGTCACTGCGTACTGTACTGTGGGTGCAATAAAAAGTACATTTTGAGCTGCATGTATCATGACGGATATATTACAGTAGTATCATAATTTCGGTTTAACGAGCCAGAGAATATAACAAACAACTGAAAGGTCAAATACATAAATAGAATATGTGTTGATATGAACAGTTTCCAAGCACAGGAAAATAAACTGATCTTTCAGTCTCTGAGCGTTAAAGTCTTTAGCAAATGTATCTTTTCTCTACATCTGCGACTAAAGATTTATTTCATTTTTGATCAAACGGTTGATTATAATTTTTTTATAATAATGATTCAGAACACAGCGAAAGTTTCAAGAGCCCAAGCTGACGTATTTATTTTGCTTGTTTTTTTTCTGATCAGCAGTCTGAAACCCAAAGATATTTAATTTTCGCAGCAAATCTATCGCGGTTAAGAAGCTGAATCCAGAAAATATCAAATGACAGTTTTGCTTGATGAATTTGTAAAATTGTAATTATTAACGGTCAATTCATTTTCCGTTGATCAACCAGTCAATTGATTGTTTCAGCGCCAAGTTTTACTTTTGCTGTCGCTGTAATGTTGTCAGTGTGCATTGAAATGAAACGTCCGATGCTGCTCACATCTGAAGCCACTAACGATCTCTGTGAAACACCAGAAATGGAAATAATTATGTGTGTCTAGTAAATTTGTCACATAATTTATGATAAAGAGAAGAAAAATGGAAAACGCCCACATAATTAAGTTTTCTTTTTTATCATTTTCACTTTAGCACAATGGTACAAAGATGTCACTGCATCTGTCTCTTTAAAGATAATGTTTTTAAAAATGGAGTTTTGCATTTAATGTTGATCTTTTTACAGTTTGAAAACTGTATCCACACACGGACTTCGATATTTTCCCCTTTTGCTAATTGATTTTATTTTTCCCGAGCAATACTTGTTGTGTCGTCTTAAAATGGCTTTAAACTATTTGCACTCTGACATGAAAGTTTACATTTTACAGTAAGATTTCCATCTTAGGTTTATGCAAATATGTAAAATGTGAAAGTGCATTTTACAACTTTTGACTTTAGAAATAACAAACACTAGAATCCAATTCAGTTTGAGTGTGTCCTTGTTTCATTTGGATGAAATTACTGGGAGAAAATGGTTTGACATTTCTAAACACACGTTTCAGTGAAATGTTTGGAAAAATGTTTGTCTTTAGGAAGTGCTCTGTTGCAGCTTTCCATGTGAAAAAACTGTGTCCTCTGTATAATTTACTGAGATTTCAGGGTGTAACTCCCAACTTGAATGCTCTGTGATCTAGTTGTGGATGGCCTTCACATGGGAGAAAACCAATAAATCGCTACAACGAAGAAGGTTTTTCTTGTAATTTATTTCTATTTCCCGTTTGAGTTACATGAGTTTTTGCACAATGTTGATTTCAAGCATCACTACACTCTGCTAACTGACATCTGAACAAGGCTGTCCTGCAGCTGTACAAGCAAATTAGTGAATCACTTTCAAAATGCTTGAAAAAGAAAATTGCAGCAGTTCATTTTACATAGTTGTTTGTCTGACGAGTGAGACCATAATTTGTGTTACAGGCTAAACTGTTTTGTAACTCACACACCGGTCAATCCGTAATGGTTGAGAATATCTGACAATGTATGCATTAGGTAGTGGTTTTACTAAATGTATGTCTTATTGAATGAGCTCATAGATAATAAAGAAGGATTGGTGTTTATTTCAGCCGACGTGACACTGAAGGAATGCACTGACACCAGGTGACATGAAAGTAACACAAGAAACCAGCTTACGGGGCATGTAAACAAAGAAACCACTTTGATGTATTCAACAACTGAGTTGTTGAATACATTTGCAAGGTACAAATATATAAAACAGCAAACGCTTAAGGCTACAAATAAAATACCTAGAGGAATGACCCCGTTTGGACACTACGTTTAGTGAAAAGTGCAAATAAAACATGAGAATATTTGCCATATTCCAACAAGATGTATTGGAATAATATATTGTATTATTACAATAAATCAATAATTAGCAGAGAAGTTCAAACTTGAGTGTTTGGGACCCCGGAATATATTTTATACTGTTATATTAAATGTGAAGTCAGAAAGACAGAACCAGACGTGATATACTTTTTTTATTTAACTTTAATGAGGTAACGTTATTCAAAATATGTTCAGGAAAGGAGAAAATATGTATCCTGTAGTTCCTGCTGGTCGCTGATAGGGGGCGATAAAGGTCGCTGATTATTTACAGCCTCTATAAATAAAACCGCCTTGTCCCCTCCCGGCTGCCGTCGCTGTTTCGGGCTCCGCCACTGAACGACAGTGGCCCATCTAATACCGACAGCTAGCTATCTGTGTCAAAGATGGCGAACGTGGTGCTGGAGTTTAAGGCTTCTGCCGGTGACTCCGAGCCGCAGAGTCGTCCTATCCTCATCATCGGACAGCAGACCAACCTGCAGACAGTCGCATGGAGCCAAATCAAAGGAAAACTGCAACCGGTCATTAGCAAAGAGGTAACGTTAATATCGTGAATTAAAAAAAGCTATTGTTTAGTGACAGCTAATGTTAGCGCTATGCTAACCCAAGTGAGCGCTGTTTAACACCACTAGCGTTAGCTAAATTAATTTAACACATTAACGACACATGAACACCATTAACGTTAGCTAGCTAGCTCACGTAAAGTAGCTCTAGGTGTATACGTTGTAATATCGTATCTGCTACTTAACTGATAGTTAATTAGCTTATCACGGCGCAATGTAGCGTTATTTTTTTTTTAACTGTTAAGGTTTGAATTTTCCGTTTCCTGGCGGTAAGATGGTTATTGGCTATATTATTGTTTGGCTATTAGCGTAATTTAAAGTCTTAAACTGTGTGGCATCCTGTCCATGTAACTTACCCTAACTTGTTCATTAAGGTTAATCAGACTCTGCCTAAATACTCTTTTCTCACGGTATCTAATGGAGCTGTAAGCAGTGTGTTGTACAGGGTCGTGCAAAGATGGCAGCCTGTACATAAAGAGAGACTTGAGTCTGAGAGGTCAAGGAAAGAGCTTTTCAATGTCCTCTGACAATGATTAACCAACGCGATTGTTCTCCCTATGATGGTCAAAGGTCTTTGCCATACTTAAGCTGGTAATTGGTACACTGTCTGCAAACTCGGGTGAACCTTGAAAGAATCTAATTTTTAAAACTCGTCATTGTTCACTCGCATTCCATCTGCAGCCACACATTTGAGATGCAAACGGGTTTGCTTGATATGTGATTCAAACAAATCAGTTAAAGCAGTTGAATTTTCTGTCATTTGGAACAAGTGTTTCTGCTCTGCTCCACAGTGAATCTAAAATGTCCGTTTTTGTTTCATGTTTTCTCAGATCTGGCAGGCCGCTCTCAGTGCTTTGAACCCAAACCCCACGGACAGCTGCCCTCTGTACCTCAACCATGCTGTGGTGGCGGCTCTTCCCTCACGGGTCACCAGGCACAACAGCCAGTCTTCTGCCCACTTTGTGTCCCGTCTGGTGCGCTCCTGCCTTCCTGGAGGGAACAACCGCTGCATTGTGGTCAGTATTGTAACACAATAGTTAATAGATGTGTCCACCTCCTTCAGGAGCACTTCTAGCGGCAGAACAGATGGGGCGACCATCCCTTCTATGACTCCTTCTGGGAGTCCTATGGCACTTAAATCTGGGTCATTAAGTGGAAGGACCTCTTGTGTGACCAAGTGGCTGATATGAGTGTTTCTTTCATTTCCAGATGGTGTGTGAGCGTTCAGAAGTGTTCGCGTCCTCCTGTGCCATAGCCAGAGCTTTCCCCATCTTCTCTCGCCGCTCCTCATCTTCTCGTAGGGCTGAGAAGAAACACGTCACTGTGGAGATCGTGATTGTCGGGCAAGAGAGCAGTTCTCTTGGTGTCACGGAACTTAAGGTCTGTGTTTATACATTTTTGTAACAAATTTTCAGGGCCTTTAAGACGCTACTTAGAAATAGCATGTTTTTAAACCTCTGTGGTTCATGTTAGCTGCAGTCTGTTGTGGCTGAAAGCTTTTCTTTTGTTCAGTGTCTCTCCAACGCCGCTCACGGAGTGCGGATGGCAGCTCGGATTGTGGACACGCCATGCAATGAGATGAATACAGATCACTTCCTAGCTGTAAGTGAAACTATTTCTCTTTTGTAAATGTTGTTGAATCTACTACAGTCACATGGTCCCAGTTATTTTGCTGCAGCCCCCTGTCACAGACCATCATTGCTGTTTCAGGAGATCAAGGCTGTGGGAAGTGAACTTGGAATAACTCCAGTGATCATTCGTGGAGAGGAGCTGAAAAAGAGAGGATTTGGAGGTAGTGTGTCTGTAGATGTCTCCCTTATGACTGTGAATATTTTGACAACTCTCCTTTTGAATAACTGATTCAGATTTACTGTAAGTGACCTTTTTGTCACTTAAAGAGGAGAATGCAGCTAATTTAGATTTGTTGCTCAAAATGTGTATTTTCCTGTGAGCTGCCTGTTACTGTGGCTAGATGGCTGCAATTTTGCAACAATTAACTTAAAAACTCAATATTCCGTACCTAAATACACATATTTATTTACTACTTTATTCTGGCAATTTATCTTCAGCAATCAATAAAAGTGTAACGAACATAGACATTAATTATCTTTGCATAGGCCTGAAATCATAACTCACAGTGATTTTATTACACTTTGCGTTGACATTTTAGTTAAAGACTATTTAAATTATAGACTAAAAATTATTTATAAAATACTTATGTTCAATATTGGGAAAACCAAATGCCTTTTTATAGAGCGATAAGCATGTATATCCACAAACATTCAAGAGATGACAAATCCTAAGATTGATCATTGGTAGTTTGGATTATTTATGTTTTCTCTCTCTGTACCCTGTCAGGTATTTATGGAGTTGGCAAGGCGGCCGAGCATCCTCCTGCATTAGCAGTCCTGAGCCACAAACCAGAGGGTGCGACCCAAACCATTGCATGGGTGGGCAAGGGCATCGTGTACGACACTGGAGGACTCAGCATCAAGGGAAAGGTATGTTTCCTCTGGAGAAGTGATGGTAACTATTGTGCATCATAAAAGGTTTTGTCATGCTAATGTCTTGGGAAAATCTTTGCAGTAATTATCTATTTCATTTAAAGTTTTAGCTTACGCCACACAACATCTTCCATGTTCACCGGCAGTACCACAACATGGCCAGCTCCACAAGATGCTTTGGCCCGTTCACTGTACACCTTTCAGACTGAACTCTGCAGTTGTATTGGTGATCATCGAACATGCACGTTGTGACACAACTGATCTGTTCATCTTTAAGCCTATTCTCAGTAATCTTTTAACACGTAGTTGCCGTTGCATGCAAGTGTCATGCACGAATAGAAAGGTTGACATGTGTGTCGACCCGTGAGGGGTGATCCGTACGGATCAATAAAACCAGTACACTACAAACCAGCTGGTAAAGCTTTCTGACTGTAAATATGTGGGCTGCTGGGTCACTGTCCTGGTCAGTGCATGCTAGAGGTGCAGCACTGGAGTCACATCAAAGATGAAATTACCTTCCATCACATGTAAATATGTTTTTTGCTTTTTTTTTTATCTAGACCTCAATGCCAGGGATGAAGAGAGACTGCGGTGGAGCTGCGGCCATTTTGGGAGCTTTCAGCGCTACTGTTAAACAGGTGAGCTTTTGGGTTATCCCTCAGCAGCTGCCACCTCTGATTCTCTGCAGAAGAGAGTTGTTTTAATCAGACTTCCTCTGTTGGCTCCAGGGCTTTAAGGACAACCTCCATGCTGTGTTCTGCCTAGCGGAGAATTCAGTTGGGCCCACAGCCACACGACCTGATGATATCCACACTCTCTACTCTGGAAAGTGAGACTCTCTCTTTGATGATGATGATGCTAAATCAACAGGAATGAATGTGGGCAGTGGTATAAAAAGCATTTCTGTGTTTTTATAATCTCAAGGACTGTGGAGATCAACAACACTGATGCAGAGGGCCGGCTGGTGCTGGCTGATGGAGTGGTGTACGCCAGCAAAGACCTGGCAGCTGATATTATTCTGGACATGGCCACACTGACGGGGGCACAGGTGGGTGACAGACTGTTGTAATATTTGTCAACACACCCCGTGAAGGGACCAGAAGCAACTACAAATGTAGCCTTCTAACAGGTATCTTCTCTGTATCTAAAACGTCTTTTTTGTGTCTGTTGTCCAGGGGATCTCCACGGGGAAGTACCACGCAGCAGTGATGACCAACAATGAGCAGTGGGAGGTTGCGTGTGTGCGCGCCGGCCGCAGCAGCGGAGATCTAGCTCACCCTCTGGTCTACTGCCCCGAGCTGCACTTCAGCGAGTTCACCTCGGCCTTGGCTGACATGAAGAACTCTGTGGCAGTAAGTGACGAACTACAAGTTCATCAAAACCAAATGCTTAAACAAGGCCGGCTCGCCTGTTTGATGATTAGATAGAATGAAGAAGACATTTCGATCACTTTCAGTCCTAATCACTGTCGGCAGGTACCACTGGTAGACAGGTGAGGGGGCGCTTGTTGTCCGCCTGCTGATACATTTACAAGATTTTTAAGAAATGTTTGCAAATTAAGCTGGACAGCAGTTAGACGACATATGGACAGATTTGTTTCAACTTGTGTAGCCGAAGGTTACATTGCACCTCTTCTTTATGATGGTAAAGAAATAATAACATGAAGGCTCCTTTTTAGACAACAACTTTATTACTCCGACCTTGTCAACAACCGCACATCACTGCTTCGTTCCTTCCGTTGCACCCTTCACAATAAAAGAGGCGACTCATCAGAATAGCTTACAGTTGCTTGAAACAATTCGCTAATAGCCAAGCTAACGGGCTGTGCTAGAGGTAGATGAGAGACTGTGGACACAGCAGATTCAAATATCGTTTTTCGTCATGTTTACATCACGATTATGCTTGTTGAGAAATGCTTCAGAGTGATAATTAATACTACGGTATTTTTTTATGAAGATTAAATTCTTCGTTCAGCCCTACTTTACTGACACTTTATTGTAATTGTAGCTCAGTGTACCTGCATCGCTCTTATCTTGTGCACATTTTGCTTGAGTTGCTGAGGTTTGTCATCCTTTTCTTGTTTCTGCAGGACCGGGAGAACGCCCAGAGCTCCTGTGCCGGCCTCTTTATTGGTTCCCACCTGGGCTTTGATTGGCCGGGTGTCTGGGTCCATGTTGACATCGCCTCTCCTGTCCATGCTGTGAGTAACTACTTCTCAAAGGTGTAAACTCACTGTGACGGTTAACAAACACACCTTACGTCTAATTGTCTCAAATCTAAGGAGTATAACTTAACACACAATTTAATGGAACATGTTGACTAGTACCAGAGACTCAGTAAGCTGAAAGAAGAGTCAGCAGAATGTGTGAGGAAGTTGGCAACAACACCGCTATAAAGCCTAACATCCCATCTAGATTTGACTAAAACTCGTGTAGATCATTAAAGGATGGGTCCACCGTGTTTCTAGTTGGTCTGGTGAGAATAAACAGGTGCCAACATGAACACTAAAACAAGTTTTTCTTGCTGTAATCATTCTCCTGTTCATACGTGATGCAGAACAAACTCCACAATGTTTGCTCTGTGCAGAAAAGTCTACACTGTTTGTACAGAAACCAGCTGCCAGTAACAAATATAGAAACCCCAACTTCCTCGTCCCTTTATGAAACTTTAAAGAAGGAAAAAGCAGCGTGACTGTTACTCATTACACCTCATGTATACTTATAAATCACAGAAATCATTTGACAACTTCCCTATAGTAACGCTTTTGAGCATCGGGTTTTAGAACAAACATCGTCTCATGTTTCAGTCACATTAGTTCTGAATGATAACTTTAAAAGATAACTGCAGGGTAAGTTTACAGTCGTGCTTGAATGTGACCCGTGTTTTTTTTGTCTGTGCAGGGAGAGCGTGCCACAGGGTTTGGCGTTGCTTTGCTGATGGCCCTGTTTGGTCAGGCATCAGATGACTCCATGCTGAACCAGGTGTCTCCTCTGGGCGCAGCCACCAACATGTCTGGAGACCAGATGGAGCGTGACTGCAAGAGGCGAAGACTGGTGTAGAACCCTCCAACGGTTTACTTCCCTACACTGACCGCTCCGCTTGCCAGACTGTTGAAGAAAGTGCTCGTCCAGTTAATTCAAACATTTTAAACTGTGATCCAACTCCCTGTGTTTGATAAATCTCACTGAATAAATTGGTCAATCATCAGAGAACCAGGTGTGTTGTGTTTTTATGAAAAGCTAGTTTTCTTTTTTTGGTAACCACTGCACTCTGTTTTCACACTGCGTATAGTTTGATTGTGTGATCTCTGGACCAAACTGAAGTGCTTACTGCAGGGTTTTTTTCACATTGGTGGCAGATGAGTAATTGACGGGCAATGCCACATATGCTTTGTCAGCACAAAATACACATACTGACTGTGAATTCAAGTAGTAGACAGATTCCAGCTCAAGTATGATGTTATTCCACCCTTGTGACAATCATCTTGTCCTTTTTAAATAAAGGCGGCGTCATCTGACCTCTGAGGGCTGCAGAGTAGCCTTTTGGAGACATCGGCTGAGAGACTCAGTTAGCCGTTCAGGGAAAAGCATTTAAGTGGACCTTAAATTCAGACATTTTTTATCTGTTTCCTAGGTCAAGAATGAACTAACTAACTCAGAGCTGTATTGCAGGCACCTACATAATTAAACAATTTTGGGGGTTTTAAGACTGTTTGAAATGTGTACTATCGGGGATAAAAGGCTTATCGCACAAAAACAGCTGTGAACTGTGATAAGGGCCACAGTTCATGAACATCACTCATGTAACACTGATGGTTCACTCAAACTGCAGTGGCTTTGCAACAAATTACAAGACAACGATGCAATATGTTGCATTATATTGGATTTTATGTGTATTTTCATTATTCTGGTCCCCATTCTTGAAATGTGTTATGGGTGTTCAGAAGTTTTATTCTTTATTAATGCAAAAAAACATGTCTTGTGGAGAAAAGAATCTTTCAAAATTCCAAGTCAAACTAAATTTTATTTGATTGCCTTTACAGGACAGATTGTCTGTGGGTTTCCTCTTCACTGAGAGGTGTACTTGTGACTTCCTTGTAAAACATGTGATTTATTGGTCACATGACTATCTTCATTGACTTTCCCCGTAGAAACTCCAGTGTTCAGGCTGCCTCTGCTACCAACAGACCCTCATCGACGTTACTTAGATTAGTAAAAGGTTTAAAGCCTGCTCGGTGCTAAAGATGTCTCCAACGGCTTTACTGGTCCTGTTTTCGGTCGTGCTGTCCGGTGTGAGTGCCGGTGTGTTTTTCAACCAGAAGCAGCCGTGTTACGTCCGCACACCGAAAGGAAACAACTTCGGACTGAAGTAAGTAAACATGTTTGTGTTTTTAAAAGACAAGGTTATGAAGAATCAACTTGTTAGCTCCGGGAAAAAGTCTATTTTATGTAACAGTTAGCGAGCTAACGTTAGCTGTAGATAGCCGTTAACGTCAGTTGATCAAGTAACTGGAGTTAAAGAGTTTTGGTTTAGTGTTATTACATTGTTGTATCTGTTAAGACTTGTGGTTAAATGAAAGAAACGGAACGATATAGTTACGCCTTCAGGATTGTCTTGTTATTGCTGTATAAATCACGTTATTACTCTCTATACATCACGTTATTACTCAAATCACGGGGCTTAGTGAACTACACTTTGAGGAAACAGAGTCAACACTGACTCATTGTCATAAAGACTGCATTGGTAAAAAGATACAAAGCACAATATATCACATTTAATGTTAACTAATACATTATGTTTTTTTGTGCAATTTATATCCCAACATGCTGTTTTAAAGCTATTCAGTTTTGTATATGACCAGTGAGTCATATGGTGAAGAATGCTCACGTTTTCAAGATAAATATCAGGATTAGCTTTGGATTTTAATGTTTATATTTTTTAAATCATTTAAATAAACCAGCATTGGGTGTGTTGCTGCTTCAGAACTAATGTACGTATCACCTGTCCGTCCACAGGACCGCTCCTAGTCCTCATGAGTATTTGAACATCTCTGAATTGCCCAAATCCTGGGACTGGAGGAACATCAACGGTACCAACTTTGTGAGCACAACCCGCAACCAGCACATCCCCCAGTACTGTGGCTCCTGCTGGGCCCATGGCAGCACTAGTGCGATGGCAGGTAAGAATCAGCATGCCCGTTGCGGACTTCTACACATGTAATCATTGTGGTTTGGTGACGGTGTAGAACCGCAGGTCCTCACATGACTCGTCACACGGGTTTTATTGGAGTTCCACTTTCTCTTTGCACAGAAATGAGAACTAAGTCGTCGAGGTATCTTTATGTCTCAGCACCAGCTGCAGTCGTGGGTGGAGGGTATATCACGTCTACTTGCACTCAACGCTGGACTGATTTTGGTGTTCTCAGGAATGCCTTTTATGTCATAAAAGAGTGCTAGTAAAGTATGTCATAAAGAACTTCAAAATAAGTCACAGTATAGTATGCCAAAAACACTTGTCACTTGTATAGTATGGCATAGAAAATGTCATTAATAGTCATAATGTAGTATAACATAAATTAGTCAGAGTATGCCATAACATGTTATGAATAAATCACATTATTGTCATAAAGTATCTAAAAACAAAAACTGAAAGTATAGTATTCCATACAAATGTAAGGGAAAAGTCATCGTATAGTAACTCATTAAATAGTCATAACAAAAGTCATAGTATTGTTTGTCACAAAAAGCCATAAAATTGTCGTATAGTATAACGATTTTATGAAAAAGTCAGAAGTAAGATATGTCATAAAAGTCATATTATAATATATTATCTAAATGTCATGAGAAAAGTCATAAAATATTTCATTGAAAGTCAGATTATAGAGAGTATAGTATGCCATAAAAAGTCATAGTAAAGTGTAAAAAAAAACACAAGTAATAATATACTATGTAATTTAAAAGTCATAGTATTTTTTTATTTTATTTACTATTTTATTTTAAGTGTCATAAAAATAGCCATAAAAGGTCACGGTATAGTACATCATAAAAATGTCATAGTAAAGTTTGTCATTAAAATGTGATGATAATGCAATAAAAGTCATGGTGTGCCATAAAAATCACAACAAAGTCATGAAAATGTCATCACATAGTATCCCATTAAAAAAATGAATCTCTGGGTTTCCTCTCTCACCAGATCGCATCAACATTAAGAGAAATGGAGCGTGGCCATCGGCCTATCTCTCTGTCCAGAACGTGATCGACTGCGGTGACGCCGGCACTTGTCACGGAGGAGATCACAGCGGCGTTTGGGAGTACGCCAACACACACGGGATCCCAGACGAGACCTGCAACAACTACCAGGCTAAAGACCAGAGTACGTGTACTTCAGTGCACACAGTCATGGTTACAATCACTCACCGTGTCTTATTCTGTGATACGTTCTGTGTCCCTCTCCAAAGAATGCGCTACTTTCAATCAATGTGGCACCTGCACCACCTTTGGAGTGTGCAACATTGTGAAGAACTACACCCTGTGGAAAGTGGGAGATTTCGGAGCTGTGAGCGGGAGGGAGAAGATGATGGCAGAGATCTATGCTAGAGGACCAATCAGGTTTGCACCTTTTTTTTTGTGTAGAGCAGCAGCAGGCAGCCGCTCTGGTACTTATTTGTTAGACTGCTGTGGAACATTTGATGAATCGTATATATATCCACGTCTTCATTCCACAGCAGCTCTACACTTTCTGATTTCACTAATTGTTTCACCTTCACCCAGAGGAGGCGAGTAATCTGTGATGTTTTGTTTTCTCCAGCTGTGGGATTATGGCCACAGACAAGCTGGATGCCTACACCGGAGGTGTCTACTCTGAATATCAGGAGGATCCTTCCATCAATCATATTGTGTCTGTAGCAGGATGGGGCGTGGAGAACGGGGAAGAATACTGGGTTGTACGCAATTCCTGGGGAGAGCCATGGGTAAGTCTTTATCGAACAGAGAATTTAGCAATGGCTGTCGGCTCTATAGTCAAAATGAATACCCTGCTTCCTGAATAATAATATTGTAATTCCCTAAGTAAGAGGGGACATCTTCAAATTCATTGTTGTTCAACGAATAGTCCCAAAACCCAAAGTTATTTAACTTACAATCAAATATAAAACAAAGACAACCAGCAAATCCTCACAATGTAGCCTTCGCTAAGCCCAGGTGCTAATCCATCAAGCTATCAGAGCTACGATAGCATAGAGCCCACACTGCCACTAATTGCACTCCCTGAATGAATATTATCACATTTGTTTTGAAATAGCAGAAAAGCAATTTCAAAGAGAAGCTACTTTAACGCTAGTTAATGATATGCTAACGTACTCTGCTCATGTTAACGCAGAAACTTATATCTCCTTTGTTAAAACGTTAAACGCTGGTACACTGAACCATTACTAGCTCGAAATCCATAAAACCAGCCTGAAAAATGAAGAAACCGATTGCTAGGCGTCTATGGAGCAGAGCCATAAAGCTGTCGGTGCTGGCAGATAGTCTGCTACGATTGGCCGGTCTGCATTCGAAGGGCGGGAACGTTTGGCCCTTTGGCTTGAAAAAAATGATTCAATTACGATTAATTGTTTATCACAATAGTTGTTGATTCATTCCCCCAGGGTGAGAAGGGATGGCTCAGGATTGTGACCAGCGCCTACAAAGGAGGAAGTGGAAGCACATACAACCTGGCGTTGGAGGAGGACTGCATGTACGGAGACCCAGTGGTCCCCAAGGCCTACCTGTAGAGGAGAGCAGCACCCACAGCGGCAGAAGACACTCTTCATGTCTTCCTGTCTCGGGCAGAGAGACACTTTCTCTTTGTAAAATGTTGAAAAGGGAATACGATTTTACTCTCAGAGATCTATTTTTTGACACGTGTAATTAAAAGGGTCAAATCAGACCCTGCTTGAATCAATGCAAATATTCAGCTTTTTGTAGATCACATTTTTCAATGCAAACTGACTCAGCCAAAGAAGAGTTTATAATCAGTCCTACACTGCTGTGACACTGACTGTCTTCAGTGTGTGGTGTCTATTGTGTTGACAGTATTGCACCACACCGTTAGGAAACAAATATCAACTTTAAAGTGTGCCTTACATGCACTGGCAGCTGAATACAAACTGTTATTTCCTTTTTGTGTTCACACTTATCTACACATCAGACATTCTGGAAAAATTGCAATCTTTGTTTTGTTGTTTTAAATTGTGCAAATAAACACAACACTTAAAAAGTGACGCTCGCTCCGCACAAAACCTGTCCTTTGAGTACGAATCACTCCGTCTGTCGGCGGGAAACATCCTGTACAAAGCTTCCTATGGTGACATGATGATAGAGTTTACAGTATCTATGTGCCTAAACTAGCTTTGTGCTGTGCAGAAAACTTGCTCTTTGTTAGTAACGTTAATGATAAAAATCCCCCAAAATCCATTTTTACAAATGCAAGAAAGCACATATTCAGGTTTTTATTTAAAAACCACTTGAACCAACATAAAAATATAGAAAATCAAATATACAGGTGAAAAAAAGAAAACGTTTAGCTGCATCTTCAGAGGCTTCTCCTTCAACCTGTCCGTCTACTTACTGAACTTCTGCCCGTTCGTTGCCTCGATAGAAACAAATCGTTCACTCGGTCAGACTGAACAGTCCCGAGCTATGTGCTCCAACATCAAGCAGAGCGTTTGGTGATCACAGATCTTCTTCCTCCGTTGGGTCTTCTTGGTACAATCGCCAACATTTTCACTGTCAGTTTATCATGATGAAGTTTGACTTGCAATGAGCTGAAAAAACAGAGAATTTATTACAGACATGAACATGTTTCTACAGGAAGTTTACAAACTACAAAAACATAACTTTTAAACAGCATATAGTTGGTTTTACTGGCCACGTTCATGCATGAAAACCACTGACCAGACTTTTAGATATCTCTCTCCACTATGTCCTGATTGTACCGACTCAAATAGAAGCGCGTCACTCACCAATGAACTCGGCTACGGGGTCATGCTCTCCCTCTGTGCGGATTGTTCCTGCGATGCTGTCGTTCTCCAGGATGGGCAAGAAGAGCTGAACGAAGTCTGATGTGTAGGGAGGAGCGATCACATCCAGCACCTAAAGAGAGGAATATTTACGTTCAATCAGTTTGTTACAAGTTACAAATGATTCAAGATGGTGTTAAAAGGTCTGTTTATGTCAGCAGTCTTTCAAAACTGCAGTAAAACATTCAAATTTTCATTTATGATCACCTGACTAACATTGAGACGGCAATGAGTCTTTCAGCCACTTGGCAGCAGCAGAAATAAGCTGAGAACACACCGTTGACCTACCTTTTAAGTTAAAATGGTGAAGCTTATTTACAAATACAAAAGTTATGGAAGCAACATGATTATTATTTTAGAGTGAATTAATGATGAATTTAAGACCAGTTTTTACTCTATTTTAGCTGTTTCTGTCTCTACCAACTGAAGGAAATATCTGGCTCTTCAGCTGCTAAACGCTCTGATGTCTACCAGCTAATTGCTAACTTTAAGGTGTTTGAATTTAATTTATCAACTTATTATATATTATTCATGTAAGGATGAGTAATATCCACTGAAATCAAAGTCTCTTAGATTGATGAAACTTCGTTCAAGACCATCCTAGGGGCCTTGCGTGTATAAAACATAGTCTGATACCTGCAGGCAGCCTGTTACTTCTGTGATGGAGGAAAATACTCAACGTTATATACCGTGCGTAAACCAGAGTTCACTCCGTTTGCAACGTTTTATCTCTTGACCACTAATCAAGATCAGAAGAAGCAGTTACCTCAGTGACAAAATATCTAATGAGGGAGATGTCCGTGTTGAGTTTCTCCAGACACTTGCGAATGTAACCGACTACCGGCAGGACGTAGCCACGGCTCAGCAGATGAACCATCCGATCCAGCAGAGTCTTCTTCAACTCCAGCTGAGGGGGAAATGAGACCAACGCGCCGTCAGCGGACAGGTTGCAACACACTGACATAAGAAGCGTTACAGTGACACAAACAGACCTGCTCCATGACGTCCAGCTGAGAGTGCTCCGTCTCAAAAAGCTTGATGAGCAGCTGGAGGACCTGCGGGTGCAGCAGCTGGTGACACGTACAGATCTGTGCGGAGGAAGCATTCATTTTCAATTTAACTGCCGTCTTAAAAGACTGGAAATGTAAAGTGTAACCTGAAATGTTGTACCTCGTCCAGCAAAGCTAAATGTACTGGAGTGTGGTCTGTCTGCAGCTGGAAGTAGCGCGGCTCAGACACCGTCCAATCCACCCATTTCAAAACCCCCATAGCGACGACTGGGAACCTGAATCCAAACAAACAAGAAGTTAGAAGTGAGAAGGGCAGGATGTCAAACCTCAACTAGTCTTTAAAACAACGCAAACGTGTCAGCTGTCACTGAGTGCATTATCTTTATTTTTTAAAAAGCTTGTGTATTTCCCAATTTAAATCACACATAATTAATTTTGTTTTATTTAGTTCTTCTACAGTTGATCGACAAAATAAGTTTGTTTGCAATTTGTCTCATTTTATTAAACAGTAAACTTGTTTATGAGGTATTAAAATATATACTAATGTCAGTCTTTTTTTTAATGATAACCAGCCACTAGCGATGAGTAACCATGTTGAATGAAAAACATCTGCGTGATTATTACAGAAATCTTCACTACATTACCTCCCAGATGTGGAGTGTCACGTTACATCAATCTTATATTTCCAAGTCAGATTAGCTGGTTATTACATGAACTTCAATTTCATTATTTATTTTCCCCCAGTATTGACAATCCCATCTGATTGTATTAATTTACGTTTTGCCTTTTACAACCAACAAGGCCACCATTATGAACATGTTTCTCCTCACATAGAACACCTCCCTCTCTTAAAATAATAACAAGTTGCAGGCTTCTGAGGAACGAGGTCTCGGTCGTCTCCTCACCGGATGCACTGGTACAAAGTGCCGAGTTCAGCCACCAGCTCGGTGGCTCCTTTGTTCTCGTTGCAGCACAGGTTGTGCACAGTCTCTATGGCCTTGGACGTCGACTTCAGCTCATCCTTATTGATGTTGACTCGCTTGTTCTGGGGTTGAACAGAGAGAGAAAAGGGTAAAGAAGGTGAAACCAGGAGGTATAAAGAAACCAAATGAGCATGGGAATTCTGTATGGAAAGAAGTAGTTCACCATACGTTATTAATTTAGCCGGTTTATGTAAATCAAACAACTGAAAACTGCCAGAGCGGTCTGTGTCTGCGGACACATCAGCTGCTCTCGGTACCTTTTTCCACGTCTCAACCACACTGGCAGCGTAGGCCAAGATGTGAATGTACTTGTGTTTGTGGTCTTGATTTATCTTTGATCCCGGCTTAAACAGCGACTGCATGAACAAGTCCAGAAAGGCCGGCACTCGGATCTAAAAACGAGAAAGACACATACTTCAGCACCTTAGCAGACATGCAGTGGATACAAACAGGGTCAAAGATGCTCCGTCCTCACCAGCTCCACAGGAGGCGGGTCCATGCTGCTGAACGTCTTGAACAGAACTGTGATATCTGCAGGATTCAGGGCTCCTTTAGACAACATGGCCCCCAGCGCCTGGCAGGCTCGAGGGTAGGCTGCTGCTGTGCCGAGCGCGAGGGTTATCTGACTGGCATCGTGACCTCTGTGATACAAACCACAAACACAGAAGTGAGGTCATCCACATGTGATTGATCTTCATGTGAGATTCTGATGAGGAAAAAAAAGCCAAAGTTACCTCTCATGTGCGGACTTCTGCACCTCCTGTCCGATCCTTCGGATAGCTGAGCCGCCTTGTTCCTCCTGAGAGAGGATGGACATCATCGCCTGGGCGAAGAGGTAGGTGTGCTCGCCGTGACACACCATCTTCTACAGGAGAGGAGAGGACAAACATCGTCACATGTCGCTACCGGAGGAACAGAAAATCTCATTTTACTGACTGACTTTTACGCAATGTGGTGTTAATATAACACAGCTCTCACTTCATTAAGCGAGGAGGTAAATAATCAAGAGATATAATAATTATTTCATCTATAAAATGTCTCAAGAAAGGTGAATGCTGTCCTTAATGGTCCAAAATTCAGAGATTCAGCTTACAATGATATCAAAGAGAAAAGCCACGAATTTAAGAAGTGCGATCAGTTGTAATGAGTTAAAAAAAAAATAATACAAAAAATAGTTGATTTGGAGAATAATCGTTTGATCGTCTCAGCACTACAGTCAGAGTTATTAAATATCAATCACGTCAGGGTTCAACATTCATGTTCCCCAAAGTACATTTTTACTTGTCTTATAGAAATTATTTTATTTATTCGTTGTTATAAAATAACTACTGTATGTAAATTGTCATGTTTGATCTCTACGTGAATCTGGAGTTTCGCCCCCATCCTCTTACTCCACCCAACTAAACGCCTGTTTCCAGGATAACTCCAGCCCCCCCACTACTCTGAAGAGGATTCATTAACCACGATGCTATGAAATATTATTAAGGTGTCATCTTCATTTATTTTTCAGAGAAGCTAACAGGCTCACTGCAAATTCTGGCAGGTTCTTCTCCAGGTTTTCTTCTCCTCCATCCAGCAGCGTGGCCAAAGACGTCCTCAAGACTCGGGAGAAAACCTCCAGCTGCTGACACGCTGTGGACACACTGGTGATCTCCCCCTGATACCCTGCGTCTGAAATGAGCTAAACACACACAAAGTAAATGTGACGTGACCGTGACACACACAGAGACTCTTCTATTACATTAGATTTCATCTTTTGAGGCATTAGAACGTAAAAAGTGGACAAAGCAAACAAGTGCTCAACTTTACAAAACATAAAAGAAACAAACATTTTAGTAGATTTAATTGAAATACTACTACTACTACTGTTACTACCGCACCTTTACAGTGAAGTTGAGCATCAGGCAGTCTGGGTGAGCCTCTGCCAGCTTATAGAAAAGATCTCTCCACGTAGTGTGCGCTATCATCTGCTCGAGCCAAGCAGGAGTCTGAAAACACAAGAGACGGGATTGGTTTGGTTTCACTTCTATGTAACCATGACAAATACATATTTTTGCACAAGATGTTTAAGATTTGTGATCACTTGTACTTTGTAAAAATTACAACCCAATGTTGAGAAATCTCACCTCTCCCTCAACAGTGAAAATGGAATCAGCTTTTTGGGGGTCAAAATGTTTTATCAGGAGACTTTTGAGGTGATTTTCTACTCGCTCTTGGACCTGAGCAGGCTCTACACCTGTATTCAAAACACAGAAAGGACGGATTAATGAACGGTCACCAACAGGCTTGGATTCCACGCTAAGGAAAACAATGCAGGATCCTGTAGTTTTCTACCCACCCATCTGGATGAGCCACTCTGCCAGCAGATTGACGGTCTGAGCCACAGCAGAGTAGTTTTCAGAGAGAAGCTGGATGACGTGTTCTGGAGAGCCACCCGATAGGAAATACCTGTGAGAAAAACATGGTTTCTATCATCAAACTCTCAGTAGGTCTTTAGGATTCAAAGCACTAGTCATCATGTACAGTTTTCAGTTCACTTTGCCATCTCATTCTCATTTTAAAATGCTGTGTTTGTAAGAGGAGGGTGCTTACGTTTTGAGGGTGTTGAAGATGGCAGGCTCCATGATGTAATCCCTGCTGGAGAACTTCTGAAAGCAATCTTCCTGGATTTTCCCATCATTTTCCCCTTCCACATAATCCTGCACACAGGAACATTGAAACATGTGTTTATGCTTCTATAATGGCTCTTCTGTCTTCACTATGTAATCTCCACACTATTGGATTTATGTGACTGATTGAGCAATAACAGATTTGAAACACACCAACATGTAGATGAAAGCTCTGTGTTACAGTTCAGTAATTTAGGTAAACTTTACTAAACGTATACAACAAAGATACTTTTCAGAAGTGACTCTATGGGGTCCATCTTTATGTTCTTTATGTTTATCTTTGAATGCATGTGTGTTACATAAAACAAACTGTCTCATTTGGCGTCTGCAGCGGACCTTCAGAGGTTTACCAGAACAACCTACCTAATGTTACGCCATTCTTATGGCTTAAATGGTTAAATAGTAGCGTTGTTTTCAAGTGAGCTTAGTAACAGTTTACGTGCAACTTTAACTTCCATGTCCACCAGCTGTGACATTAGTTAGCCTGTAAGCTAGCCGGCTAACGGAGCCGCTAAGCTGCTGTTTTATCAGTGCAGCTTAGCTGTAGCATTGTCACAACAACAAACCAGCAGTGTGTGGCTGCAGTGAAGCTAATGCTGCTTAGCTAGCTAACTAACTGTCCACTACGAACAGCAACAAGTCGTCATCTCACCGTGGGACCTTCCCCCGTGCCTTCCCAGTCTCCACCACCGCTGTAATATTCCTCGTCCATGGTGACGGGAGAGAAGTAGGGTTGAACTAGCTACAATAACCCAACTGTAAGTTTTAAATATTGACGTGACTTTGTTTTACCGCTGAGCAGCTAGCTTATTTAGCTAACAACGGCTAACAACCGCTAATAACAACAGGAGGAAAATGGCGAGTCGGTGAGTATCAGGCCACGCCCCCCGATTTGATAGATATGGTGTCTTCTGCCCTGGGTTTAGCCTGTCAGGCAACTATCTGCTAACTGTGAATGAGTCAAATCTCTAAATATTTAACAAAACACAAACAGAACAACAATTTAATCAAACATTATGAATTATGAATTAATTTTGGCATTAAATCATACTGGGATGTTTGCTGAAATTGATTGGATGGCCCTACCTAGAACATGTTCCACCAGCCGCCACTGATTTTAACTACTGTGTAAAGGGAATACTGATGTTAAAAAACACCTTATTTGTTTAAAGTGTTCGCAAACCAAATGGTATTGCACTTTTGTTCATATAGCAGTACTTTTAAAATAAAAGTGCGCAATACACTACTTTTGAATTCATTATTGAATTTTGCGCATATATACATATATGTATATAAACATATACATATATGTCTATATATACATATATGCATATAAACATATATATATATATATGTCTATATATACATATATGCGCTCTGTAGAGTCTGGTCATTTAAACATACAGAGGGCATATTTTCTATAGTCTACTCTACTTGTTTAAGTCAAATGATTTGACTCACTCACATTGATGGAGCAACTAGGATTCAGTCACGGTATTCCACACAATCTTACAACATAATACAACTCATTTGTTTTTTAAAGTTAACTTATTTTTGTTAATTGAATTCAACATAAGTGTCGTGATTTGCTAACAGCATGTATAGTCATCATACAATACAAAGTTATTATTTTCTCACCCCTATCTTCTATTCATCGTATTCGGTATCATGTTCATTTCCTTAGAGTTTAGTTATGTACAACAGGAGTAAAATATTTGGTTATTTTTAATTTTTATTTATCACAATTAATTATGTGCACTGACTCAGGCGATCACCGCGCTCAGCTCTCATCGAAGACTTTACAGCGTTAAGGGAGAGGTTTGGAGGGGGTTGAGGGTTGAGGTGGTGGGTTGATCATCCATTACAAACGGCCTCACATGTATGGTGATGGCGCTCTTGGGTGGCTGCCTTGATGTCGACAGGTGTCGTTCTGAACAAGGAGGCCGCACGTCAGCTGGTTTAAGGGCTGCATCCACTTCAGGAGTTCTCAAGATATCTTCCATCATCCCGGATGTTGCATTGTGGATTCCTCCATTGTTTGGCGCCTTTTTCAGATCATCTCTCAGTTCCTCCATGTGGATGAAAAAGACACATTTTATATATTCAGTAATACTTTGATAATACCTCAAATATAAACAATTTTTGTTTAAGTAAAAACAATCCACAGGGCACTTTTAAACATGAGTTGTATTGGTCTGATGTGCTAGAAAAACTGAGGCACTGATATTGGATAGTTATAAATTGCAGTTATTAATAAAAACTGATTTAAAAATGTTCAAGATGGTGCAACCTGTTCCATCTAATCTCCACTAGATAGTAGTTAGCGTCATAAACTATTAATCAGGTACCAAGGTTTAAAATATATGTGTATGTAGTCATCAATATAGACTGATTGTATTGTTTATTTCATTACGAGTGTGTTGTGGAAAATATTTGATAAAATCTTGTTTTCTTTCTTAATTGTATTCACTGACACATTAATGTCTCCACACACAATTGTTTCCTGCTTTTGTTTTGAGTTCATACAATTTGAAATGTAGTCAACCCACCAACATCTAAATCAAAAGCAACATTTTGCCTGTATGGCATTCGGCACTAAAGATTGACGAGTTCAGGCATATGGGAACAAACTTTTTTTTATTTTATAATGCAAACTGCAACATATGAATTATATTATTTACCCAAAGGAGCAGAAAAAGGTCATAGTTCACACAGTCTGTTAAATCTAATTCCAACACAATATTTTCATCTAAACCATAAAAGGGAAAATCCACCCTAAAACAAAATGTACATTCCTGTGATGTTGGACAGTTCATTCTTATTTTGTGAACATAATCAACTCTTAAGCCAAGACTCGTTTCTTTCCTCCGCAGACAGCGCAAAAGGAACCAGACTTTATTTGTTACGGGATATAAGGGATAAGTATTCGGATGCAAACTTTTGCACACATTGGATCAAATAGCTCAGACATACAGTCCTCACTCTCCGGTTTCTGATTCAAATTCTGTTCACACATTTTAATTGAATTGTGCAATATCATAGGATTCAAATGTCAATTCTTCAGGATTTTTGCTTCAAGAAGACATACTATCAAAAGAATTTATAAGCACAAATATCGCTCAGGTGAAAACTGAACCTCAATTAATCCGTTCAGTTATTGCTTAGATAAATAATATTTACTCTACAAGAAAAGGAAGTTTCACATTGTTCAGATGCATGTAAAAAAAGAAAAAAAAAGCAGTTCTAAAATGTGATGTCAAATTGACTTTTTTTGGTTGAAAAATCCCTGCGCTGTTGAAACATTTTGTAATTTTGTACATCTGCATTAAGTCTTGGAAAGTTTCAGAAAGGATTAGTTGATTGGCTGAAAAAACCAGCCACGCGACGAAAACAGTGACAGAAGTCTTTTGTAACTCTGGGATAAAACAGTGAAGAGCACCATTTTCACTACGGGCAAGCCTGAAGGTAAAGGGGGAGAAGCCACAGAGGAGCACACAGAGTTCAGGTGTGCACTTAAGTGCTGGGGTTCGCAACAAAAAACGCTGACCCTTCAAAGTCGCTTTTTGGTCTTTATTCTCCTCGGTCATAGTCCGGCTGTGTGCAGCTTATGCAAATATAGTCGTCCTTCTCTGCTCGCTCAGCAGAAACTCCTACACAGACCTGGTGGAACCATTGATTGCAGCTGCCGTCACATTGGACCCAGTTTACCTGAGAAGCAGTAAGACGAGAGTGAGAAACATGTCAACAAAATAAAAGATGTAAATCAGTTAAAACTCCTGCATGTAGTACATTAAGTAGACGGATGTAGAACAAACCTCGTCGGCCTCTGGCTCTCTGCACCATGGTGCAGCACACAGTGAGTAGTCCTCCTCTGAATCTGAAGCAGTGGGGTCAGACACTGTGTGTGTGGGAGAACACGCAGTGGGGTCAGACACTGTGTGTGTGGGAGAAGACGTCCACTTGGTGTCGTCGCTCTTCTCTTCGATCTTCTCTTTGCTCTTCTTGGACTTCTTTTTGCGGCACTTCTTGGGCTTCTCGCTGTGCTGCGAGTCGGAGCTTTCCTTACGCCGCTTGGTCCTTTTGCTCTGACCATTCGCCACCTCCTTCTTGAGACCGGAAACTCCATTCTGTGTTAAAAGGCAGAAATATTACAATAAACACATCATAACTAATGATACGTCATAATAAGTGTGATTGAGAATACGATCCACAGGCAACACACTTTGCTGTATTCCTCAGTACCTTGTGGTGGTGGGGGCTCCCTCTCTGTGACTGTTGGTCCTGTTCTGTGTTGCTCCCACAAGGGGCGCTGTGTGAGAGCAGGGGGGCCAGTTTGTACAGCAGGTATTTGTACAGCTGCTCCGTTTCAGGCAGAGTGACCTGCAGTAGGAATCCCTCCACCATCAGCTCCTCCAGCTCGGGGCCGAGACCTGTGACAAATATGATGAGCGGCCGAGAGTTCAGAGGCGAGATACAAAAGGATAAATGCAAAGTACGCTCGGATGCAGAGTGCTTAAAGCGTTTACACTGACCCTGGAGTGGAACAGACTGGTGCTCTGTATGGAACAAAGAACCGTTTATTTCCTGAGTCAGATGTGAAGATATTCCGGGTCCAACCTTCCCCTGAAACAATAAACAATCAACTTAAGTATGCTTGACGACAATCTATTCCACTGTATGTACACAGAGTTATAAAATGTGTGTTCCACCCACCATCTTTGACACTTTCTTCAGCACTTCCTCTGTGCATGCCTGCTGAACTCTGTGCTGCCATCGCACCGTCCTTTCGATGAGGAAGCGCAGGGCGTCCCCTTCTGGCAGCCGAACGCGAATCCTCTGCAGTGACGCCAGCAGAGGCAGCACCTTGTCCAGAGGGGGTTTCCTCGACCGCTGGCAAAGTGGGCAAAGCCAGGCTTGGCCGTACTCGAGGTCTGCCGCCGCCGTCGCAACGCAACCGCAGTGGAAAACCTCTCGGCAGAGTTCACACTGCTGCATGGCACCCGAAGGGGCCTTTTGGCAAACGCAAACACTAAGTGCACAACAGTTTTCAGCAGGAACAAGCTTGGCCTCGTTTGAAGCACGCAGAGCCAACAAGATATCCATCTCCCTCTGGCGGACCTCAGCGAGAGTTACCATCTGTGAAGGAGGACAATGTAACTTAATAAGTAAAAAATAAAGACCGATCTCACGCTCTACAATCTGACACCAGATTACGCTCAGGACCACGATTGTAATTAGGGCTGTCAAGGTAGCATCACCACACTGTTGACATAGTGTTCATGAGTGATACTAAATCCATCATGTTTCCCTCTTCACTTTGTGAAGCATCCATCCTGCCTTTTATTGCTCCGTGGCTACCTAAGTAGACCAGGGACTCTATTGTTTTAACAATACAGGGGTATACGTTTGTTTTTTTATGTAAAGTATGCTTCACAGCTGAAAGCTCCCAGAAGTGAACAGGGAATATTGTGTAATATGCCACATAGGGGCCATTTTGAATTAATTAAATAATTTAGTATTTCAATTTGACGATTTTGTGTGCGTGTGTGTATTTTGAGCCCCTCTATTTAAGGTTCCTTATTGTATCTTTTTTTAAATACTGTTAGTATTAGAACACTCAATCCATTGAGAAATACACACAGCCCGTACTCAGAAACTTTGCTTTTAAATGAGCCGTCAGGATTTCTGTACAGTTGTGATGTCACAACAATACAATGTATACTGTAGACCATTTTACAGTTTCTACTGTAAATATTCTAAATGTGTCCCAGTTTATTTCTGGTTGCAGTGAAATTTAGACCAAATGTAACAGTTAAAACAAGATGATACATGATGAAGAATGTTGTTAAGGATCACAATTTAACTCCCATCCCCCCAAAACTCTATTGTACTGTGACTGAGAACAAGAATACTACATTTACACTCACAGCAGAGGCAGAGTCCTTGCTCTCAGAGAGAGCTCTGTCCACGTCACACAGAGAATCCAGTTTAGTTGGAGATTTTTTACTGATTTGTGCGGCTTCTTTAGATTTTTTAGATCTCGACTTCTGAAGCCCGGCACCTACATCACATCTCGGACAAAGCACCTGAGAACACAAATA
The DNA here is from genome assembly GCF_910591455.1 of Pholis gunnellus. NCBI lineage: Eukaryota > Metazoa > Chordata > Actinopteri > Perciformes > Pholidae > Pholis > Pholis gunnellus. Next base: position 17,209,038 of record NC_136529.1, on the reverse strand, counting down.
AAAAAACACATTATTTATTGGTCCTGTCATACAGCCAACTTTGAACTGAGCACACTCACTAACATCTGTTTACCTCAAGGAGAGAGAAAGGTGAATTTTTCAGTAGGAATGTCTTTGCTGCGCTCTCCTTCCAGGTCTGAACGTCACTGACGAGGACTTCTAGTCGACTCAGCGGTTCGAGCATCACTGGGATGGCCTCTGCCCTGAGGAGCAGCTCAGAGAGGCTGTCCAGCACAGGAATACGTCCCCCGAGCTGCAAACAGGCACACACCAGATTTATAATCCAAATTCAACCATCTCTGACCATCGCAGGCCAAGTGTTAAGAGCTGAGAACATAAAGCATGGTTTAAATTTAAGTATATTTCACCTGAAGTGCTTCGGCTTCATGGAGCCATTTCTTGGCCTTGGTGACGACATCCTTCAGCTGCAGACAGTTGGGCAGATAGGCAGGGATGTTTTCCACTTCTTGTAGAGCGGCATCGAGTGTTTCCATGTTGCGATTCGGCCTTTGAAGAGACATGAGCTTTAGTAAATACAGTTTACATGTTCAGGTTCTTTTACAATGTCTCGTGTGGGAGTGTCACGTCATCTTTTATCTTGTGCGTTTCAGTTTTAAACCCTACCAAAATAAGACTGCATTTCTGATAGATGTATATGAACATCAAGTATCAGATCATATATGAGGTGCTTGCTATGGCAGAGACTGGTGCACTCCAGTGTGTCGTCTCTGTGGAGCCATCAGAGGGTTAAACACTGTCACAACACCATGATCCTCTTTATCCAACATGATCCAGCTCTGCAGACGTGGCACATTTCACGCGGCACGGTCTGAAGTTAAAGCTGATTTCACGTTTTCTCGTCTGACACCACTTTTTAAGAAAAGTGTAAATTTACAAAACAAAGCATGAATTCACTGTTTAGAAATACAGACTTTACGTTATTTTAATAAAGTTGCAGGACGTAAGTTCACAACTGAAACCAAACTGAGCCGTTCCTGAATTTGACTCGAGTCAGATTTCTGCTTGTTTATAGAAGAGGTGGGTAGTGTGTTTGGTCTAATGTGTAATGAACGGTCATTTCTGTAGTTTATTATGTTTTTCATGGTAAATTGATATCTCATGCTAAAACTTTTTTCCTTTATATAAAACTATTTTTTCTTTTATGAATCACATTTTTAACAGTGATGGGGAAAAAGTCATAGTATCTGATTTTGAATCTGGTACATAGATCATACTTTCATTAAATGAGTACTTGATCCTTTTTTTTTTGTCTCAACCTAAACCACAAACAGGGAGTGAGATAAAAGATAAAAGCTGTGGCCAATACGAACTAAGGCCAAGTGCTGCTCAGTGTCCTCACCTGGCTTCCATAAGGCTGAGTGCCCGCTCCTCCCACTGCTCCGACACCGTCAGCAGCTCCTGCAGACGAGCCATGGCTCTTTCCACAGAGCTGTGAGGGGCCAAACCCACGCCCTGGTCTATCAGCCTCCTCATGGTGTCCAGGCAGAGGCTTTCTGGCCGGCTGCTGGCTTGCTGCACAGCCTCCAGCCAGCGGGCCTGCTCCAGTCTCTCCCTCAGCAAAGGCAGCTGGGGCAGCTCCACGTCCAGGCCCAGGCTCTCATCCAGCAGGTCCTGCAGCTCCAGCGGGCTGGGCGACTCATCAGAGAGGAGCCGCTCGCTGCGCTGCTGGAAGTCATCCACCCGGGTCAACAGGTCCTGGGGGCCACATTAAACAGGCATTTAGGGATGGATATTTGACTACTGAGACAAGACCACATTCTAAAATGAAGCCAAATTCACACATTATGTTCAGACATTATTAGACTTCAATGTGAAAGTGTGATGACACAGACAAGCTGTAATTTGTGCCGTTTATTTCAAAGTAACCAATTCAACTTTAAGATTCAGGTCGTCAAGAAGTTAATGTTTCTAATCCAAACTCTCTCACCTTTAGTAAAGGAGCCTGTCGGATGTTGCACGGCAGGTTGTCGAACTGTCGGACAAAAGACCTGAGCTCCTCAACAGTCAACTCGTTCTGGTTTTGAGACTTTCCTCCTCCAGAACGATACCTGATATACAAATAAAAAATCAGCACATCTATAAATAGCAAATGACAGAATTGTCTTAAACAGCAAAAATAAACCTGTGAAAATCTCTTGTCGTACCTTGTCTGCCTCTTTCCATTGAGAAGCTGTTGGGCCATCACAGCAACTTTATCAGCCTCTGAGGCGATTGTGCGTAGCTGAGCCAGGAGGCTGATTTGTGGGAACGCCTTTGTTTCTGCCTGCTCCACCAGGCTGTGAAGCTCTTCCAAACCTGAACAGAAAGTAGTACAAACTTTTAGAAAGTATGAAATATGAAGGGGAAGTAAGATAATACAGTGTGGCCGGATGGCAGAGTAGCAATAAGTGTATCCCTTAAAATTAGGACATATTTTGGATAAATGAGTTTTGTAGTATTTAGCTTTTCTCCCCCCATTGACTAACTTCTTTTCTTGTTTCCTTTGTTCTCCAGGATGTCCTCCACACTACAGAGCCAGTCTTTATAGGACTCTGCACGCAGCTTCACTGACTTCATCATTGGATACAACTCGTCCAGTGTAAACTTGTAACTGCAAGGAAAGACAAAATGAGGCAATGACTATACAATGATAACCAATAAACCAATAAAAAGTCAAGAGCTATCAGGATTATGATGTTTTAAATCATTCAATGAGATTAAAACTTCTTACATTACATATTCCCGTGCCACTGCTTCAGAAACTGCACATTTACTTTCCTGGTGTAAGTTAGTCTGATATAAATATTAATTTCAGACAGAAACTGAAAGCACGGCTGATTTTTGCTGACGCAACTAATAAAGTGCCCTGTGCTTGCACATTTCTGCCAGTCTGACTCTCTTACTTTTGTTCTGGGTGTCGATTTCTTTGTGAATTGTGACCAGAAATATGTGAATGCATTTTTATCACTTCATTAAAATTTAATACAAAAATACAACCTTCTTGTAATTTAGTCTTTAGGATGACCTTGAAGTAGCTTAGCTGATGCAGACAATTCATAATAGTACTAAAACCAAAACAAGTCAAATTCAGAAGTGAGCAAGTATGATCAGTTGTTGTGGTTACTGAAGACTCACTGGAGTGTAAGGTTGCTATGAGGACAGGAGCAGAGGTCCCGGGTGTGGTACAGACACACCATCTTGCCAGGACTGCAGGCACAGGTGATGCCAGACAGGTAGCAGGTGGTTCGACACTTGCAGCACTGCCGCTCCTCATCGGGGAGCACCTCATAATCCACTTGTCGAGATTGCACCACACCCTGGGGAAAAAACAAACAAAAGAAATTCAGTAATTTGAGCTGCAGAGGAACTAAATGAGAGCGCTGTGAAGACAAACAACAGTCTCAAAGTGTCCTCTAATGTATTCTTGATGACACGTGATTATGGGTGTACCTGCTTTGCTATTACTGCCCCATAGGAGCTAATACTACACACTGAAAAATGAATGGGATTCAGAGCTATAAATTTAATAGTTTCCATATTCTAGACCACAGAGAAAATAAAATCATTATGCCCTGTTAACTCACTCATATATGCTGAAATATTAAACCTGCATCCTGCTATCATTGAATAAAAAAAACAGACTCAAAAGATCCTTAAGACAAGACCTCCTCACCAACTTATTCATCTTCTCTCTCAGTTGTTCTTCTTCTTGGACCATGACGGTCATCTCCTTCTGCACTGTGAATGCCAGGTTGACATCCATCGTGTCTGCTTTATAGGCCATGTTACAAACCATCTCGTCGTGTGAGAAGACACAGTACCTGCTCAGCTGGCGGTAGTGAGCCACACATTTACGGCCGATGGGCATCTGCAAATATATAGACGGGTTTGAGTTTAGGAGCGATGGGCTAACGGGAACTATGAAAGCCGAAAAATACATACAATATCAACAACATGTTTCTGTACCTGAATATCAGATTTGTATACCTTATAATCTGTATTAGGGGTCTATAAAATTGTTTTTAATCCTGTTTTATAATCGATTATGGGCTGCATCTCGACAAGAAACAATACATACAAATAAAGTTATCATTATTATTATAGAACTTTTGTTTTCCACCATTTATTATAAGCATACGTAAATATCTCTGCTGGAGCAAAACATATTTATCAGTCAAATCTAATAAACAGAACTCCTACTGCATGAACAGCATGACTTTACAGCAAGACAAGTAGAAAATGATCTGGTTTCTGATTTCTTACCCAATCCATGGTGCAAAAGTTGACCGCTTCAGCAAAGTTGAAGCCCTGGTTGAATCCACTGTGGTAAGCTCTGGGGAAAGTGATGACAAACTCCCCCGCACATTGGTTGGTGCGATAGATCTGGTCATCAGTAAGAAAATTAAAATTAAGAAATGACAAGCTGTAAGCATTTTGTGCAACTGTGATGTGTAATATTTAAAAGTAAGGAACTTCATCTCCACACTTAGTGTATGAAGAGCTCTTTGTTTCAGACATTTCAATGTGACGATTAATTAATGAGTGTAACATTCAGAGCAGGTTACCGGGACGCCGTTGTTCATCAGCGTGTTGGGATTCATGATGGTGACCAGCTGGTGGAGGAGGTCTTGCTGGGACTCAAACAGCTCAGGTGCCAGGTTCTTCATGACCGACTCGAGGTGCTCTGCGGCATAACCAGGAGCCCCATACCACGTCTTTGGCTCCCCCCTGGAAATATGGTCAAAACTATCAGTGACAAACACTTAAGATAGTCAAACTTCTGCATTAAAAATCACTCTAACAGATACACAATAGAGCTTAGAGAGTGCACTCTACCAGTGAAGATAGTTTATGGAGTAGCTCCAGTGGTCCTCAATATGCCAGCAGAAGGAGGAGAAGCACATCCCCACATACAGCCAGGGTAACTTCATCCCACAGATGTCGGCTGTAATGTGATTCAGCACAGAGGATTCCAGCACCGGCATGTTGTTCAGGTTCCACCCGCTGCTCAGGTAATGCTGCAGGTCAGACACAGGTCTCAGTTCACTTGACTTCTTACTGAATAAAAAGACTAGTTCAGCAGCTGTTACAGTATTTCAGTGCCGTTAGTTTTTTCCCCCAGCAACCAGCCAAAAACCTACATTGCTTTAGGAAATACTGAAGGTTGTTTTGAAAAGCCCAACATTATGTGAAAAAAAATCAATCTTTGAAGGTTGTGGAGGTAAAGTATTTGATAAATTTCACCCTTTACAACCCATAACCACATATAGTTTTCTTATTTGTTTTTAAGGTTTTAGAGAGACAAAAAGTGTACATATCTTTTTATAATTTCCAGTTAAGTTCAATTTGAATCAATGAATGAAGTTAAAGACAGCTCATCATGGGGGGAAATGTATTCTGACCGTAGACAAATATGAAACACCATCCTCAAACCAGCAGACAGATTTGTACCTTATCCTCAGGGGTGACTTCAAAATGGCTGTTACTCAAAGGGAAACCACTCCCAAACTCCTTGGAGGCGATGTCTGCTCCGTACTCCACAATGACGTCCTCCTCAATGGTGCTGACCAGACGCCAGAACTCCTTCTCCACTAGCTCAGTGGGAACCATCTAAAGAGACATAAGGAGGTGACATGGTGTGACCGTGTTCAAACAGATTAAGAAAAGTGTTTTAGTGTTTTCACTGCACACATGTCAGAATGTATCTGCTGGGACCAATGACAAGAACGTCATCTTTTTTTTTAGGAATTCAGCTAGACAACAATTTACGTCTGAAACTAGCTAGTCCGCTACTTCCTGCTGCTCCCCCCTGAGCCAGACCTCTAACCTCTTCACCTCTTTCACTCTCTTTGTGCAGTAAAAGTGTGTTCACAGGATGTGTCGAGTGTGAGAGGGGGGAACAGCATCTGATAAGACAAAAAGGACTCTCTCTAGAAGTGTTGTTATGACAGCATTCCTTTGTTAGAGGCCAAGGTAATAAAACAGAAGTAACGGAGAGTTCAGAACTGATGTCCTCAAAGATCGTCCAAAATCTGCTCAGAAAATATTTTTGCGATATACATAGATGCATTTCAAATTATTGGAATATTTTGTTTCCACTGAGCCAAACATGTTAAGTCTTGTATCATACTATAGCACGAGACATTACAGTTTTGGGGAAAACTATTTTCAAGCACAAGACGTAATCATACAGACTTTAACTCCGACACACAAACATGTTTGAAATTAATCAGGGCTACGAACAGTTCAGGAGTTTTAGGACTGGATCTGTAAAACCCTTCACATTACTTTATAATCTAGGCCGAACATCGGTCCCGACCAAGGTCCGAGACCAGATTTCTCCCCTGATTGTCAATCAGGGATAAAACAACCCAAAGCTCCTGTAGTCTGAATCTGGCTTGAGTAGAATGGTTATCAATGAACAAGTGATGCAAACTCACATGAACTGGCATGTTGAAATAATCTGACTTGAAGGAATCGGCCATGTCTCCAAAAGACTGGAGGGTGTAGCTCCTGCTGGCCTGCTCAAACCCAAAAGCAACAGGAGGTTTGCCACATTCCTGTAAAATAAAAAAAGGGGATAAAAGATGTAAAATAAAGTTAGGAAACACTTGGAAGTTGTATCATATTTGTGAATATCAGGCACATGATTCTTCTCTTGTTCCCAATTATGAGCTTCTCTGCCGGGATTCAGCTCCCAGAGGGTTTGCTCACCTGAGCCAGGCACTTGGGACATCTCCAGTCGCCTTTGGGAACGTCGTGGAGGGGAGGGATCAGACAGAAGATGTGATAGCTGTCATCACAGCCGTCACACAACAGCAGGCGGTCCTCAGCAGTCCCTTTGCCACAAACAAGGCACATGTACTGGTCTATCTGAGGAGACAGGATCATTGTGAGCACTGCCTTTGTTCAGATATTCTCTCTGATAATATACAGCAGAGTACAAAACTACAGCATGGATACACGTTTGTTTTTTTACTGGCACAATAATAGTGAAAAATACAAAATAATATACTAACTTTACTCGAGGGAGGTCTCTTATCTAATAGAGTTTCTTCTTTGTAATCCGTTGGATCCTCGCGTTTAATGGGCTCCCGTTTCACCTCAGTGACGGCCATCCTCACTGAAAGACACAGAGGAAGGCTCAATGAACGCTTTAAGAATCTCCAATAATGTCACTGGTCACATCTGACACAATCCCCCTTTTTCCTTTATAAAGCAAGCAGCACTGCTTGCTTTGTTCTTACCAGGTTCTTGTTTGCCAACATACGTTCCCATCCTCCTCCTGAGATTGGGACGATTCTCACAAACTTCCCCTGGTTCGGTTTTAAAACTGCCTCTCTGTTGAAGTCACAGTGAGAGTCAGTGAGAAACAGAGAGAACAACAGGCCCCTCAATAAGATATGAGGATTACTCTTTTAAACGAGACAATTGGTGACAAAAACATGTAGCTTCACTATCAAAGTGAAATATAGCCACAGTCACAATATATAGATTTGTTAGAACTGGTTGTGGATATGAACTTTTACTTAAACATCCAGATTTATGACACTGACACACACACACAGACAGAGACAGAGATTGGACTGACTTCAGATCTCATGCGTTTTGCACGGCGAGCAATGCTGCAGGTCTCCTGGGGCTGGACAGACTGCCGCTGCGGCAGGTCGTGAGGGGTGTACACCTTATCTTTAGTGTCATTGGTCAAGGTGGCTCTCTGTAAAGACAAGTAGGGGAACATGAATAAAAAGACACTAAACACTGAACTACCCTGAGAGAAAACTAAGTGCAACAAAAACCTACAATTTACCTGCATATAAGCCAAATGAACAAAATCAGACATTCCCCAATTATATAATATCAACATACATATACAATATAATTTTCTCCTACAAGTCTCTTCATTATACCTTAACTATATCTTCAAAGACACCAAACACAAGAAAAGCTCTTATGAAAGTATGGCGCTACAGACAAATCTTAGCAGTGTGTTCCTTACATTTAAAAATGCTCCCAGTGTTAAGCTGGTAGAGCGAGAGCTCTAGTCACTACCTATGGTTTAAAATAATAATAACAGTGTAGCTTTAAAAAAAAAAAGGCAAATAAATTGACTATGAATTCTTCCGATGAACATAGACTCAATTTCAAATAATTAGTTTAACAATTCTAGCTGCTGCTGCTCGACTGGTAGAAGAAAACATGAGCGACGTACGGGCTGATTGCCTCCAGTCTGGAACAGGTTGTATGGGTAGAGGATTCTCTCATAGTGGGCCCGCAGATGAGAGCCGATAGCCTTGCCTGGAGCAAAGCCCATCTTGACGGATATCTTAGTCCAGCGCCGCTCTCTGCAGACGGCATCAAAGCCTCCTTCTTCATTTACCAGCTTGGAAAGAAAGAAATTGTGCATTTAGTCTGTATGTTATCTTTAATAACATTTATTTGTACCGATTTTAAACAGCAGCAAGGATTTGCACGCACTTTATTCAGCTGGTAAAGATCCAAAATCTTTCTTTCCACGTGAGGGATTTTCAGAGTGCACCCTTGAAACTCCCAGAATTTTGCTATTTGATCCAGAAAGTTCAACTTGACTCTGGTCTGAGCCTAAAAACACAGAGAAACAAAAGTTAATATTGTGCATTTAACATTTCATTGTTTATGAATAATCAATAGACAGGATTTTAGATTGACCAAATACACATACTTTTTTAAAATGCATTAAACATACAAAACATATTGAACGTACCTCTAACTCATTAAGTCTTTGTATCCTTGGTGTGAACTTCAGTCTGTCCACATCACAGGCAAATGGTGGCTGCCAGTCCTGAGAGAATAAAAACAAGCAAAATGACACCAAATCTTTGATGGTTACACTGAAACAAAAGTCTTTGAATCTAAATTGTGTTTGTCAGTAAAAGTACAGCATGCTCAACAAGGCCCGAAGTGAATGAGTGGAAGTCAAACCACTCACAACAAGCCTCCTTCACCAAAACCCAACGGTTCTTTTTTTTTTTCTTTTTTAACGTTGCTCAAACTAAATAGATTTAGTTTTTGTTGCGGATTATTTTCAGCCAAATATTTGGTGCACTAATGAGTTTGACTTCAAGCTGCAGGACAGTACTGTTGGATTGCCTTAAACAAGTGAACTATTCAGAGTACCAGACTTTTCTTTTTTTAATACAGCTTGGAGTATAATTTCACTGAGTTCTTGACCCAAATAAAAAGCCTGCCTGTAGTCAATACTGAGTAAAAATCTAAAACTAATCCTGACTGCACACCCAGTATGCACATCAAAGAGACGGCTGTTATTCTGGTAAACCAACAGACGGTCATTAAAAGGCAGACATGCAGGAAGTGAGAGCGTGTCTGTGCAAACATGCAAAGATGCATCTAATAATGGTTGATTAAATGTAGATTTTTGTCTTGTTTTTGTTTGTTTTGCATGAACAAAACTATGTGGCGAACAAGATTTCAGTGATTTCAGGTCAGCTGCATTGCATGATTAGGGGTGATGTAAAACTAACAATTTAAATAAAATAAAAATGTCTTCAAATGTTTGTCATATTTATCAAATAACATAATTATCCTACAAAGAAATAAATACACAACAATTTCATCTTGCTGCCAGTCGCTATGTTTAACTACACCAGCGTAACAACCCCATCTGTCTTACTGACAGACTACACACCGACATGTCTGCTATTAACGCACTTGCACACCTTCTCACACTAGACCGCACCACTTCCTGTGACACTAGAGAACACGGTGTCAGTGGTGGCTCAAGAGTCAGCAAGATAATCTCAGTTTTACATCGTTAAATCCAAAAGTATTTATAAAGCACATTAGACCAAAGTGCTGTACAATCAAAATATAGCAAAAACAACACAATAGAAACACAAAAGACATGTTTAAAATACAATAATATAGAATGGTAACTCTCAAAGTGAGTTAAAAGCCAGAGAATGAAAATGTGTTTAAAGACGGGACGTGTGATAACACACTCCTGCTGATTTGTCATCAGTGAGAATATAAATGAGAGACAAACAACTTGTGAAATTGTTTCCTTGAGTGTGATGGAAAACATGCTGTACCAGCTGATATGAAGTTGATATGCTGTCATATGATAGACTGATTGTTACTTTGGTAGTTTAAGAGCTGTTATTAGTATTGACAAAACTATAAAACATGTAAAGTTAAAATTATAGTTTATTTCTTTAAAGATTCCCAACATCACAGATTCATTTCTGACTCTGTGGAACAGACAGAAATGCTAGAGATAAGTTTCAGGTTTCAGATTTGCCCTTCAAATAGTATGTCAGAAATGTGTCTGCTGTGTTAAAATGAACACCCAAAATCTATAAACTCTAAATAAATCCATAAACTTAAAATGTGTGAAGCCACACCTGCTCTGCAACAGCACTGAATGGATGTTACGTTGTCCTAATGGCTCAGATTTGGGACTCAACACTGTGTTTGGGCTTTCAGGAAAACCAGGCCACATACCAATCTGAATTAGAGGAACTGAATGGCCTTGTAGCAGCTTTGTTGGTACGGTAAAGTTTTATTGCTAATTAGATAACTAGTCTAAAGCAATAACTAGCTACCACCTACATCTACGATTTGTATTTGAACCATTTGCTCTAGATTTGTATTAGATTTTTTCATATTGAAGTATTTCCCCATTCACTCGTAGTACAGAGTAATTTGTGGAGAATGAGATACATCAACTTGTTATCACACGTGTATAAGAAGCAAATGAAGGTATCAACTTTTGCTTTAAAGTTCACATCTTAGAGCTGACACTACATTATTGAATTGAAAAGTGAATGTGCCAAATTGGCACGCGAGATGTGGTGAAGAACAGATCATGTGACCCGCTTCGGCCGAGCCTGGAAACTCAGCTACAGCTCTGGATCCAAGTCAACGATCACAATGTTTCTTAATGGGTACACAAGGACATAGTTCACTTTTAAAATAGTCAGCATTTTCATGATAACTGACCACCTATGAAACGTTAAAATGTCGCTCACGAGATTTACTGGGTCTAGAAAGGCTTTTTAATCTTACTAGGATAGAAATGCTGGTCAGAGTAGAGACAACAGTCGCTTTAACACAACCTTATCTATAGACAAAGCTGGTTTACAACCACAAATGTCCTGGCACAAGAGAAAAACAATCGCTTTTAAACATATGGAACTGCACAGGGCTTTTCTTCTTTTTAAGTCTGACCACACCAGTTAAGAGTACAAGTGCAATTTTGGTATGAACATGACGAGCCTTTCGCCACGCACAAAATGACAAATGCGAGTGGTGAAAAGCTAACCACAAACTGCCTAGAGATGAAAATCATTTGCATATGTGCCACTAACATCTACAGTAAAAATGAGACGCGAGCAAAACCGTGGAGGAAATACTGACCATGCACTGTGCACCCAGAAATCACTCATCAAAAACAGATTGTGGTGCAATGACTTCTTCCCTTCTTTGAAACCAAACATCTTTTAGAGAAAAATTAAACAAAAGAAAAAGGAGATCTCAGGCCAGATCACATCTAAAAAACACAGAACGCAACATGTACACTGTATGAACCTCTGCCATACAAGTCTCCAGGATGGCCTCATACAAACATTAAAATGATGCACTTCAATGACACTTCAGTAGCAATCAACTCTCATGAGCTTAGATTCATATGGCTGAAGGATTTAAGATTGTTGTTATTGGATTGTTTGGCCCACAAACCACCCTGGAGTCTAAATATATCCAGTAGAAATACTGGTGCATGACACAGGGCTTCAGACAATGGTGCACAGTGTGGGACAAATGGTGGGGTTTGACTTATAAATACTCGGAATACCCAACAGTTCCCCGGTCCATCTGGTGTAAAGGTAAACCTCGACGATCAGCTTCTAATCTATGCTCAAAGCTTTTGCCACTGCCTTCTTTTGTGTACATGAGCTGTGCACTTTCAAAGAAGGTTTCTTTTGGAAGAGCAAACACCAAGCAGTCCCCACTCCCCACCCTTTTTCTTTTGGTTATATTGCAGCACTACCCGTCCTGTTTGGCCCGTGAATAGGCTTATACACACTTCCTTATTTCAACTGGGAGTCTATGTTAACAATTTGCATTCTTGACCTCAATGTTTTCAAAGTGATACATTGGTAACTGCCAAAAACCCATGTCATCATTCAAGGTAATATTAATATTATTATTATTACAACATGGGAGAATCACCCATTATAATTATTATTCCAGAGAATGTGCCCTCTTTCTAATTGGCGTGTAAGCTTGGACACACCCTTGAATAAATATCTTTCCTCTCCCATCCCAACAGAATTAAGCTCATTGTGAGATACATTTCAACTGTGTCCATTTTAGAAAGTCTATTACAAACGTTAATTCATCTACTTTGTGTCCTGATAATATGTTAGGAGGTGTGGATGATGGCAAAAATTACCCTCAATAAGACAAAATAAATAAAGCCCGATTGTTTAATAATAACGATATAACGTTATTCTGCAAGTTAGCTAAAATAAATAAATTAAATGAATGACTAACGCTGTCAACAATCTGAAATAGTTTTTAAACACACGAGAGCTATGAATTAAAAATAAAGAAACGCAGCGTCCGTTGAGCCGTTAAACAGTCCCTTCTCTCCATAAACAGTTGGTCACCGAGCACGTACGTAACGTTAGAAACGTTGACGTTACATGTCACAACTGCAGCTTTAAACGGGCCCGATTAACGTTAGCCGTTGGTTACCTCATACTGGCTAAATCCTTCAAATCCCGTCGGGAAAGTTACGCTATACATCCAACTAACTGTTTTAAAAGGCAACGGCTCAAATTATTAGTTTAAATCTCGGTGAGCTAATTTCCGTGCGACCAGTCCAGGAAGCGTTTCATACGTAAACACTTTCCTTTATATTTGAATACGGGCAAACTTCAACGGTTGAATTTTTTTTATTTTTTAGAAAGCATGCTCTTAAAGATGACGGTTGAAATAAATACACGTCTGGCTGTTCGGAGGTTTAAAAACTTGATCTAAGACACCGATGTAATCATGTGATAGAGCTCCACTTCGTTGTTGCAAACACAACACAGTCCAGGCTCCGGCTAGCTGACGATTCAACTCGGGAGAGCCGCAATCCGCCATGTTGAAACCTGTCTAAAAACACAACTTTGCCTGCTAAATTAACAACAGCCACTGAGGCCAACACACCACGCAAAAAAAGAGAAGAAGCCCCGAATAACTATTAAAATGAAGAAATACTCACCGGCGGAGGTCGGACCTTGCAGATGCCAGTTTTCTCTGCAATGGGTCGTATTTTGTTGATGTACGCAAAAGGGTCGGCGAATTCCTCCCAGCTGGGCTCAAAAACAGGGCACTCCGGAGGAGGAATGAACTCATTCAGCTGTGGTTGAGTCATCGTTGCATCTTCGTTATGACTCCAGCTGAAATGTTGTTGTTGTTGTTTTTTTAAAGGGCTTCCTCACGCCGAATATGCTCGCAATGGATTCCTCGTCTTTCAGTTCATGTCCACTCTCCACTCATTGAACTCAAAGACGAATTATCTAGTTGGAGACGCGAAGTGACAGCAAGAGACTGTGTACCTCCGCTTCAAAATGTAGACACTCACAAACCTACACTCATTTTTACAACCAGCGTGTGACTGTGCACGTAAACACACAATTTATCATTTAATTCCACATGCCAATACGGATTGTATTTATAGTTGATTTTAGTACATCGATACAGCTCATTTATATCTGTTTGAAGGAGTTAAAAGCCTGTTGGACACTATTAGAGTAGAGTTAACGCCTTATACGTTATTTCAATTTACTTTAATACCTTAAAACACACTACCGTAGAGTTTGCTCTCGTACTGTTAACACTTCGTGGGCGCAATACTCTTAAATTAAGGATTATAGAGTGTATTGGTTCCGTGTTTTCCTATCAGATGATTACCCCCCTGTTGGATGGGTTTGATTCATTCACCCGTTGTGACCGCGGGTGTGCTGTGTTGAGTCGGTTGACAAATGAAGGTATTGGTTGGTTCTGGCTTCTCCTAACCCCGCCCGGCTTAGCCGGAATAATAGACGTATCAGATGGTACATTGGGTTTTCTAATCGAACACACCCACTAGATCGTTGCGCGCTGACCGGAACTTCGTTTTTAAATGGTCTAGAGGAGCTCGTTGATTGGTAGAATCTACGGTCATATGTTGATAGTTCAGCTGTCTATGTTTTAATAACAAACATTGTAAATACCGGTATGTCGTTTATTCATGACTGACTCCTGAACGCCTCAATCATAAAGTAAAGCCTTTATAATATAGTAAAATATAATAGTTTAAAAACGTGCCACAGTTCTATTGTTTAAACATGCATTTACAGTTTTTGCCAATGTGCACGAAGCCACTTGCTAAATAATACCGACATACAGAAAAAAACAATTAACTTTATCGACACATTCTGGAGGCGGTGACCTTTATACTCGAAAATGCTTTCATTCGGGTCAGTGTTTGATCAATTTAAATATATAGAATGGTATAGCATATAGTACTGTTGTTTTTTGTTCACACATCTACAAGCTGTTGTACATTGTATTATACTATCCACTGTCTGTTCGTTGACATTGGTTGTTAAAGTCATCTAAAGCCTTCTATGTACTGAGGTCATCTATTTTGAGTAATAACTGTCATATTTGTGTTGTTTGTCAATATTACATCATCTATCACACAATCTTAAACACTTTTTTTAGGAGCGACAGCTGTACCATCTGCTGATAACAGTAACCTACCACTTCATCTGGGTTAGGGGAGTGATTTGAATGTCTTTGTTCTCTGTTTCGCTTGAGCTTCCTCTTGGTGGATTGTAGACATTAACACGTAGCCTTCACGTGGCAGGTGTCTTTCAAAGTCATCTGTACATTTAAAAGGTGCTCAAGATCACTCTCACTAGCAAACACATTGAATCAACACAAGCTATCTGTTGTGGTCTTGAGTTTTATGTATATAGTAATTATGCATACACAGCATATACAGCCACAACCTGTTCATGTAAAATGATTTTAATAGTATTCTGAACATAATACTCTACATCCATAATATATTTTATATGTTTGAAAATGCACCAAGGGAAGCAACCAGCCCCACCACCGTCACTCACAGTGTTGTCTGCTGACTACCACCGAGGCCTCTGGTTTGGTGGGGTTCAGCTGGCAGGGTGGGGGTAGAGCCTTTAGTTGCTAGGTGCACAGCACACACAAAGCAACAATGACTATGATCATGTAAGAGATAACAAAATCACAGTATCTAGTGGCAAAGAGTATAAATGAGATTCACCCCTGCTGTAAACTGTTTTCATAATGAGCATTTCTTCAGTGAGTATTATGTGCAGGTATCGGTGAGGTCTGTGGATTAGCCAGAGTAAAATAAATGTTACAACCTAAAAGTAAACCAAGGGCCACAACAACCACCATGTACATTTTCATGCACATTTGACTACAAGACTATCTTGGGTATTTTTTTCAATTTGATTGGGACTTGCCTCGTCGGGTACTTGAGAATTGTGAGACCGTGCATGTGCTTTAATAACAATTGCATAAGAAGTGACAGGTTCTTGCAGCCATTTCAGCAAAAAGACGTGGAGCAAGCTGAATGTCAGACTGTGGTGCTCATTGAACACGGAATTCACTCCCTGTATACTTTTAGGGTACAATCACACAAATGGGGACCTGATTTTTCTCAACAGTGAGTAACTTGCCTCCAGTATTTAATAATCCATCCAAAAATATTTAGTGAATTCACCCAATTTATAAAGTGACAGAAAAATAGTGAGAAATGTCCATCACCAGTTCACAGAGACACACGTCATCTTCAAACTGCATTTGTTTGACCACAAGTATAAAACCAAAAAGTATCCAATTAACAATGATACAAGTTAGTCAATTGATTAATCTGATCGTTTTAGTATTTAACTATTTTAATGAGTTAAACGAGCACTAACTTGTGTAAGCATGATTTTCATCTCTTAATCTGACTGAAAGTGATTTTGTGGGTTAAAACACACTGAGATGAGGGAATTCACATCACATTGTCCAGGATGGTATTCAACATCAGCTTCCAAAAAAAACATCTTTATTAGAACAGCATGATCCTACTGTTGTTAGTGTGATGGAGGAGAATGAGAGTGACACAGTCCTTTTATCATAAACAAAGCACACATACACAAGTATATGTAAGTGTCTGTATGATGGGTTAGGTTGGGATCAACTCTGGGAGAAAATCCATGAAAAGATGCATAGCATGACAACACATTTTTTGAAGTTCATGTGGGCTCACATATGCATTTAGATTATGTATGATTCACCCTTTCCACAGCGACATAGAAACTTTTCTTGTCATCCAAACAGTGCCAGCCAATTGGTCCAATCTCACAATCTGCACAGATGAGATACTTTATTCTCCCCACGTCCTTAGTGAAGCCCACATTCTCAAAAGTGTACATGTCGTCCACAAACCAGTGGGCGGTCAGAGTGTCCCCGTCCACGGAGCCCTCTGTGGTGCTGAGGCCGCTCTTTTTCCTCATGGACGGTAGGAACAGCTGGTGAGTGAAAACATAGCCTCAGATGACATGAAGACATTTCTGAAAGAACTCAAAATCACGTAGGACTTAGTATATTCATGAACAGGTTGCCATGTATTCATATCTTTCATTGTATATAGACCAAGCTGGATCAAAGAGATATACAAATCTGACTTCCCCACTCTGGTCCCCAGAAACCACCACTGGCTGGCTGTTGCTTGTCAAGATCTAAATGGCCACAATATATATTCGTGCTTTCAGTGTATAAACCCTGGTGATGTCTCAGATCACAAGGCACCAATCACCTTCATATTCAATAGGACAGCGGACAGTCCGCCTGCTGATCTTAGACTGTGTTTACTGATGCTATCAAGACCTTTTTATTTGGTTTAGCATTCTCCTAAAGCAATGTATGTATGTATGTATGTGTTCATATATACACTACCGTTCAAATGTTTGGGGTCACCCAGACAATTTCGTGTCAATTTTCAGTTTCTTCGCAATTTCTCGCATGGAATAGCCTTCATTTCTAAGAACAAGAATAGACTGGCGAGTTTCACATGAAAGTTCTCTTTTTCTGGCCATGTTGAGTATAATCGAACCCACAAATGTGATGCTCCAGATACTCCTATGTAGATATTTCATTAAAAACCACCTAGAATAGTCATTAACCACATTAACAATGTATAGAGTGTATTTCTGATTAATTTAATGTTATCTTCATTGAAAGAAACAGTGCTTTTCTTTGAGAAATAAGGACATTTCTAAGTGACCCCAAACTTTTGAACGGTAGTGTGTATATATATATGTATGTGTTCATATATATGTATACATGTATATATCTATAGATCTATGTATGTCTATATGTATGTATCAGTTTTTGCTTATTGTTTCATTTACTGTTAAAACAAGTTTTCACATAATGTACTAAAATAAAAGTAGCAATACTAGAATGTAAAAATTCCCCATTATGAGTAAAGGTAATGCATTTATAATGTTACTTAAATAAAATAATTAGGAATAACTAATATTATTAGCAAAATGTACTTGAAAAATACCAGTGCATTAACAACGCAACAGTTAGTGTTAAACTATAAAATAAAATATCACTTGCATATTAATGCTGATGCTGATGCATTAATATTAAAGTGATATTTTTCTCCTGTAGTTGCTCGGGGTGAAGTTATTTACTACCTGATATACGGTTGGGTAGTTTAATCTATAACAATGTGCACTATTTTAGAAATGTATCATATGTGTTGACTTTAAAATCTTTGTTTGCAAATTAACTAGTAACTATCAAATACATCTAGTGGAGTACAACTAGAATAGTTCACTATGAACCGTATTGGAACACTTGTAAAGTAGCATAAAATATAAATACTCCAGTTGTCTACTTACAATTTGCACTTAACTTTATTATTTGAGTACATTTATATAGTTGCATTGTACCACTTGTAAAGCATGTACCACTTAAAGCATTATTAACATGTAAAGCACCTTGAAATTAAATGGTGCCATACACAAACTATTGATTGATTTACATTTAACAGAGGACAGACAGATTACATATTAATATAGCAGAGCACTGACAGGAGTCCATCGCTTTATGTCAGACATCATACCTCCTTCTCTGCAAACACAGCCATCCCCGGGCAGAGCACTTTGGATCCGCAGCGTTGACACACGACCGTTTTGATATTCTTCCCGTCTTCAGACACCAGGTCGGACCGGTCCGTGCCGTCTGTGGACTGTTGGTTACTGGCCATATTACGGTATCTTCTAACGGCCCAAACCGCACTGAACCAAGAGACAGTAATGAACTGTGAGGGCTAACTGGCTTCTGTTAAGTTAGGAGTGCTATGATAACGAAAAGAACGATGGGGCGCACACAGTGAGAGGTCCGGTGTTACAAATATCCGGAACCTTCGTAGTCCGGAAGTCCGTGACAAATAAAATCAACGTTTACATGCTTCATTTATGTCCCAAAAAATAAGTATGACAATCTTCATGCTGAACCACGGTCTGAGATATTTATCTTCACGGGTAGTTAGTTAAAAAACTACAATACTCACAGACTGTAAACCCCACCCTTTGCATTTATGCTAACATCTGTGCTAACAATGAATTCAACAGACTAAGTAACAGACATCTACATGAAGAGTAAACATCCATAAAAATAAAACACACACTCTTGAATAGAGTCAAATAACACGTACCTAAATGTTGAAGAAAAGACAATGCTCAATACGACAATAAAAGCATAAAACAGACAGGCTAGCTAAAGGCTAGGCTAGCAAACTAGTTGGTCATGGTTAATTGGTCTACCAGCCACTAAATGCTGTCGTTCAGAAACACATGGACGTGCTTTGGTTCCGGATAGACATGCCCTTTAGTTAAGAAGTTCTGTTGACTAGAGCAGTGGTTCTCAACCTTTTTTCAGTGATGTACCCCATGTGAAAAAATGTTTCAGCCAAGTACCCCCTAACCAGTGCAAAGCATTTTTGGTTGAAAAAAACATCATCAGTGTCTGATTTATTAAACTGTCAACACTGAAGATTGCATTGTTTAGGATAATGAAATTGAATAGCCTACTGAATATACAATTCAGTTTATGAACTTACACTTATATTTTATTGAATATTTATTAACTAACTATTTTTCAATGATTTTTGAATAGATGCTATTCACCACTACCCTGTGGTAGTTAAAACATTAAGTGCCCTCTAGGTTCGCCTCAAATTTGAGAAACATGATGCAGGGCCACATATGCTACCCTACGATCTAGAAAACCGTTGCACGCCTGTGCCCTTTAAAAAAAAAAAAATCTATTTCGGCCCTGCTCGTCAGACACCACTGGGCCTTGTGCCCTGGCAGGACACAGTCACTCGGCGAGGCTGTTTAAACTAGTGATGTATATTTTGTGAGACGGGATTCGAGGCCTACACATATCACACAAGGGTGACATCACTGGTGATCGCCTCACAAAATAATCTATCAGACAATGTTTTCATTGATTGAAAACAGTGAAAAATGTAAATCGATAGACTATGTGATTAGTTTATTAGTTAGTGTAATGCATAATCCAAACATACTTACTATTTTTCAGAATTCACTGTCGTATAAAGCCCTAATCTACAAAGGAGACAGTAATGAAAACATAATTTTTTTATATTTAAAATAATAAATATGTTAAATGATTGTGACGCCTTGAAGGAGAAATGCTTTCTAATTATGTCTGATTTATCATCCTGATAGTCTGTAGTCTGGCATTTTAATGCAAATTAATTATGGATACATTTATTTCAGCAAAAGAACATGTGAGGAAGCATTTTCTAGTGTTATTATTACAGCTGTGGTGTCACACCACACATCTTTCCGCCCCAGTTCCTGATCTCCAGCCAGCAGCTAATCCCAGGAGATTAAGCAAAACAAGGAAGATCCTGTTGTGTCGCCTCGGTTTGTGTGCTCAAAACATGGTAACCGTTGATCTCTACTAGTAAACACAATTTTGTACGGTGATAAAACACGTGATGAACTGCAGGTTTAATCCTGTTGCCTTCAAAGTTGCTTACTGCCGACGTCATAGTCTTATATTGTAAACGATTGACAATTGGACACCATGTTTGTACATGTGGAAAAAAATTTATTCCAATAATTTTCCAAGTTACCATTAATAAATATTTATGTTTACATTTCAGTGAAATGTATGATTTATCACTTTCTACACAGGACATTACACAAAGTCGAGAATACACATTGTTTTAGTCTTTGTAATAAAGCTCGAATAAGTTGATCTAGAAAAAGGAGTCTTAAACAGCAGTTGATACAACCTATCCATGGAGTTTTACGTTCAATAAGGATTTGATTGTATATATGGCAAGGAAAACAAGAAAAATCAACATCTGGAAATCCTTGAAGCTCCCTCGACTGTTAAGATAGGCCGTTTTATTTAAAAACATTTCCATTGGCCTAAGGCACAGGAATACTAAAAGTTTATATCAATCATACATAACACATTTTAAATCCCATACAGTGATTTAACGTTTTGAATTTAATAGTATACACTAAGGTGCATTTGATATTTACACCTCTCATTGCATCTGTAATCTAGAACAAAAGAAACATCTCTAGCTGACAAAAACACAATTTGACCTTTCCAGATCTGTACATTGTGCAACGCCCAGAAACTATTACTCTGGAAATTAATCAACGATGTGTTGTCTGACTGAGGCAGTACAGCAGGGGAGCTCTTTTAACTTCTACATTTTCTATGTCATTTGAAAATCATTTGTTTGGGACTTTTGTCAATTCAAAACAATGCATCTAAATGCAGAGGAACTTAATTTCAGAATTCATTTCAAAGAAACTGAGAATATCAGTTTGTTTAAGTATCCAGTCCCTTCATTTTTGATCATTTTGTTAAGAATCCTGATGAGTATTGCACCTTGTTTTACCACATCTATAGATCACATTCATAAGATGTATGCGCAATGTTCCTTTCATAAAATTGTATTTCGTTTCATTCTAATGGGATTTTAGATTGAATACCTGGGCCTTAAGAGTAGAGTTTATGTTTTATTGCAGAGTGGGCATGGGTGGCTTCGTAGTGGTCCTCCAGGTTTTAACACACAGCCGCACAATCAGCGTCAGCACAGTTAGAAAACATCTGGTGTTTGTGCAGGCCCTCAACCACCTAAATGGTCCTGGACTGCACTACACCTCACTCCTGGTGGACAATACATTCATCCTCTAACCTGCATGGAGACCGGGAGTCAGGATAGGAATGGTTTACAGTATGTGCCCTCTGCTACAGCACAAATAATACTCTCTGTGCCCTTGATGCAATGGTAACAGACTACAAGGAGGTTGGGGTACTAGTGAGCTTCAAAGAAGTGACCATCAGTTACAGGTATATATATGATTTTGGTTAAAATCCCATTTTGACCTTACTTGAAAATGTAGACTTCAAGTTTAATACGTATTGTAGAAGTAGTGCCTGTTGAAGATTCCCTCCGTAGTTCAATGGCTAGTTAATGCTACTTTATTGGAGCAAAAAAGAGCCGAACAGAAAGACCACCAAAACCCAAACAAGATGTTAGCAAATCAGAAGTACAGAAGGAGCAACAAGTGACTATATTGAATTCCAGCAGCATTTTAAGTGATTGATTGATTGAGTGTGTGTGGTGTGATGTGTGTGTGTGTGTATGTGGGACTATAAAGAAAAGTATGTGTAAGTCACAGTCAGGCCTCTCAGAGTAGAGTGTCATCTGTGCACCCCCCCTCGAGGCCGTAGCGGAACTCCTGCAGGTTGGAAACCCCGTAGAAATGGACGAATGCTGCTGCCACAACCAGAACATGAAAAATCTGATGAGAGTGGAACTAGAAACAGAGAAAGAGATGTTTATGTATTAGTTTCATTCATCATCATTTGCCTGTTTGATCAAACAAAAAAAAACAAAAAATACATCCACTGTCTACAGCTGTGTCTGAAACGGCTCCTTTGTTTATCAGAGATATTCCCATTTGTTAACACTGCATTGTGTTCATCACACAAAGATGTCTATAAGCATGCTAGATTTTCCACTCCATTAAGCCGATTGAAGTTTAATATAATTATTCGTCAATTTAGTTATTTTGAGGGGGGGGAAACTAAACCGTTTACGCTACTAATCACATGGCGTTCCTAAGTTCTGTTATGTAATGTAACACATCAAATACTAACCCAGATGTCACACTTTCCAGGAAAATAGCGTTCAGGGATCCTGGCTGCATACAGACCAGCCCCAGTGATATACATGGCACCCATCAGGTAGAACCAACCCATCTGGCCGACTGTGGTGGCCTTAACAAAGCCCTCCTCGATGGTGAAGTGCATGGTGGGGACAATGCCGCTTAGCCCAAGACCCATGAACACACCTAAGAGAAGCATGGACCTTTGTTACTTTGTGTAATTCTTTGAACAAAAATCAACACCCACAGTACAATTACAGAGAAAACACTGTATCACAAAAGTGCATGTTATCCTCGACTGGTTAGCACCTGCTCGTGTGGGTCTGTGGCGAGGTGTAGAGAACCGGTCCCACTGTGCAACTATGATCGCTGCAATGCCGAGGACACAAACAATGGTGAGGTAGATAAGTCGAGGCTGAGGAGAACAATAGAAGGAGTAGTAGAGCCAGGGCACGAAGGAGCCCATGATCAGGAGGGCAATGCCCGAGTAGTCAAGCCTGAAGAGAGGGGGTGACAAAGAGACAGCAGCTGGGTGTTTGGCCGGAAGATCTGCTTGTTGCAAGAAAGCTGATGTTTTCTCATGTTTCTTAACACACGTTTATTTCTCAAAATGGCCAACAACTATGCTGTTATTGTCATTTTCACAGGAACATCAATACTTAGGGTAATAGCTGGTACATTTCTAATTCTATCCCAATGTAGCATACAGTTTGATAATTCAGCCTGAAGTAACCTGATGCCACAGCGGTCTGCAAGCCTGAACGCACTCATCTAGCAGCGTTAACCACAGTTTGAAGCCGTTTAGCCCGTAATAATGACTGTGGGCGTTTCCCTCATTAACTGTACTGAACTCTAGTAGTAGCATGAAGAAACATATGCATCCCTGAAATTAAGAACCAGTGTATTCCAGAGCAGCGAGTCTAAAATAGTCAAATATTTTGACAGTGACGAATGACGATGCCAGTATGTGAGAAGCAGTGTTTGACGGTGTGAGGCCTTACTTGGAGAAGGTGCGAGACACTTTCTCAGAGTGGCAGTAGACCGTATGAAAAAGCCAGGAGAAGCTGAGGCAGAGCACAGCTCCCAGGAAGAACATCCCAAACACCACTTTCTCTTGCAGCGGGGCCATAAAATACATGTTGGGCCGCAGCAGGGTTAACGTGCCCAGACAGATGAATAAGATCAGTCCTGAGGGGAGAAAATAGGCCAGTTTTACTGAGAGTTGACAAGAGAAGAGACCAGAGCAGTCCAGAGTTATCCAGTTAAAAGATATGTTAATAAACTAACATGTCTGGTTGTAAACACGATTATAATCTGCTGCTAAAACTCGCGTTTGTTAAATTCTTTGAGATGTTATGTAAGGAATTTTATTCTCACCTAACAGGTGAGTCCAGATGTTTCCTGTCTCAGTGTGAATTCTGAAGATGCTCCCAAAACAGGCCCTGAAGGAGGGCATAGGGGGCCGATGTCCATGCAGAAGGTAGTCGTTGTCCTTTAGCCACTCTGGCAGGACATGGAAAGGGATGACCCTCCAGCGCCCCTCCCACACCTGAAAAGTAAGAATTGCTGTGACTCAGACGCATACATTTACAACTAGCATATGACTGATGATGCAGAGACGAATATTCTTATTAAAATTACTTTACAGTTAAAATAGTTTAAAATAGTCAAACAGATTTTCTGTTACGAGTAGTTTTAATAGTTCCTAAATAATTTCATATTTTCCTTTGGAAGCAGAACCTTAAATGTTGATTTACTGTAACTATCTTACGGTTGTCTCCCATGGGGACTTATGTGAGTCTTTAACAACACACAACATTACAGCATTACTAACCCCCCCCCCCCCCCACGTACGACTCACTCACACTACACAGCAGTGTAGTCGCTGGTTGTTGCTGTTCACCCAGATCTGCACCTGTATGTCCATGAACCTCACTGATAAACTACAACAGACCCCCGCACCTGTTATACACATTCGAGACAAACACGGTGTTGAGTTTCAGCTCATGTTACGTTGGCGATGCAATATTTATGCTCGGTGACAAATTGTGTGATGTCATAGGATCTGTTGTTTTCCTTATTCTAACTACATCAATAATTGTCATCGTATAAATCTGTGTTTTTTCTTTCCGTCTACAGCTGGGGGCAGGTCGGTGAAAACAGATTGGATAAAATGTGCTGACCTGTTCACACCAATCTCACACTTTTGACTAGCAGTTTATCACAATAAGATCTGGACTGGTGCCCTCAACTGAACTGGTTTTGTGTTAATTAAAGTGAGAAGACATTTTTACCTTGTGTACAAACTCCTCCATCTTCTCCATGGCGTGGTGAGCCTGAAGGGGTAAAGTCAGGACCTCTCCCACCTCATCATCCTCCTCTTCCTCTTCAGCAAGCATTGCGGCTCCCTTTAAAGAGATCCCAAGAGAACACTGAAGCGACTGAGCCAAAACAACTTTTTCTCTGGGAATGTTTGTGAAACAGTCCTACCTCTGAAAGGACGCCTTTAGATGCTGCCTGTCGCCCCCCTGCCTCCTCCAACAGCGGCCCCAGCTCCATCAGCTCAACATCTGGGACATTACAGTCCTCAGAGATCCGGCAGTCTGCATCACTTGCAGACCCGTTTCGGCCTGACATAGGGATACTGCCTGATGACCCACTCACAGCCTCTGTATTCTGCTTCAGACGGTACACTTCAGTTTCCTCCTGAGCAACCAGAATCACAATCAGCTCGACTGGCTAAGTATGTTGACATATACAAAAAAAACGCCAGTCATCAGTAGCTCTCAATATAGTCTGCACAGCAGAGAAGACATTTACAGGAGTGTACAAAAATATACATAGAGCTACAAAAAAAAAAGACAATACGCTACAAAAAGATGTCAATATAAAAACAGCTGAAATAGGTTTTGTATCGATTATAAGTAGATATGCATGTTATGTATGTGGCTGATACATTATTAGCCAGTAATTGATTGTTCCAATAATGTGAAGCCAGGTTACAACTGCTGCAGACAAGAGATTTAACTTGAAAGGGTTCAGCTAGTAAACCAGAGTATTTTACAAAGTATAGTATTTTCTATAACTTTTCAATAAGATCTGACTTAATTAGCCAATTAGTTAATTATTATTAGTGTTTAAAAAATAAACTCAAATTTCTGGGGTTATATTGATACACGTAAGTTATCAACAATTACATATATATTCTTTACTGTATGAATAATGAAGGCCTAGCAATCAAATACATTTATTGGTATCTGCCACAATAAATAGGTCGGTCTTGACTGATACATATTGCATCAATATACAGAGATGTGCATAGATAGGATACAGTACACGTGCATTACATACAGCCTGCATAGCCGAACATATAACAGTGAACGGATATTATGTACATGTTCAATGTGTCTATTACACTGTAGTATATAGTACAGCGAGGTGATTAAGTAAAGCAGGGTTATTGCAGATCAATAATGTCTCTTTTGAGTGACAAACACGTAGTGTTATC
This sequence comes from Pholis gunnellus, assembly GCF_910591455.1. Taxonomy (NCBI): domain Eukaryota; kingdom Metazoa; phylum Chordata; class Actinopteri; order Perciformes; family Pholidae; genus Pholis; species Pholis gunnellus. The sequence continues at coordinate 17,183,214 of NC_136529.1, read as the reverse complement.
TAACTGCTGATTTAATATGGCTGGTGATTAATCTGGGTCTCACGTGAAATCTGGGTTACATCGATCAGACATTCACAACAAGAGAACAAAGGAGCAGCTTTAAATCTATGTCACCAGACGAAATTATTCGGTCGACAATTACAGCAGTGACAATATCCCAAATATAAGATATAACATTGACATTGGATCCGAGGCTGAAGCCGATAACACAAACGTTTAACCGAGTTTGTGCTAAGCGAAGCCTGCCGGACGGATGTTGATTAGCACCGCGTCAGACGGAACATGGAGTACAAGATGTAAACAACCGCAAAATACTGACGACATCCATCGTATTTAGGAAAGTTGAGTTCATAGCTTGGGTCTGAATTTCGGGTTGATTAAAAATCGCTGATACGTTTTTAAGTTAGCAGGTCACGGATCGCTCGTGTATCGTCTTGCTAACGATACCTTTATGCTAACGTTAGCACTGAGCTGTCGCTATACAGTCGAGCAGGCGACACTGGTTCGTGGATCAACTTGCTCGAGATTAAGTCTTTACAACGACGCGAACATACATCGTTATATAGATAAACCTACCATACTGTAGCAACATCTGCAATGGCAATTTAAATAGACATAAATTACCTGACAAGGTAGCCTTAGAACCAGGAAGGTGAATTATTTATCAATGCGCGAAACACAATCCTTTACGGAAGTAGAGAGCTCTTCCGTTAACCCAGCCCACATATTTATTTTTCGAAATAAAAGCACAAATTGACAAGTAGAAAAACTAATATCCTTACATACGATTTAATGTATTTTTTTAAGGTGGTACCTATAGCCCAGCACGAATCGCAAAGCGGTTTAAAAAAAAAAAGGTATTTGAGACAAGAGTTATGATAATATTTCATACATCAGATGTATTTGAAATGCTGTGGCCAGAAATACTGTACTTTAACCTTTCTATACAGTGACTATCTATCTTGGGGATATAATTCACGATAAATAAAGCAGAAAATGACAAAAACATACGGACCTGGATAAAGGTCTGTGACAGTGAGCTAGCATACAAATACCAGGACCCTGAACCTGAAGCAGCTAAATTGAATTTAGCCATCATTAATTGTGCTCTTTAGACCTGTGCTTTTCCTACTGTGACATGTCAAAAATGTGTTTCGTGAAAAAAAAAAAAAAACATATAGGAGGGATTAAATGAAACAACACTATGCAAACATTACTCTTTATTTTCTTCCACAGGGTTAACATTTTCACAGATTTATCAACAGCAACATAACACTTTATTATTAAGTCCATTTAAACTAATTTAACAGATAAATAAAAAAAGACAGTAAAAAAGAGGCACACAAGGTAACATGATTGTAGTCTGTTTTTATGTATGTATGTATATATATATATATATATATATATATATATATATACATACATACATACACACACACACACACACACACACACACAAAACTAGACAGTCTTTACTGCTGCTGTTTTTTGCAAACTCAGGTCCATGTCTTCTTTTATTTCAAGTCTGACTTTCCATGGGTCCAATGGTAAACATCACAATAAATAAACACATAAATAGATCAATGAGAGACCAGTCAGTGTGTAGCTGTTGTTGAATTTGCAGTAATTTGCTCACATTCTCATATGATCTACCATAAAAAGCTTGTTTGATTGGGGACTTGATTGTGAATCACATATTGGCAGTGTTTAAAGTACAGTTCACCTCATAGTTGAAATTGTATCAGTTCTAACAACAAGAATGGTGTCTAGTCACAAACACTGATAAAGATTCTGTTAAAGCTCAGGACATATACATCTCAAGTGAACACATCAATAGCTGCCAAGCATCAAGACTCTGCTTTTGTTAAATTTGCTACTTTACAACTCATGTGAGTAAATGAATATCTAGTTTCAACTAGTTGATTACGCCCATTAGTAATTCAAGTTAACTGGCAGAGCCGCAGACATACAAAAGGTATAAAAACAAGACAAAATAGCCTCCAAAATTACACGAGGACCAAAGTGGGATCTTAAATTCAAGCAGCTCAAGTTCATCAACATGGTGACACAATCATGGCACCATTATACACAAAATGTAGTTAAAAGGGATATGCTACTCATTTACATTATCTCACAATGAATATATGTCCTTATTACAGCTGGTGAAAAGGAGCACTGTATTCTCCATCTACCAAACTGCAACAAGTAAAGTTCTCTGTCTTGAGCACATCCTCACAGACATATGCATTAATGGTAGTGTTTTTGGCTACAGATAGCCACATCTAATGCAGTACTATGTATGTTGTATTATTAAGTACCTAAATCTGTTTTGTTGACGGCTTTACATGTGGCTATTTTGAAATAAATAATCATAATTCATCTGAGATTAACTTCAACAATGACCTAAATGTAAGCAACGTGTGAAAAGTTACTTTAAAAACATTCACAATTCTCACAATCTGACGACAATGTGCAATTTTGTGGAACATTTCTGGTTTAGAACTACTGCCAATTTGCTGTTAATTGTCATTTCATTTATAATTGCTTTTTATATCATAATAACCCTGTAATTAATGACACAGAAACTCTGTGCTGATGATTTGTTTTTTGAGAAACTGAATGTTCAATTTTGAGCTGGCAGCAGATTTACAGTCGCAGGTTAAAACAGCCCTCACTAACATCACTAACAAGCACTCAGTTCAATGCTTAATATGTAACCGTTAGTACAAAACAACATACAGAGGGTCGACATAAACAACAAGTACACTTTACAGTTGTGCTTCAAATCCAATAAAACTGCTTTGCTTTAACGGTCAGAGAGATGTACAACTTTACAGTAGCATTGGTGGCCGTAGTTATTGTTGTACTAAATTGATTTAGACTGAAAGATGTCCCCGTTTTTTTAAATTCCCGCTTTATACGCCAAAATACAGGTAAACATGAGTCATGTTTGTGGGGATCAACAGTTATTTCGACTTCAACAACTTCACTTTGGTTGATTGGCAATGAATACAGTTGCAGCTTCTGAGTTCACAATGTTCAGTTTGCGGTCTTGGTGGCCGTGAGTTACACTTGACTGACAAAGTGAGAGCCATCATCTACAACCCAGTGGCCTTGAGTGTCATCTGCAGCTCTTTGAAGAGCCTTTCTTTGGATGACCTGAACGTTAGCAAAAGAAAAAAGAAACAATACTTTAGTAGGATGCAAATATAGCTGCAGTTTATTCTTACAATACAGACTGATGTTTTGGTGTATAGTCTTATATACACCGTCTCCTGTAGCATCATGAGTGTGTCATTCATATTCTTCTGTGACTTCTAACTGTTAAAGACTTCAGGTCTAAATTCTACATGACTTACACTTAAAGCAAGTGGATAGTTACTGCCTCAATCATTTTAAAAGCAAATGATCACAATGGATAAAGAAACGTCTTTGTATCTTTAATATAAACTTCAAATATGAAATGTCCTTTTCACACATACTAAAACTAGTTAAAAACACCTGTGTCTGATATACATTTAGAAAAAACTTTATTCTAACAACAAACGTCCATCTGCATAGCCGAAATACTTTAGTTTCTTTCTACTGCTGTCTTAAGCTGAGCAGAGATGTAGAGTTGTTGCGTCAATGTAACTTTTGTATCAAATGTGTCCCCAAATGTGTTTCAGTGTCTGATGTCGTGACACTATATTAAAACCATAATAAAAACGAATAAATAAAAAAAACACCCATTTATCAGGTAAATCAAGAAACCCAAAATAGCAAGCTTCTGCTCAAACATGGCAATTTCCAAAATAGTAACAAATACAAAATGTATTTTATTTTCCAGCCGTAAGTATTATTCATTCATTAAAAATGACTAACTTGACGCCACTAGTTGCAGTCATTTGAGCTGACAAACTGTAAGACATGTATCAAATGACTTTTGTCTGCTTACCTGTTCATGGTAATTGTGATTTTGGTGGAAGGTCGCCTCCCGAGTGGATACGTTTTTAATTCTCACTGCTCCCTGTCTGTCAAGAGAGCGAGACCGCGGGGATTTGAGCTGACTGCGGTGGTGCCATGACTTAAGCTGTTCATTCACTACTTGTTGAGGGAGGCCATTGGGGCGGTAGTGTGGATGGTCCCATTGAGCCGGGGAGGGGGAGAGTCGGACCTCAGGGAGTAAAGACCTCTGTGCTCTCCGGTGGGGCACAGCGGCCTCGTTATAGTAATACTCATATCTGTTGGGAGGACAGGGAGCCGGCTGGGCGTAATAGCTCCCTGCCAAGTCCAGATCTTGTTGGTAGACCATTTTCTCATTGTAATAGGCTTTGGGAAAACCGGTGTTGGACTGGTGCCTGGGATTATGGTAAAAGCCGGTGCGTGCGAAGGCTTGAGGTCCATAGCTGCCAACTGGGCTAGAATGCGGATGTGCAGACTGATATTGCTTGGGCGAATCACAGGGCATCTCCTTACACGGTGAGCTGTTGTAAGATGTAAACGAGTGTTCAGAGTTGCTATCCTCAGAGTTAACGTGGTTTCCGTAGTTCACCGTGGGAGGGAGAGTCTCTGGTAAAGTTATTGAATATTCTGTCAGTCGCCTCCTTGGACCTCTGGTGCGACCCCGGTCCTTTTCAAATGAAGAGTCAGGGTTGGATATTCTGTGTAGACATCAAGTGCATTAGTATGGCCACTTAGCAGACACATGAACCTTTGAAAATATGTACATCTCACAGTCAAAAAAATATAAAATAGGTGGAGAGGTCAATAATATCACTGCAATTTGAAGTTAATCACAGGTTCACTATAGTTGTGCTGTGGACATACAGTACTGTGGATGTATTTGAGGTGCGGCTACCTGAGGGAGAGTTGTCTGTGCACTCGCATCTCTGGTGTGGAAGGCGTGCTGTTCGACTGAGTGCGGCTCAGCCTCAGGTGGGAAGCAAAGCAAGCCTCCAACGGTGGCAACAATTCACTTTTAGCTGGACTGCTGAACACACAAAATGACAGCACAAGAAATACGTCAAACTTTGTTTCTCAGTTTGTGTTTTTATGCATCAAAACATCTTTAAATACTTAGGAAAATACCCAGACAACAGAGGAAATACCAATGAATAAAAATGTGAAGCCAACTCAGTTAATAAAACGGATTATAAAAAGGCAACATTTTCCATAAATTGCTATATTTCCTCTGACATCCTGTGGCATTAATCCATTACACTGACAAACATGAATAAACACTATCACAAATTGGAGTTTTTATTACAGCAATCGACTCCTGGACAATAAAGCCTGAATTCTACCTCTGCGTCAAGGTGTCATAATCAATCAGATGGATTTATTGTTCTGTATTCTTGCCATTGGCTGTTGTAGCACCAGAGCAAAAGCAGATGGCAGTGTTGAACATCACTGACATCTTTGCAATACAATGCAAGAATAAGAGGGTATGCACTAGAACCGACTTTGCAAGATGAGCTTTTGCCCCAGAATCATTGAAAAGATTGAAACTAAAATTCTTGAAAGGGTGCACAATGTTCTGTTAAAGGCAGAATTGCAGCATTAATTATTCACTGCAATCAAATTGTTTTTTTCCCAGCATTTCCAAAGAATCCAACCAGGACCATTTCACTCTCAATCTTGCTTATGTTACTAGTAGCCACAAAATCTGCATTTCACGCAGCTTACTACAACCCAAGTAACACAAACCACAACCCCCCCCCCCCCCCCCCCCCCCCCCAATACTAAAAAGTTGAAGAACAGGAAAGGAGTCATGATGGATGGTCGGTGTTACCTCGTCTTGCTGGAGGAGCGTGACTTCCTGCTCTTCTGGTAAGGTTGGTCCAGACTAGTCTCTGACCACGGGGAGGGCTGGATGGGAGGAAGGTCACATACAGGGCTCGAGTTTAGACTCAGCATAGAGTCCAGATTGGGACGGGGAGACTGGCTTGGGGTCACCGGCAGGGACTGTGGAGCCACAGATGGAGCCATGTAGGGGCCGCCTATGAAGGACTGTGAGGACACAGGAGGCTGGGGAGGATCGGCCTCTGCTGGGTCGGGGAGTCCAGAAGACAGCTGTGATGACTGACTTGTCACCTCTAGTGGAAAAAAATAGAAATGATGTAATGTAGGATACCTGCAGAAAGTCTTTTACTGTTGATAAATGTTAATATCCTCCAAATATGGTTACATATTCTTTAAGGAAGCATCTTCTATTTGGAGAAAACATGAGCACTGAAAGTATTCATGATAAATGTTCACATGTTTTATGGTTAACGGTTGTTGTCCAGCTTTCAAAACTACAGAAAGTTGGTCTTGGTCCAACTCTCACCAACACTAGATTTTAGGCTAAATCTTACCTTCATCTTGCACTACAGAATCAGACAGAGAGCTGTCATCAGATGTACCCAGATCTGAAAATCAGAAAAAAACACTTTGGTTCACATGTGAAGTATCAGATGATACATTTCGGTTTAATTAATGATTAAGTTATGAAGTGACGATCAATTAACTCCTTGCACAGGTGATTACAGAAGGGATTTGACGGCCAACTATCTTCTAGTCTGGCCAGGCGCCTCTCACCGTGTTGTGCAATATTGAAAGCAGGGAGTGGTGAAGATCGACCGTGCTCCAGTCGGAGCTGAAAAGCCGTCTCCTGCAGCCGTTTGAGTTTCTTCTCCTCTCTCTTGCGCTGCTGTAAACGGCTCTTTTTAACAGCCTTACTCGGGTGATCCTCCTCGCAGAGCTTGCGCGCTGCCTCGTCTATCTTCATCTGAAGGGCCAACTCAGCATCCACTAAACTCAGTTCTGACTCCTATAAAATGGTGCAGCGACAAGAGCGAGACATCAGTGTGACTCTTGAAACATTGTATCTCCTTGAGGTTAACGTTATTGTTTAAAAATGCTGTTTTTTTTTTTTTTACCTCTGCTCCTCGGGGGAAGCTTTGCTCGTCCAATTTAAACGTAGCTCCAATACGTCTGCGAATCTGCGGCGGCTTCTCTCCCGGCAGCAGAGGGTAATCATCTGAGAGCTGGCCTGTCAACTCCTAAACCACACAGACAATATCAGAAACTCAAATGTCCACAAAGCAACATTTGAAGGTGACTAAAAGTTGTTGTTTTTCTTAGGACAGATGTAGTTAATCATAATTGGTAATCAAAATAGAGACATTTTAAAAAAACGCTACTAAATCCTTTCAGTTCAGTCCAAATAAAGACACACACACACACACACACACACACACACACACACACACACACACACACACACACACACACACACACACACACACACACACACACACACACACACACACACACACACACACACACACACACACACACACACACACACACCTTGAGAATTGATGTAACCATGTCCGATGATGTCGTATCTCATTCTGCTCGTTACATGTTGAGGCATATAGGTTCAAGGAATCTGTTGCACAATTCTGCACTTCCAGAGATTTCCTCTCGCAACACATTCTTTCTCACTATGTCGCGCATCCGTGTCCAAACCCAACGCAGAGCACGACGGCACACGGTTACCGGTTTCATTAATGAAGGCTTGTAAAAACGGTTACGTTTGAGTCACTCCTAACCAGCCACCTGTGCAGACAGATAAACACATAAGCACGGCCCAAAGAGCTTACTTGTTCTTTTGTCACTAAGAGAAGGGAGAGGCATCACGTCTCCCATTAGTTCACCTGAGCGTGTCCCGACAGGAGTGCCCGGACCCAGTGTCAACAGGAAAGAATGATCAGTCCTGGGATTTTACAGTCGGAGCACAGACGCACGGCAGGAAAACACCCGGAGGAATATGTGCCCAGTTTCGAAATGATTCAGTGAGACCGTTTTAAGTCTTTCATCCATTTGGTAATTCCCGGT